>NC_092861.1:28840502-28904248 GCF_032062135.1 Pyxicephalus adspersus | reverse complement strand
CCAGAACCCGCCCACTCTCCCATCGCAGGTCTGAGTGTCCAGGGACGCAACCCGCCCACCGCCCTGAGCCTGCCATATCTCTAGGACATGTGGTCCGCGGCTCTGGCTGATGTGCCCCACAAACAGGGTCCTTCTCCTGACCCCGCTGGTGGGTCCACTGTGGGGAGCCACAAACCACCTGTTAGACAGTAGTGGACCGCGGACTGGGAGTTGGGGATCTCTGCTTTATACTCATAAATCACGTAAGAAATGCTAAAAAGGATTTAGTATGTCATCTAAGTAATTATTTGTACAGTAAAACCATCAGCCAGGTATAGTGCAAAGCTTACTTCCAAGCATGAATTAAAGGTGTCAAATCATGACTGGTCCTCTTTGAAATCGGGTTTGGTATATTTTTCATAGCATAAATTCTACTTTTGCACTTGAGATTTTTATTCCTGAGTTTGAATCATTACTTTTCTTCCATAATGAGTTCCTATGACAAAAAAGAAGAGAATAAGTTTTATAGATCTAAAATGCCATTGTGATTACACCTATTCTCCTGTACTGTAAGGAACCAATACATTCTAAACCAGCATCCTAATCTATAGCAATACCATGCAGGCTGCTCCTAACCAATGATTTCCCATTTTCTGCAGTTTAGCCACAGTAAATTGCAGGATATTTATAAGGTGACACAATAATTTGTATAATTGTTAGCTTTGTATATAGAGCATTGTCACTGCAAAATAACAGCCAATACTACATAATAAGGAGCTTTTTAGTAATATAAAAGCAATCTATTGGAATTTCAAGCAGCCTATTTAAGATGACAGTATTTATGTCAAAAGCTGCTTAAAAGCTGTAACAAGAAGCCGCATTACCAAATAACACAGTCTGAAAGGAAAAGCTGATATTAAAATTAAACTCCATAAAGTAACCATATACCATGTAAAGTATCCTTGTGGTTTGTTGTACAGGTATACAAGGCAATGTGTTGCATTAAATTAAACATGGTGTGTTATGTAGGTATATGCCTTGGTTTATTTATTAGGGCATTGGAAAACTTATGGTAAAATTTAATGCCGTCAATCAGAATAAATCATTTCACTGCTCTAAATACATCAAGCTAGCAATGTCAACTTTGAAGGCTATTTTCTAAAGAACAAAGGAATTGGTGGGATAAAAGTAGATGTAGCTTAATCCTACCAGGTGTGAAAGTACAACACATCAGTGTAAAATATATTCTCGTATATAGTGGAGAACCAGAGAATAGCAACAAGACCCTGAGTGGTCATGTAGCTTCAACAAGGTCTCTTACAGGCAGAAATTTCAGACAAGCATTTTGGTAAGTAATGTCTCAGCTCTTCTGTAGAAGCACAAATAAACTGGAAACACTGAAGTCCAGAAAGACAGCTGGCCAAGGTAACTTAGTCCTGTCCACAAAAGTTACACAATGATGATTTTCATTTTTAAAATCTATTGGAACCTGGTACACCCATCTACTGTTGAGAGAAAGGTGGGCAGAAGTGGTCTAAAAAGCCATACTGCTTGCTAAAAAGCCATACTGCTTTCATTGAAACAAGCCTAGGTAACTTGCCTGTGCATGAATAACCTAGAACTGGTTTACAGAATATTGGTTTCCTGATTGCAATATTTGGCTGTAACAGAAGACAAAGTTTGTTTACCAAGGACATGGAGAGCAGGACAAGGATGAGTGTTGGTAGACAACGGTAAATCTTGGTGGATGTTCCTTGCAGATTTGGTGCTGCAATTCAGCACATAGAGTTAGCGATTTGGTCAGGATTAATAATGTTATTGCAAACTCCTACAATAGATACTTGTCTTTTATGTACTCTATCTATGTACTCAGTACTAAAAGAAAAGTGTTGGACCAGTCCCAAAATAACTCTGCATCCCCCCCCCCCCAATGTGGATAGGCAACAATTGCTTCTCTAAGATTATTGCTGATGTCTTGGCTCATTGACATTGTGTTAACACACCTGAATGCTCCAGACCAACAAACTGCCATAACATATGTTTTAATACAGGTGGGCACACTTACTGACTGTATGCTAATGACTATTTTAAATGCTATTAAAGTAGTAAGGATGTACTTAATTTTTTACACACTACTTCTGCATTTTTTACTTTTGTCTTTATGAAATAAACATGATACAGCATAGTTTAATATGCCATGTGTTGTTCAGTTCAGGTTGTATTTTGCTAGTTTCAAGACCTACACTATATAAATTTGCTACGTCTTTGGTTTGAAGTTTAGGTCTTAGGTGTTTCAAGGTGATATGGTTATAAAAATAACTACAGACTTACAAAATACTGTGCTTTATATCAAATAAGCAAACTTAGACAGTATTGTAACTGGATTAACCGAAAAGGGTACAAGTGAATTATCCACTATTTTCATGTAGCTTAGTGAATGAGGTGAAGCCTTTCTGATTTTAACTATCCAGTCATATGCATGTAAAAGCCATGCTTTTTTATATATCCTTGCACTTGCTATGGTATTTTTTGCAAAATATTTTTTCCATATTCACTAAGATAAGTGACCATTTCCTTGATAAGTTATAATTCAATCAGCTAAATGAACTGCCTAAACTGTTTTAGTAAATGAACCCTAATGAATGTTGTATGGAAGTCGGATTATTGTTGTTCAAACGTCATTTTTTTCTACTGACACTGTGTGTTCACAGGTTTGGATATATGGGCAGGACATGGCGCAAAACATAGGCCATGGAGGAAACTTTTATCTGGGATGATAGGATGCCATGATTTTTATTTCTCTATAATCTAAAAACATTTGTAAGTGTGAAGAAAGTGTGTTAGAAAACAAAATTTCTATACAAGGTGGAAGAAGCTATGTTCATTTGTGGATAGGGCATAGTAAAACTCTGCCCTGGGGTTAAATCCACGTATGGGTATTTGGTTACACCAAATGGTCAAGCATTCCTGACATCTTTTGAAGTTGAACTGGATTAGTTCCATATGGTAAAAATGTGTTTAGGGTAAATATGGCTGCACTTATTTTTTTTAACTAAAATTAGTGTTGACACCCTCCCTACCTTTGCATCTGTAGTTTATTGTTACAAAAGTACTAGAGTAAAGTTTGCCATTTCACATTTAGTAATGGATTGTCTAACTCACTGCAGATAAATACTGCAAGAGAACTTCATGTATAGATTTCCAAAATTACACGCAAGTCAGATGTATCCCATGTTCCCTTTTTAACATATGATCTTTAGACAGACTGATGTACTACTTACCCCGCCTCTTGGGGCTCTCGCCTCCTCCCGTGTCTCTGTCTGTTTCTGTCTGTCATTTGCAACCCCTATTTAATGTACAGTGCCAACTAATATATTGACGCTATATAAATACTGTTTAATAATAATAAAACAATAAATAACTGTCTGATTCTTGATTTTCAGAATTGGCTAATATTTTTTAATGCTGGACCAACCAACATCTGCCAGAGTTTGTTTGTTGTAATAATTGTGTGCCCGCACATACATTGTGATATAACTTTATTGGATTAGTTTGGATTGTCCTATGTTTGGTTTTTCAAATGACCTCCCCTGAGAGTGCAAAAACCAGTTGGTCATTTCATTACAAGCCTGATTAGAAAATCTGGATTTCGTGGCATGTTATCAACATATAATCTGTGAATATGATTTATAGGTTATTTGTGCAAGAAAGATATTCAGTTTAGCAGTCATCTGAGTTTTTGATGCAACATTGTGATCATTATGATATATATCTGTGTATTTAAGTAAGTAAGTTCTAATTTATTTACTCAATGTTCTCAAGCTAGATCTTATCTTTCTATGTATTCTGATGACATTATTTACTCAATTTAGATTGTCATTTAGTTAATTAACCATTAGCTTTCTGCATTGCAGGTGTCTATTACACTGTGTTTTACTGCTAATTGTCTGCAGATGTGAGATCTCTGATTCCAACTTCATTTTGCATTTGCATTGTTTGTGATGAAACAAGACATGACATGTGGAATGGATTTGCTGTGGATGCAGCTCTAGGCTGTGTATTACTTCTGAATGATGACTTGAAAACATACAATATGTTGTCATTTGTATTTCCCGGCAAAATGGCCACTACAAGTGTTATTGCTCACCAATATGTCCCTCAACAGTCCCTGTGTGGTTGTAGGGTCTAGGGCAACTGGCTAGATACAGCACACACTAAGTTATACATCCTTTAACGCTTGTGTCTTTGAAAAAAAAAATTCTATGCCAGTAAACATGGGCCACCTACATGCACCAGGAGTGCTGGTTCAACAATTCTACGAAGGATGGGCATGAATTCCATCCCAAAGAGGGTTTCAGTTAAACTTCTGCTGTTGGTTAATCACTATTGCAGAAATTCGAACAAACGTTAAAAAATCCATAATATCCTACCTGTGCAACTGGGGTCATGAGGGTGAGGACAGTCAATAGTATAGATTTTGGCATGTGCCAGCTCCCTCAATATAAAAGAAGGGGCAGGTAAAAGCCATACTGGCAGTGTGTGTGTTAAAGCAATGTAGAAAAAGCTAAGAAAAGCTGTACTTTTGACTTTAGATTTGACTTGTCTATCTTTAAGCAATAAACCTCTTTGTTGCTTTTTTTATTGGGGCTTTTAATATGTATTATTTTTCTTTATAATTGAAGGTCCACAGTTAGTTGCTGTTCAGACCATTTGTGTGCTTTCTTAAAAGTAAGTAAAGGGTTCACCTTAAATGGCACATAGTGAAATTATGCAGACTGTTAAAACAAGAAAAGGTAAGTCATTGAAAAAAGAAAATGTCATAAGCAACAGAAACTCCATTTTTGTTCTGATTATCCTGTTGTTTATGTAAATCCTGCAAAATAGGCTAGCTTTCCTGAACTAGACCGTAAAACCATGCCAGATGCTGTAGTTAGAATTCCTAAAAGTAATTGCACTATAGAACATATTAGTAATTGTTCTCAAGACAAGTTCTGGTCTAGGATTGAAAATAATAATAGTACTAATAATAAAAATAATAATAACAAATGATTTAAAAAAACAATCCTCCTCAAGTCTTAAAGAACTTTATTAAATCAGGCCCAGTGTGTATTTAAAACTGCAACAAGTGTGATAGAGCCTTACTTTTCTGGCTGATGGACAACCACCATTATCTGGCCCTTTTCTTCCCAGCCTTACTTTCCCTGGCTTATTCGTTCAATTAATTTGAGTACTTTCAATCATGGAGGCTTAACATTACATGTGGGCAAAACTTAGGAAGGTCTAAATAATAAAGCAGGGTGATGTTTTCATGATTCTATGTACATCACCATGAGACAATTCCCACCAGCCATGATCTTCCTGTATTGCATAGTGATGTAATGGAATCTAAACAAAGTGACAACGCAATTGAGTCTTTCTCTTTAAAATTATTCTTAGCTTTTTGGGGGGGAAGAAAAATGAAACATTTCTTAACACACATTAAACCAAAAACAGTAGCTCAGTTACCACAACTTAAGGTCCACCAAAATTCTTGTTTGGAATCTCTGAAGTCCTCTCCCCAAATAAGTTGACTATAACCACATAACTTTAGGCTGTGACAAAGGTGTGCAGCTGGTTGAAGTCCCTTCTCCCGTGTCTAACCCTTCACCTTCTCTTCTTTTTATAGACTCCTGTTACCCTGAATCCTAAACAGCATCATCAAGAAAAAGATGCCATTTACCTTCCACACTATATAAAAAACTCCAAGGTGTCTTGGATCAACCAGTTCACCTGGTCGTTGTTGGAGGTAGCAACCTACCAAATTTTGGAGTTGTACAATACTGAATCCAGTAAAACCAGATTTGAAAAAACTTATCGGCGTTTTCAGTATCTAGTGTCAATATTTCCTCCATACTGTAGATGTCTTCCACTCTTCTTAGCCATTGACTTACAGTTGGGTGGTTCTTCTGTTTCCAACATGCTGGTATACACGCCTTTGCAGCATTGAGCAAATAGCGCAAGAGTGAGTGTTTATACCTTTTTCTAGACATATTGCAAGCATGAAGAAGACTTGCTTGCCAATTTGAAAGGGAAGGAAGGCATTAATGCTCCTTGAGTTGCTTTCAATATATTGCAGAAGCGACGCATGCATTTATCATTTTATAACAATTTTTGTTAATCTAAAAATTTTTAGCCATATAACTAGGAACTGAAAGAACACTTGACACTACATTGAAATGTTTCTAAAGTCTACCAAAACTCCCTGGAGTAGAAACAGAGAAGTGAACCAAAGAGGCATTTGTTCCTGTCTTTTCGTCCCTTCCTCTAATCTTTATTCCACACTGATCTACAGGAACATAAGTATCAAACTGCTTCAATATGCTAACAATGACATGTTTCAGAAAGGACACTGTCCTTCTTTCCATTGCAAACCATATTACTAACAAAATGAAAAATGCTCTTTGGCCTGTGCCATGTATTACTTTAATTGTGAGTATTTTAATTCACAGACTCCTAGTAAGAGCCTTGTTGGTGCCAATCAAAGGAAGCAGTTTGGCTTCACATTTGGTCTTGGTATACATGGGATCACCCAGCATTTACTGTATTTTGACCTAATTTTACCCTATTTATTCATAGCTTTTATGGCCTTTTTTTCGAAACACATTTTTACATTCTTATTTAATTAACAAAATACTTTGAAAAGTCAAAGTTGCCAACAAAATTGGGTATTTCTTATCCATTTTAAAATGATGCTTTCTCTAATCTCTGCAGGCTAATCTTCCTAATGGTCACATTTATGTTTTATCTCTGTAGTAAATAATTTCTTGTCTGTGTTGTTTCTAAACAGTACATATCACTATGCAAAATATGTCATAAATATCTCAAAGCTTTTAAATTAAGCTAAGTACATGAATATATTGATGACAGGATTGCTGTCTTGTCAGTTTCCATCTTAAAGGAATCTCACAAATACGGCAGATGTGAAATAACTCGGATGGCAGGTCAGTAACTGTTGTGTCAGCATCTATTACACTTTTCTATTGCCATCGATAGATTCAGCCAGAGAGGTTCCATCCCATAATCCCTTGCGTATAAACACATTATCTGTAGCCCGAGGAGCCAATGTCAGAATGGATGTTGTATATTACTAGTTTTACAGTGGGATATAGGCCAGTGTGATTTGTACATCACATAACCCCATCTATTTACTGTCCTCTTTACTTTTTTAGTGCTGCTTTTAGAATTCTGAGCAACATTTGTGGCTCTGTTACAAACGTATGTATAATAGTGTAAGCAAAAATATATGGCTTAAAGTAATCCTATCGATAAATAGCAAGAATGTATAAAGGTTACTGAACTCACATTTACATTAAAAATATAGCTATACTGCAGCAAATTAGATTTATTTCATAATTTTTCAATGTAACTAGTGCAAGTACTTTATCTTAAATATCCCCCATGCTATTGTATGCTACTTCCTCCACATCTTAGATTGTAAGCTCAATTGGGCAGGGTCCTCTCCTCCTGTGTTATTGTTTGTATCTGTCTGTCATTTGCAAGCCCTAATTTACAGCACTCTGTAATATGTCAACATTTACAAATAAAGTTTGTTAATATTATTATTATTATTATTAATAATAATAATAATAATAATAATAATAATTGTTATTATTATTATTATTATATAATAATCTCCTGCCCAGGAGCACCTTTAGATGGAACAGTAGCACTAGAAGCCAAACAGATATGCTATAGTGTTTATGTGATTACAAATAAAAAAATAAAAAATATAAACTCATCATTCTGCTTCTCCTTGATAGATACTCCTTTAAAGACTTTAAAACTGCACGTTCTGACATCAATATGTTTATACAACCATCATTTACAGGAAATGCCACAGGCATGTAAGAGAGGAGATGTATTACATAGACAGTAATCAATTATCCAGATTGCTCGGTACTTGCAAGATTTCAGACAATCGTCTTGTAAACTGAACTAATTTGTCTAAAATATATTATCATATAAATTAAAGAACTTTAATGTATAAGAAAATGAAAAACAAGCATTTGCATGTACATACTTCAGAGTTTGCTTTCCTATATAAATGCTATACTATCCGAAGAAAAGCTAATCATTTTTAACTTGTTATTTTTGACTGCAGGTTTTGCTTCAGGTTTAGATTCAGACAACATTCTAATTGGTACTATTTAAAAAATAAAACCACTTCATGCACATAGCGTTTAGAGATGCTCGTGTTAAAGGGACATTCTCCTTATGAAATGCAACAGTTGGATAATGTAAGTAAGAAATCAGTACTGGCCATATGATTGTGAGGTTTCCAAGTAAAATCATTAACCACACACAGATGTTATGTTTCACATCTTATGAACTCCTCCTGGAATCAATTCCGAATATTTTCTCTACGGCTGCCAGCTTATACTGAGGAGAGTTGGCTGGAAGTGAAAAGCACACACACCAGCAATTCTTCATGGCACACCGGCATTACCTTCCCTGCACGCTGCCAAAAGGCTGGATGAACTCTTAATAAATTGAATGGATCATCTCTTACGTCAAGAGATTAATGACCTCCATTATGAGGCTGCTCTGCTGAATGAATAGGCTGAGCAGTTTTGTGGTTAGAAGAAAGCCTGGGGCAGGCGATGGCCTCTGATCAGAAAAGTCATCTTCTGCTTTCTTTGCTCGTCATGAGAAGACTAGATTCAATCATAGATACAGTGTGTTAGTTAAATGGTCCCTTTTGATCTAGAAGGATTTGTCTGCATGAGGCAAAGTTCAGATAATTTACTGTTGAAAGATTTGGCTGATTGGGGGTGATTGGACTGCCTTTGCGTTATGTACATATCGCCTTTGCACTGTATTTTCATTGGTTGTGTATTGTATTTGGGGTATTTTAGTGATGACTGTTGTCTGTGCTGAGAAATTTTAACTTGACAAGAAGTTATGTTTGTAGAAGCCTCCTGATCACCTAAATGGGCCATTATGTCAGGAGGCATTATGTAAGGTAAACCTACTCTAGTATACACTGCTGCTGATCACATACTAACAACACAAATTCTGCAGTTTAGGTAAGCTTTCATGATTTTTCACCCTGTCATGTTTACCTTTCCTGATTAATAAAAGCTGGTCTAATTTTCCTATATGATTTGTCACATTGACGAAAACCTTTTCACATATTGCAAAAGTACCAGTGTCACTAACCACCCCAACCCACAAATACTTACCTCCCCACTCTATCACACCATTTTATTGCTCCGCCAAACTCAGGAGTGCAAGTACTTGGTAGGTTCAGATGATCAAGTTCATGATGCCTCCTCTTCCTCATGTAACGTTTGTGACTGCTGATTGGCTTTATAAGCCTTTATTTGTGATTGGATAAAGAGCTGGGTCACTGAATCAGACTATTCTGGGACAATGAATCAGACTATGCCTAAAAACAGTAATACCTACCAAGGTAAGGGTAGTCTGTTATGAAACTCTTGTGACATTGAATTATTTGTTAAGTAGCTAGGAATTAACACAAAGCAATGCTTTACTATAGTCAGATTGGTTATGGGAAAGTTTTTGACTTTGCCCTCTGTTTTTTTCATTTTGCACTGCTTTATTAACAAAAATCCACTTATAACAGGACTTCATGTTAACCACTATATTTCACTTCAGTTCAGATCTCTACCCACAGAAAATTCACTGGTCCACTACATAATGCTCCTTTTTTGGAGTGATTATTCTCCAGCATAGTTTAGCTTCCCTTCTGTGAGTCCAAGCTGTCATGGACAAACTATTTGGGGTCCATTATCACACCAAATCAGGCTAATGGGAGTAAGGACTACAGTATTGTTGATAGGGGGACTATCAAGTCATGTCAGGCCACTGGGAATCTAGACTACTACAATCTAAACAAGGATCCAGGGGGCATCCAGACTGCTACAATGTAAAATCAGGGGTCTAGAACTAGAGTTTTTTTTATATAAGACTAGAACAGTAGCACATAAAAAAACACTTACACACAGCATACATCATACTAATAAAATAAAGGTTCCTAAGTTGCCCAACCATTGCTTTCCAAATCAAGGTGCTCCACTCATTGTACTTCTTGTACAGAATAAGGCAGAACTAACAAGTGGAGAAAACAAATTTTAGAGGATTCTCCAGCCTTCAATTGTATGTGTATCTGAGTGAGGAGGACGTTCATACTTGTGGATGAGATCACAAATACAGTTATGGTATGGGCTTTGTGGTATGAGGGGTTTTGAAAGTAAACTATAGAAAAACTTGTATAAATTTTAGACAAACTATGGTGACTTGATTTTTACTCACATGTTGATGCAAGATGCAAATTAAAACAGGAGCAGTAGTGGTAAGTATTGCTAATGCTACGTACACATGTGCAATAATTATCGTTGGAAACAAACGACTAACGACCATTCGTCCCATAATCGTTAACAAAAGAGCAGAAAAACGCAGATGAACAAGGATTGTCGCTGGAAACGAACGACTGTCCCGGCGGATCTGATTGGGCAACAATCATTCGATATCTATTGTGTGTACAGTCGTTCAGTGATCGTGGATGCAGTACACTTTCTCCTTTACATGTCACTTCCTGCATCGTTCAAACGTTGTATCTAGCGTGTGTACACTATTGAATGATCAAATCGTTACAGCATGTACAGAATTGTGCACAGTATGATCGTTCAAAATATTCGTGCATAACCGTTAGTCGTTCGTTTTCTAACAACAATTATTGCACGTGTGTACCTAGCTTAAGATACCATATCTGAGATAATGGAAGTTTAGAATGGTGGTAGTGTGGAAGAGATGGTAACAATAGCCAAGTCGAGAGAGTTATCAGGATGGGACTTAAACATTGGTGGCCTTTTGAGTAAGAGAAAACAACATTCTATGGCATGCAAGTAGATGTAGTAGTGTGTAGAGTTGTTTGGAGTGTAAAAAAAAATTAGTGAAGAATGAAAACATTACAGTGAGCTTAGGAGGTACACTTTATTGCAAAGCGATTGGCAGACACATTAGGGACCATTCAAGTAATATATTATGGCGATTAGTAGTTCTGTCACTAGGTGGTTGTGTTATGGTTAATTAATTTTCCAGTATCGTGTAACTATGTGGTTATTGTTGAAATTTTCTTCCTTTATACTCCTGTTTTTTTCCAATAAAACAAAAGGAGCTCAGCCTTGCGTCCAGTAATCTCTTGACTGATAACAGTTACAGTCAATGTACAGAACACTACTGCAATTAAAACTCAGAAAAAAACATATTCCTAAAGGGAAAACAGAAATCTTATATGATAGGTGCTAAAAGTGGACTATCAAAGTTTTCATTCACTAATCTGCCAAACCAGAATCACAAGTCCTGGACGATAAAAATGAAGATGCTGCTGATAACAGAGGGTACAAGAAAGTACAAGACCCAAACTCATACAGATGAGTTGATAGAGAAAGATCCAAAAGCTCAAAATACTTTATCCCTAAGCATTGATAATGATCAAATTGTGTCCATGTCAGGTGTGAAATGTACAAGAAATGTAGGAGTTGTAACAAAAAGTAGAAAAGAGTAAAAATCTAAACATAAACTGTATTTACCTAGAAAGTAATATCAGACTAAGCTGATTAAAGACCAATACATGCAGAAAATATAAGAATATATGTATGTTAGATGTCGAACACCTGTAATCTATAAAAGAGTAAAAAAAAGATTTTAAATAGGGCTTAGTGCTCCCATTGGCTGGTGGTTGTTACGGGGAAGAAGAATTGTAGGGGAAAGAGAGAGAAGGCAGAGGGGATCACTGGAAGGAGGGAGAAAAGGGGGAAGAAAAAAAGAGGGGTGGTGGTATATTTAGTTGATTTACAACCAATAGTTCTGTTTTATGCTTTAAAAAAATGTAACGTGTTATTAAAAAATACCCAGAGTCTTTAGAAAAGAGAAGAATGACAGGAATTTATCACTGACTTTAAAGAAATAGAATTGTCTAGCTCACAGAATGGCAGCACACAGGTTTGATTGCTTTGTTGGTAATGTATTTTCATGGAATATATACCTGTAATATTGAAAAATAAAGTCTTTTATATGTTTCATTAAAAATATACTATATTGTGTGTCACTATCTAGGGAACAGATGTGCTGAGTAGAAAATAAAAATAAACTCTGATAAAATCTTATCCGAGAGCAATTTATTTCAAGGATATATGACTACCTGGCAAATCATATTAATGGAGCCATTATGGATGATCCGTGTGAGTCAGGAGAGGTCCCCTGAGTGATAGGAGGTACTTCAACCCCAAATGTGTGCACTCTGATTGAGGAGATGGGGACCCGTTCTACAACTGAAAAGAGCAATCTCATTAACTAACTCCTTAAATCAGATTTGCCCTGATGAGATGGTGGCAAATTTCCAAGTACCGTGAGTCTTCACATCTCAAAATACTTTTATATATTTATAAAAAGGGTTTACCTAAAGGAAAATATTAAATGTTATAGTTTTTAACCACAAAATAGCACCATATATTTAGTGTACGTTTACAAAAACATTTGTATAATTAGTGAAAAAGCTTCAGTTGGGATAAAGGTCATGCAATATCAAGTAGTGTGCACTTGCCAGCTTGTTTAAAGCTGAACTCCAGCCTTAAAGTTAGTCTTGCATAGTTGTACAGACTCCTCCCTTATACTGAAATACTGATTTCATTGCATTCAGTCAGCTTCTCACATTGTGCATTAGAAGATACAGCAAATCAAAAGGAGCCTGCTTCAATTCTGATTGATGAACATCAAGCATCATCTATTTCATTCATCTCAGCCTTACTATCCATGGTCCTTCGCTTTCAAATATTGGTATATAGTTGTTTCAATAACAGTCCCAATATAACATGAGAATATAGAAGAGGGGGATCACAGATGAGCCATGGACTGGGGGGCAGATATCATCCATTATCAGGGGGGTGGATGGGAGGTGCAGAGGTGAGCTGTGGACAGGGGACAAACATTAATAGCATCTGTGGTCCTGGGGTTCAGAGAGGAGCTTTGGATGCATGGGCTGTAATGGGGAGGGGGGAATTAAGATGAACCATGGATGGGGTTGGCCATGGATGGGTGGTGCAAACGTGTGCTATGGATAGGAAGAAGAGATAAACTAGATGAGGGGTGCAAGAATGAGCTGTGAACAAGAGGTTAATGCCAGCTGTGGACAAGGGTGTGGAGGTAGGCTGTGGGCACTAGTTTCTTGAGTAGTTCTTTTAATATAGGATTAGGTATAGTATGTATGTCATCTGACCTCTGCACACTGCATTACTAATTACTGACCCAAGTCTATACCCCCCTTACTATCACCCCTTAGAATACCACTTCCTTTAACAGTTAAAACCCTAGTTTATTACAGCACATCAGTTTATTCCCATTTACTAATTCACCCCCCTAGTCTACCATCCTTTACTATAACTCCCCTAGTCTATTCTCATTTTACTAATCTACCTCCTTGTTAATGCCCCTTTACTATTATACCCCCTAATTTACCCCCCCCCCCTCTAGTTTCTCCTTCCTTTACTAATATACCATCACGTTTATCCCCCTTTTCATTTACACTATCTAGTGTTATCCCCTTTACTATTACACCCCCTAGTGTACTTCCTAGTCTATCTCCCTCCCTTTCTATTATGCCCCCCTTCCTAGTTATTCTTCCTTCTCCTCAATGTCTTCTCATATATCTTTTTTTCTTCTCTCTAAACATGGGGCATCAACCAACTTTGATAGTGTACATAAACTTTTGCCTAACTCTGTACACTGCCCCTTCGCCCTCCAGTCCCATGACTTCCCTATGTCACATGTCTTCCCTATCCAGGTACCTTCATATTTA
Organism: Pyxicephalus adspersus; assembly: GCF_032062135.1. NCBI lineage: Eukaryota > Metazoa > Chordata > Amphibia > Anura > Pyxicephalidae > Pyxicephalus > Pyxicephalus adspersus. The sequence goes on along the minus strand of NC_092861.1, from coordinate 28,890,411 downwards.
CAGCCAGCAGCTCTGCTCCCTGAGTCCAGTGATTAGTGGGTGGGGCTTCTTATGTGACCCAGACCCCAAAGAAGTGACTGTGAGGAGAGCGCAGGTTAGTCAGAGTGGTTGCAAGGAAATAGTGACTTTGGCAGCTTCTATTGAGCCTCCTCAGGTTGTCCATAGGTATACAAAGGACAGTAATGAGGAGAAGTTAGCTGTATGGTGGGTACAGGAACCATGGACAAATCAAGTAGATCACAGGAGGAAGCTGGCAGTAGTGAAGACAGTGTATCTTTTAATGGGTGGTACAGTGGTGAGCACTCTGACCTTTGCAGCACTAAGTCCCCGGTTCAAATCCTAACCAGGACCATATATGCATGGAGTTTGTATGTTCTCCCAGTGTTTGTGTTGCTTTCCTCCTACACATCAAAAACACAAGTAAGGCTTTTTTTCTAGACAGAAAGTCCAGTGAAGACCCTTCTACCAAACACAGAACTTTTTACTATGTCTGGACTGAGTCGCACATGTGTAGCTCTGAGGCCTCGGCACAGAATCTTGCCATGATGAAGTAGCTCCCATGCTATTGCATTTCTCTATCCTGATATGGCTAATGAAGATGGCTGAAGATACCAAATCTGGAAGAAGACATGGAAAAGTTTTCAGTGACAGAGTAATGAGGATGATCATAATCATCAGTGCTAAACTAAATGGTTTGGCAGGTATGTATAACACAATGGGCAAATCTACTGTGGACGTTTGCACATTTTGCTGAAACTCTGGGTACTGGCAGTTGAGATTACAAGGGTATCTAAACCTAAATAATAATTCCTTCTGGGGGTAAATCTTTTTACCTGTTTATTGTTTTTTGTGTCCCTTGTCCCAGGGATAAAACATAGAAAGGAAATCACCCCAAAGTAAAGGATATTTTACTTACTGTTTTAGTCGGTGTTCCAAACAGAATAACAGAGTTGCCACACTCTCCCTGAACATAACCAGATATCATGCAAAGTGATGGGTAACATACAATAGGGTTGATTTATAAAAGCAAAAAAAAATGTGACTGGTGCGGCTGGTGCGGAAGGGTCAGGCAATGTCCCCTTTACAATAAAATACCCTTACCTGCCTGGAGTGGGTGCCAACATCATTTTCTTCTGGGTTCTAATCTTGTAACACATACGTGCAGGAATTTATTCGGTGTCCGGCATGATTTAAATATCCCACTTGCAAAGAATTTTTCACTTATCTGACAAATGCAGGGAAAACTTGCATCACATTCACTAATCTAAGGGAATTAGCCCTTGTAAATTAAGAAAATACCTTGCTACAGTCTAAATTATTTTAGTAAATCACCCCCAGTAAGTTGACTAGTGATTTTGGCTTGCTCACCGCACATATGTATAAAATCCCCCACATACTTGTAGATTGAAGCGTCGGTCTGTGCACTCTAAATATAAAACATAATGTAATATAAAAGTAATACTGCGTGTGTGTGGTAATTATACATAATACAGATGAATTACAAAGCAGCTACATTCACAGCCAAGTTAAATGGCCTTCACGCAAAAAGCTTAACTACAATAAATTTACTTTTAATAACCATTTAGCATACACCCAATATACATGTGTTGGTTGATTAAAAGTAAATTGAATGAGTGTTTAAAAAACAGGACCGCTCAGGACATAAAATGGCGTTTAATTGAATCACAAGCAAAGCATATGGGACAAGAGCGTGGACATTGAGAAACAAACATAGCGCTGTATGGGTGTTTTCATTAATACACAATAAATGCCATTCCATCATGTGACAGTGTCTCTGATGGGGAATAGTAATGTGTATATATTGTGATTCTCCAATAATTAGAGTGATGCTGAAACCAGGATGGTAAACACTAAATCATTAGGCATATTTAGCATTAAACATAGAGAAATGCTGGATGTCTGGATGACTTTAAGGATTCCAATTAAAGACCTCATGGGAAGGCAGCCATTTTGATTTCCCTAGGGAAAAGACACTGGCATTATTCATGGGAATTGAAAAGCAATTGAGCTGAAAATTAGGCAGGTGTTTCTATGTCTTACTTGGAATTTATTTAGTGTGCGGCTGCACCTCTGTTTACTAGAGGATTTTATGTATGCAGGATGTTCCTTCAATCGGAATTCCATGTAATAGAACAAGTAGGCCAAGTAGGCATCTTGTTTTCAGTTATAGCTTTCAGTAGAAAGGACACCTGTATGGTTAACAAAACTAATGCTAGATCACCTTCCCCAATCTACACAACCCCCCTGCTTTCCCAAGCTGTTATTTACCCCATAACCAAACCATGGCCTTAATACAGATTTACAGCAAGAAAGGATCTTTAGCTCTAGGCCTCCTAGACTTTTAAAGGGCAACAAGCATATCCCCCTTCAAGAAAATGCCCATATTCAATATTATTAATAACTACAAGACATTAGCCAAGGAGGAAGAGGATTTATGCGGGAAAGTCCATAAATATCCAAGAAGGCTACGGCTGGGCTACAAAGGTAAGTAAGTAGCTGGGACATTGATGGAGTCAGTGTAAGATATTTCTAGATGGCAGGGTTGGTTGACATTAGTTTTGTTACAATTGTGCTTTATGTTAGTCCAAGGCTCCTAATATACTTGGCAGCATTCAGATTTTGGCTTTACATGACATGTCAACCACCCATGGCTGGTTTTCCAGAAACCCTCATATAAACACAGCCGTTACTATTAGTGTTGGTCGAATATCTCACTATTTGATTCAACAGCTATTGGATCAAATAGTGAAATATTGTTAGGGTCATCAAATACTGAATTCGAACACCATTGAAGTAAAGTAAAGTAGGGACTATTAAGGGCTGCAAAAGCAATCAGATTGCTCTTGCAGCCCTTTACTAGTTGTATGTGTTCTTGGATAGAGTTTCTCTATCCAAAAACACAGGAAGTCCTGTGTTCTTGGATAGAGAAACTTTATCCAGGAACACATACTGCAGGGCTGCAGCAGCGATCCTTATTGCTGTTGCCACACTGTACTAGTAGTATGTGTTCTTGGATAGAGTTTCTTTATCCAAGAACACAGGGCACTAGATGTGATGAATGGGGAAACTTGTCCTCATTCAACCTCTAGTGCCCGGGGATTGCCTGCAGTCACAGCTGTGACTGCAAAGTTCCCATGGTCATGTGACCGTGGGAATTGAACTGCAGATAAACTCTGCAGTTCCACTACCATCCCCGGGGAACTACAGGTTAATTAACCTGTAGTACCCCGGGGATCGCATACTCTTTTTAATGATTGCAGACTCAATCATTGAATCATGCTGCAATCATTGATAAGATGTCGGGCAAGTATCTCTTACTCTGTAACAGGCACAGTAATGTGATACATTTGTTACATTTTTCTTGCAGTGGAAAGTGTGTTACAGAGTAAGAGATATCATGTCATTGTAGGAAACCTGTAAAAAAAAATTGTTTAATAAACACAAACACTCAATAAATTAATTTACCATTAATTTTTATTTTTTTAACACATTAACGAATTTGAACAGCCATTTTCGTGTCGAATATAAGGACAACACAAATTTGAACACCAACACTAGTTACTATGTTTAGGAGTATTGGTGAGGGTCTGTGAGCACCTTGGGACCGTTCATCCTTTGTAATCACTATACTAATTTAACAGCAAAAAAACAAACAAAACCAAAAGTTTATGCATTGAGCATTTTTGAAAGGCTTCACAAATCTGATCTTTATGTTAAAGTCTAGGTTAATCTGGTAAAATGTAGTACGTATAATGCTTTCAGATTCTCAATCTTGCTGTCCTGATCATGATCTGATCAATGAGCCATCACTATGCAAATTCAGAGCATACTGGCATACTCACCATGAAATGTATTGCAAAAGTAGATAAAGGCAAAAAAGTGATGAATAAAATGGCTGTAAAAAGGCTTTACATCAAAGCATTACTGCAATAGATTCATTACCTTGATAGTAAACAAAAGTGCAACAAAACACTTTATATCTTCTATTAGCAGCATCCTATGCCTTGCCCAGCTTTGACATAGTGCTGTCACGGTCCTCTTCAGAGTTCCTGCTCCTCCATTTGCTATTTAAGATAAGTTGAACTACTTTTGGTGTTTTTGTTTTTCTATTGTTGTTACTAGGCCTCAGGGAGACGCTGGTTCGTTCATCAGGGAAGGAACCAGTAGTCCCAAGCCCAGTCACTATTCCTAGGGCAATTCAGGGCTACTAGGGCCTAGGTTCCAGTGTATGAGTATTCCCACCTTCAGGGGATATTCATACTGACAGGAGTCAGGGCTAGGTTAGGGTGTCCGTAGGGTGTGACCGTTTCCCTCTCCATAGCCTTTGAAGGCCAAGTCCCTTGTATGTACCTTTCTGTTTTCCTCCCCTCCCCCATTATCCGTGAAAAGTGCAAGTGTACGAATAACTAACACGTTTCAGGGCCAATACTTTGTAGCTCAGAGCTCTTCCACTGTTGCTTTTTGGGTTTGAGTTTAGGGCAAATTCCCTATTTCCTTTAGACAGCATTGTATAAATTGTATAAATTCACACACAGGGTTGTAAGATTCTGCAGTGCATCTAGGCTGGAATATAGACAAATGGTGTTTTTTAAAAAATGTTGCTTTACTTACCAGTAATAAAGGGTTACCTTACATTTCTGAGAAGATAAAACAGAATTACAAAGTACCAGTCTATATGAGGACAGCATCTTTACTGTTTATATTGGGTAGAGGTTTTAATTAATCCCTCTGTGCTTCACATACCATGATTCATGACGTGAGGAAGGAAGATGGGACATGAGGAAGCCGATCTCCCACTGCTGCTTTATTGTTGCTTGAGCTTTGTTAATGGCTAAAATCTTATCAGTCCATGGGAAGTGAAAGAGTTAAACCATTTATTAAGGTATTCTAAATTACATTACACAAAGGATTTACTTATTTCAATGTTCAGACTTCATTGCATTTTGTAACTTTCTCCAGCTAAAATGATAACACTTAAACAGGAGTATTTACTGAGTTGATAAGTCTAGAACTACATGTATAATACTGGACTATATGAGCATTCTGCAGTCCAGCATTGAAATTAGTCAATTAAGATTCCAGTTTATGATAGATAACCTTGGCAGAAGACTTTGCAATAGCATTCCTTTTCTTTATGTCCATTTATGTATTTGGGGTTTTGTATTCTTTAATACATGAATACAAGTATTATTGTAAATGTGAGTAGTGTAACTACCTGAATTTAAATTGTTTTTATCCTCTTGCAACACCCTGGACAACAGAGAATGAGAGGGTAGAGTGATAAAGAAATAAGCTCATCACTCTGCTGCTTCTCTTACCACCATCCAGTCAATAGAGGAGGGACAAGACCTGTAAATGTTACTGTAACAGAGAAAAAGAAGCCAGGATGTATGCATTGCTAAATATTTTACTGCTGCATGACAAAACTTTGTATATTTTAGGAATGGATGGAGACAAATAAAAATCCTTTTTTATTTTTATGTAAAACAGCTCTCATGTATGGAATGTAACTTTAATTCTTTTGTCTAGTTTTGATTGCTGTCTGTGACCTTGATATAGAGATTTCCTATCACTTCCTGCACTAAAATGTCTCTAATTAGGACATGGACCACAAAAAATAAAAAAAATCCTAGCTGAGTTATATCAATTCCAATCTCCAAATCCTGAAAGTAAAAATCTCTCATTTTAGTTTTGCTTCGGTTTTACTGAAATAGAGTAGACATAAAGGGGGGTACCAATTATGTTTCACAGCAAGCCAGTTTTAAAAAGAAGCACAATATACATAATATTTCCTTCTCTGTCTTAAGCAGCAGCACACTGACCAGTTCTTGTTTGTATGTATGAAGAGAAAATCTCTGATACCCATTGTTAAAGCCTAACTCCTAATTCTAATCCTCCACCCAACTCCTTGCCCTCCCACTGGTTATTCTAAGCCTGCTACCATAGTTCAGTGCACAATGGTGTAAAAAATAAGCCAGTTGAATGTGCACATGTATTTACTGGGGTCCTAAGTTCCAAAACCACTGGATTTGATGTTAACACACATTATTGGAAGGATACTGCTATGTATTTCCGTGATGATATATATACATGGCATGACATGTCTCAGCTGTTGAACGCATTGGCCCATGATGGTGACATGATAAGCCACAAGAGTAATAAAAAAGCTGATATTGATAAAGCAGCATGCCTGGTGATGTCCTTCGCACAATGCTAGTACAATGACGGAGCACTTATCTACACCATCACAGAAGCATGCTGCGCGGCAGTAATAAATGAACCATAATTAAGGAAAGTGAACAAGAGCTGACTTATCAATTCAGAATGTCGCACATAGAGGATTTCTGTGTAAGGCTTATTACTTCCCCACAATGCCTCTGGTGGGACATGACCTGAATCTATGAATCCATTCCCCATACAAAGGAATAACAGCAGCAATCGATAAGCTAACCTTTTCCTTCTTTGCTGTTTCTCTTCCAGCCTCTCCAAGGTGATGCTCTGCCATTCTCAGAGGCAGGGAGGAGGGACGAGAGCTCCTTAATCCTTCTCAGCTTGGAAAGGGGTTCTAGTACAACAGGTTACCATTTTATTTTGGAATCCAGAAGTCGGAGAACCTGGTAAAATGGTAGAATACTATTACATTACTGCAAGATAATGGTTTCCATCATATTAAACAAAACATCATTAGAGTAAGGAGCACAGTGAACATTAAATACTTCAGCATCCTAGAAATATTCATTGTGATAGATATATTATTGTGTCTTGTAAAATGTTTTAATACTAGCAAAAACTTCACAAGCTTACATTGGCAAATCTGTAGCAACGTCACCACACTATTGACACGTTTTAGAATATAGCTTATTTGAAAGGCTACACGAATATGATCTTTATGTTAAAGTCTAGGTTAATTTGGTCATATGTACTCAGTGATGATTTTCCTCATTAATGGTTTATTAATGGCCCCATTCAAAAAAGAGTATTGAGCGCAACCCATAGTAACTACAATTCACTTATCTGAATGCAATCCAGTACACGGTGCCTCTGAGTAGTTGCTATTAAGAATATAAAGTGAACTGTGACCTACTGACTTGTGAGTAATAAAACAATTTGCTTTTAAACAATCCCCGTCTGACTGCAGCTACAGGTACTGTGGAGTAAATTAATATCCAAAGATCACAACAGAAGAACCCATCCTGTTATCTCTGCAGCTGAACTCAGTCTGGTCTCCTCTCTGCTCTTCAAAAGAGGTAAAGTTCTGCAAAAGATCAACCAGGAATCACAGGGCCATGGATAGTTGAGTTTTATTACACTTAACTTATTTTACAGGCTGTTGTTTTATTTTTTATTACAGAGCCACTTTAATGTTTTTTCTGCACTTTAACAGAATAAAAATCAAATCTGCTATTTTGCCCGAACTCAATAAAAGTGCCCTCGGTACTGCCATGTTCCTCACATAGACCCATTAAGATTCATTGAAGACTCTTGCAAGCCTACTCCTCAGTTCTTCATTAATACTCAGTGCCAAGTGATTGGGTACTCAAGAAGCTACTACTGCATTTTGGAATCATATATTTCCTATGTTCCACCATTTCTGGCAATAGAGTGGCGTATATATATATATATATATATATATATATGGTACATAGTGGCGGTATAATCCCAGGCAAACTGGGCCAATGAATTGCAATGTCCTGCAAAAAAACCCCTCTAAAAATGGTGATAATGGATGACTGCAAAATTGGTGATTCACAATTATCTCTTGCCAAAATGTCTGTACTGTTTAGGTGCAGATACCGTAAGATGGGTTTATATTAAGTACAAGTAAAATATATTTTTCTAATGGATGAAAAAAAAGAATAAACTTTAACAATTCTAATGATGCTTTTTGCTGATTTATTATAATATTACACCTCTGCCAATGAACACTGCTCCAACCAACCCGTGTACGTCACTCTGCTGACACATTCTTGTGGCAGATGACTTATAAGGGTATAATTGCTGACATCTTTATTCTGCACTAGTAGAATAAGTCCTGATGGAAGGCGAAGAGGTTGACATGTTGTATGGGGAACATTTTTCACCTCACATGATCTATCACCTGCTCTCACTGGGAATGAAGAAATGTTATTAATATGAAGGCTGATGATAAGCCATGTACTTCACTTATAAAATCATCATACTTTACCTTTCATTTGTTTTGCTTTCATTGTCATTAATTACTACTCATAATCCCTTTTGACATCTTTATGCTATGTTTCATTGCCCTGACAAATCATAACAGTAAAATTGGTTTGCATGGTTTTACATTTCTCTGTTATTAGAACATTTTTTTCTCACTCTTTCACAATGTTAAGATTTTGAACATTTTGTTGGTAAAATTTTGAAATAAAGCAAGGATTGGCCTTTATGCAAAACTGCACATTGTTTTAATACAATATATTAATTGCTGATTTTTAGTCTACCTCCTGCAATACGATGACAACACTATTAGTTTTAGTTCTGCATTGAAATCGCAAAGCAGCATTGTCACCTATTGGACAGGGTAGTTTCAGATTGGAAGTTTTAAATGCATTTCAAAGAGGCAATCATTTTTTACTCACAACTAACACAGTTTTTTTTTTACTTTGGGAAAAAAAGTATTAAATCTGTATTAAAGTTGACCATTAACCAATCTGTATTAAAGTTGACCAATAACTTCATTGTAATATCATTTACCCCAGACCTTTCACTACCCACTTTTGGTGGACAGTTTATTTGGTTATGGGAAATGTAGCATCTTAAACATATATGCCTAATCCATACCTTTCTAATACACAAGGCTAAACAAATGTTAGCATTATAGGACTTCAACATCCATCCTACTAACCACCAGTCTGGTATCCCTCCAGCCTATACTGTACTCTGCTGCTTGTCTTTGCTAAACCCTCAACTGGTGGCCAGTTACCTGGAGAATCTACTTCAAACTAATAACTCTACCTAAAGCCTTCCATAACCTGTCCCCTCCAAACATATTCTAACCAAATTCCTGATACCATTCCAACTCCCTTCTATCACCTCCTCTTGCAATCTGGGCCTCTCTTGAGCTTCAACCCTCCTTTGCAAATATCTTCCTTGCAGTGTCTGTCAAGCTTTGATATTTACAATTTTAGGATCACCTTTAAAACGTACCCCTGGACAAACATACACCCTGTTATAATTTTCATTTAGACACATTGTAAAAGACTATTTAAAACTCCCTCTACACTGTATGCTTTCAAAGGTATGGTCGTATCCCTAGGGTTCATTATCTGCTGTATTTGTTGCATCAAGTCAACATGTAATGCTGGATGTTATCATAATGTGTATTGTACTTGTATTGTATTGCTGGATGTTCATATATATATTCACTTGAACGGGTGACGTTGGGTCTGCGTGGTAAGAAATTGGTCTGCTATATAGTAGTGAGTAATGCATTATGTTTTTGTATATTTGGTCTTTTCCAAACTAGAAAATATTAATATATTGTTTTTAGATAAACATAAAATCCTACACATGATAATGTATTTTTTACAATTTCCAGCCAAAAAGCCTTAGAATCCTTTTCATGTATTTACCAAATGTGCAACTGTTTATAAACTTGTCATTTTGGTATTACATATTCAATCATTTTAGCACAAAAAAACAACAATCTAAAAATCTTCAACGAGATATAAAAGATTAGACTCTGTCACAGTAATAATTACTAAATAACAAATATATCTTACTTTAAACTTGAGAAACATAAAAAATATAGCCCAGTTTTAGACCAATGACTGCACTAAGATTATATTTCAACCTCTGGCGTTTGTAGAAATACTCAAAATATGTTGTATAACATGTGATTTAGAATGTCAATCAATCGTAAGGCCCAGGTTACACTTGGCGATCCTGTCACTGGTAACAATTCACCAGCAGCAGGAATGTTAGACAAGGGCGGAGGAAATTGTACCTGTTTCTATGGTTTTCCATGGTTTCTCCCTTGTAAAAGGAAACAGTGTGACATGGCCCTTGATGGATTTCTGTATGTATGAGTCTATAAATGTTATTTTGTTATTCAAAAATACTTTAAATAGATTTTTTCTCTCTTTTTTATGTCATTGCTGTCACAGGGAGCCTGAAATGCCCCTATGTGATACAAATAGACACGTGGTCATTATGGAGACATCAGGGGTCTGTAAGACCCTTCATACAGATAGGGTTCTGCTTTGCCTGCATTTTGAGTAGATTGAGAACGTCAGACTGCAGAGTCTGAAGTCTAAAAAATAATTTTAAAAAGTTCTGATATCTGTTGGTAGGTAGTAGGCCCCTGTGCAAAATTGATTGGTGCCCCCTCTGACAACCCTCCCCATCTTTATATCTCTCTTCTCTTGTTTGCCATTCTTCTCTCTCTCCCTCTATCTTACTACCTCCCTCCCCCATCTCTTCCCTATTTTTTTCTCTTTCTACCCTTTCTCACTTCTTGTCTGAAGCTGATAGGTACTTGCAGATCTGTGTAAAGGGCGTGCAACCCTCATCCAGCAAGGGCCACTACAGCAGCTTGTGTGGTCTTTGCCCCAATGCTTGCCCTCAGACAGCTCCCAACATAAGCTGCTAATGTACAGCCCACTCCGCTAGCTGTAAACTGAGGGCCGGCTTGCAGGCAAGGGATGTGTGAGTTTCTGCAGGGGCCCCCGCTGACTAAGGTCTGTCTGGGGGCCCTTGTGCATCTGCACACACTGCACCGCAATATGTCTGCACCTGGCAGGAGCAGCACTCGGGGGTCAGAAAGGAGCCCCCTAATTACAAGGGCAGAAGCTGGAAGAAGTGATTGGGTGGCTGGGTATATTTCTAAACTGTAAGCTTTTCAACCTAACACATACTCACCAAGCAGTTTCTATAGGCAGGCAACAAATGGTTAATCACACACAATTGGCAATAGTACACAGACAGCAAACAGGCATTCATTACAATACAGGGTAGCAAAAGGGCAATTTTGGTAATACGGGCACAATGAGTTAAAATCTTTACATTGCATCAATATGTCATAAAAATACACATCCCACATATAATTTTTTAATTCTACTGATTAGTTACATTTTAGCAGGAAATAATGATTTTTCATATCCACATTGTAAATAATATTATTTTACTTGTTTATACAACAGTTTGCAAGTTAATTATCTAGCTCATCCAGGGCCTGCATTCAAGCATACAGCCTGTCCCAGCAGTCATCGTTCAGTCATTATTCTCACACTAAATATCATGCAGCCAACTGCTATTAGTCAAGGTCATTTTGGCAGATGTATCTTTTGGGTATATTTTCATTTTACACCTAGATATTCTGGCTAGCTCATCTGCACTTTTTATTTACTTTGGTCTGAGTCCAAGTAAAGTTTCTGGTGGCCTTGAGCAACTTTATTTATCTCTATGCCTTACACACCCCAATTAGGACTAAGATCCATATATGACCTACATAATATATTGAACAGATGTGAGAACACACAGTGTTTTATTGCTTTAATATAAGAAAGAAAGAAATTACAGTGCATCTTACAATATTACTTTTGTGTAAATATTTGTTCAGCCGGTTAATATGACACATGGTCACTGACATTTAGAAAATTTACTGTCTATAGTACCATCTTTTTTGTGTCCAACATACAACATATATTCGGAAAGGGGAGAGTGGGGGATTCAGGATTTCAGAGGGAGCTTAATTGTCATCACCATCGCACGATAATATAGTAGAGCAAAAAGAACCAGGGAGATCTCAAATCTCTCCCCAATAATTCAGTTGTTCCATCTGAGACTGTTTCTGACAGTATTTTGGCCTATAATAGTCCAAGCTACCTATAATAAAAGTTCAAATATTCAGACAGCCTTTAATAATTACAGAACTGAAAATAGAGTCAGCTATCGTTTTGAAAAATTAAACACCTTTGTGATATGAAAACATACTTGCACTGGTCCTACTTTTATATAGGTTCCTAAAATAATTTCCAGCTGTCTAATGACGCCTATTTATCTATGGTCCCCTCGGTTTGCCCTTCTCTTTTTCAGCCTGACTCTATGTGCCAATTTTTAACTTTTTAATACTTACTTATTAGGAACCCTATGTACAGCCTTTCCCTATCATTTCCTCACCGTAGTAATTCACTATTGTGATAACAGAGGACAGTGGTGTGCCATGGTGGTTTGATGACCAACTGATTAGTAATGACCACTGTGGGTTTCAACGGAGGAGAGCACAGTGGAGTGCCACTCACTTGGCTACCCCCTCCCTTTAGTAAAACAGAACAGCGCCATTCATCTGTCTCTGGAAACACAAAGGATCGTTTCCATTGACAATCATCTGATGTCCATTGGACATCTGTACAGGGTTTAAAAGCGCAAGGTTGAAATAATTAATTAGTTAATGTGCTCCATTGTTTATCATTGAGAGGATTCAATTTTCTTTTTTTGTTTTGGATGCATTGATGGGATATTTCTTCAAACTAAGGAATTGTTGTTTCCTATCTATCCTAAAATTATGGATTTGTCCTCTCTTTCAGTTCTGGTAATAAAGGTCAAATGTAGAGGCAGAACAGCTTAACACAGACTCAAACAACGATAGAAACTAATATTGGAAAAAAACATTTTAGATACACTTTAGGCAAGGTTCAGACCCACTTCAAGATCCTGCACAGCTCTTGGGAGCTGTGCAGCTTCTATTGGTGTGCCACGCTACTTGTAACATCTCCTCACTGGCATGAAGAAGTGGTACTAAGAAGTGGCACCACAACTATTAGAAAGCAGAACTTGGAGCAGAAGGTTCCTAATCTCTTGATCATGCCTTTTACTTGGAAGTCTGGTTAAGTAAATCCAGCACAATAGGTCTTGGAGTATACACAGTAAAGTTTTACATCGTTTCACCCCTCAAATAGCATGTTTAATGTAATCATGCCCCAGTCACTACCCCCCTGCTTTTCAATGCAACCAACCCTACACATGACTCTTGAAATGCCCATGGCTAAATGCCAGCATATATAGGATCCTCACCTTTCTTCATCATATGGGTACCCATGGGTGGAATATTCTCACATTACTATAGCAGGTAAGCATCAATGTGGGCACAAACCATCCACAGCTCATAGCAGACACTATGAAACATGTAAATAAGCTTCCTTATATAAATATTGATGCAAACGTTTATGTGCATATCAAAAGTCCTTTGAGATTTCCGTAATGATTATTACTTTATAACACCAAAGAAGAACTCCTCAAAGCCTGTATTTCTACATGTGCAGATTAGAAAGTATGTTGTCTGCTGGACGGTGAGATTCACTGACAAACATCAATAGCAACTTGTCATGATAAAAGTAACTATAAGAAAATGGAGGGAAAGGTTACAAAGTGCAGAATATATATTGATTTTTGTGCTATTCTGTCAACACCACTCTATTAAAATATTCACTTAGTTACATTACAAAGTTTTATTGAATTTAGTTCTTTTTAGACCTTTACTGACCTTGCAATCCCATGCTGAAAAATAAAATTTAGTTTTAAAGATTAAAAAAAAGTTTTTGTAATTATAAATGAATGTTTCTTAAACGGGACAAATTCCGCTTAGAAAAACACAAAAAAGCAAACAGAAGTATTTGCATAGCCTAATACATTTATTTGTTAGAGAAGAGCTCCCGAAACGCTAAACACTAACCAAACTACAGGAGAGGCCGTGTTGTCATTGATAGGTCTGGTGCAGTGTCTAGCACATACAAGCAGACCAAATTTGGCACCATCACCTGCTGGTTGGGGTAAATGTTCACACTCTGCATGGCTCATAAAAATATTGAAAATTCAATATTTATATATTTTTTTGTTATTTAAATTTATATATGGTAATTTCTTGCATTGACTGTGCATATTTCTAAAGTTTGTTTGTTAGAATGGAGGATTCCCAAATCCTTAAATTTCAGGTGCGGAAAGTTCAGATATTTGTATGTGCCTGCCTTAGGACATTCTTCAGCTGGGAGCTTCCATTTTATTTTGAATGAAGACATTATGAAATGTCTCCTTTTGTTATATTGATTGACTGATCCTGTATCATTACAGCAGTGAGTCATTTGCTCTATTTAACTGTTTTATACTTTTTATAGGATTTATAAGTGCGAAAACCTTCCGTGTTTTGTGGATGTAAAAAAGCAGCTCCTTTTGCTATATACATCTCTGCTCCAGTGTTTTCCCCTGTAGACTTACTACTCTGAGGACCAGAGCTGCTCATCTTTTGGGTAATTGATGGCCATTGTCATTAACCCTACTTCTTGCATGCCCAGGCTGTTAGAGAAGCTTCTACTTGGGTAAAAGATGATGCCTCGGATGCTGGGTTCACAACTACTTTTAAAAAGTGTTTTTGGGCCAAACACCACTGAATTCTATTGTAATTGTTAGTGTTTGTTAATATAAAGTTGTCAAACACTTCTTGTTATGTATAAAATTGTGATCAGCTTTACAAATGTGCTGACAATATTAAAATTGCCAATAAAAAGTAAGATTGTCAGTTTATTCATAAAATGCTGTGTCGGCTGTTTGCCGTTTTTAGGAATGGGACGATCACAATAATGCATTTGTTTCTGCAAGAAATAATAGCACTAATCACCACCTTAATAACGTAACTGGGCCTCTTAATCTAATATCTGCTGGGATGCTAATGAAGACAGATTAGTAATAAGCATGTAGGATGTGCTCTATGTATACATCTATCTAAAGGTTTAATATCTAGGGAAATCCTTGCAGTGGGGCTCCCCTGAACACTGCACCAGTAATGCACATTTTTTATCTAAGGAATCGTTAAAAAGCATATTTACCTGCTGTTTCTTTTCCTTGCAAGCTTCCTTGGCCTCTTGCAACTGGTGTTACAAAGTCTTTCTTCTTCAGCACTCCATCCATTAGTTACAGGCCTTAGACAATGCAATGGAAGACCAGCAGTCCGGCCTTGTAATTTAGAATCCCAAGGGCCAACCCATAATCTGGTGCATTAAATGAAAGAAAAGAGCCTAATTGCTGATGGAGCAATGGTTAAGGCAAGTACAACCGTTTTTAAGGTTCACTTATAAATAAAACAAGGTTGAAGCCCTTGTGGATTAAGATATGAGCCATGTGGAGGGAGTCCCACTATATGAGTAGTTTTGTCATTTGCAATGAGTAGTAAACTGTTTAAATAGAAAAATTGTAAATTTGTTTTAGCTTTGAGTAACTTTTCTCAAGCTTTTTCCTCTGAGCCCAGGTCAGTTTTATAATGCACTCCCTCAAAGAGGAGTGTCCTTGATGCCCTGAGCCTTCAGGAAGGGGTACATGACACAAGGCATCACTCCGTCTAGAAAAGCATCGTAGGATGGCGAGGTAAGCCTGTAGGAGACTGCTCAGAAGGTTGATTTTGTAGTGAGAGAAACATTTTGTCAAAAATATATAGCTGAAACTAGTGTTGGGCTTTAATGTAATACAGTTTCACAGATACCATGTCAATTTTCTGTAACAATACAATTCCTGCTAAAAATAGTTTTGAAAAGAATGAGTGGGGTTTTATCTCTTTTTAGGCTTTTATTGCTGACTTGGATTTATTAGATGATTTCCCCCAAATTTTATTGTGACACCAGGATAAAAGATATGGGGAACGGGGTCACAAGTAATGTTACTTTTTCTGTTTTAGTAAAAATGGCGCATGAGATAGAAGAAAGTTGTTTGCAGGAAGAAAAATAGTCCCTGACAAGCACAATAGAAATAATATCCACCATATTTCTTGACATTGGCCTTACAATTCAATATTTACTATTGTTTTAATAATTAATTAATTTATTTAATATTGGTTACAAACTATGCAAGCCCAAAGTCAGAAAAGTTATCTCAAGCAGCAGGGTTGTTCAGTTTTCAATTGGCTTTAGCCTAAATATGTAAATACATTTTTGCATTGGTCATTGCCATTATTAATATTATATTCATCATTTTTTATAATTTTATCTTTCTGCTAATAACATTTTTATCTTATTTACAAAGGTTAGCATTATTTGTTTTTGTTTGCTTTCTGTTTGTGTGCATGAATTTCCTCCATTTCAGATGCATTTTAAGACATGAAAGTTTTGTCAAAAATCTTCCATTACTCACATCGTTTTTATTATATAAATAAATGATAGGTCATGCCCTCTCTATTCATCTACAACATACAAACTGCAAGGGAAGATCTTCAATAATAAAATTCGGTGTAGGATCCATGCCCTGTAGAATTTCAGTGCACTTTAATTGCTGCCACCTTCCCATACCTGTTAAGCTACTATAGGTGAAAACGCAAAGGCTTCTGGGAGTTGACCTTTTACTCTCATGTCCCATCTTGGTTTAGGAAGTTGTCTTCCTCCTGCCTCCCTGTTGACCAGCAGTTTCCTGCAAGGATACTGTTGCTTAATGATGTGCAGGCGGCAGATGGTAGAACTGCCAGTATGCCTGAACTGTAAAGAAAAACTTTCCTGACGGCACAAAACACGCATGCAGAGAAGGGCCAAGGGCTCTACTATTCCACACAGAAAAAGCCTCATTAGCAACAGAATTGTGAACAGTGTAATGAATGCATGTTAATGAGTCTTTTTAATCAGTCTCTCTTGCTTTCTGGTTTAGAGATCAGACAGTCGGCTTTTGCTACAACCAGCCAGTTAATCTGCAGGCAGTTATATCCAGCATTGTTCCAATCTGGCCTCCAGAGCGCAAAATGCAACAGCACCTGGCATGTAACCACTCTCTTCTTTAGCATTGAACTTGGGTGAAAGCTTTTCTTCTGAATGGTCAGTTTACTAAATTCCTTAAGTTTTTTCTTATGAACATTTAGTGTTCATAAGAAAAACACACTCATCATAGTGTTCAAATATCACTTATGCTTTCAGATCCAATTCATTAAAATAGATCCAATACATTACAATACAAGTACATTTATAAAGCAGTGAACCTGACATTCACCAACCAAAAGCAGTATTTGATTCTCCACCAGGGAAATAATATTATTATTAACTTGTATTTATATATTGCTGACATAATATTGAGCCCTTTGCAAAGTCATAGTCATGTCACTTTCGCTGTCCCTGAATGGAGCTCACAATCTAATGTCCCTACCATAGTCATATGTCATTAACACAATTTAAGGTCAATTTTGGGGGGAAGCCAATTAACCTAACTGCATGTTTTTGGGATGGTGGAGGAAATCATAATGCCTGGATGATATCCATAGTTTCCAAAGGTTGATATTATTCTAGTTACTTACCATTTGTTCTGCACTAACCATGTCTGTATAGAAGAAGCCATTATGGCAGAGGCAGGGTTTTGCTTTTGCAAGGCTGAGACTCCATCAAGAAGCACAGTGAACATGACAGAAGTGACGTAACCAAATCTCACTCCAAATCACCTGAAACCAGCAGTCACAGGCAGCAGAGCCATGGATTTAAACCGCAGATATACAGCAATAAATTTACACAGGAGTGCATAGGCACACTCACATACCACTTCTATTTTTCAGAGGAATTACTGACAAAATGTACTGCTTAGGCACAATTAACATTTCTAGATGTTCCCTAAAACACAGGAAATCTTTTCTTGTTAGAGTTCAATTCTACTTTTCTTTCAAAGTTCAAGCCCATCTCCAGGCAAACCATTTTGATTAATTTGTGAACAGTGTGGGGAAGCATTAGAACCAGGTTAGATGTCAGGTTTGGCTGCTGTCTATGTATGGGAAAATGAAGCCTCACTTTCTACCTTGGTGATAGAGGTACATAGGAGGTGATGGGGGGTTACAGGAACGGTACGTGATGAAATATTTTACTCGGAGTGAGACATAGACAATAATGAAAGCACAGTTATTTAGTTAGGACATAGGGTTGGAAGATCTAATAGACTTACATTGCCTTTTCATGCCCCAGTAACACCTGACCCCCTAATTTTTTGCCTTAGTGTCCCTGGGAAGGAAAGTGATCAGAAAGCTCCCTCAACCTGTAATCAGATCAAGAAGATGAATTACAATGGTGCTGAATCCAGGCAGGTAAATATGGAGAATAATATTGTGCATATGTTTAAAACGTATTATTTGAATAACTATAATGTTGGCAGGTTTTAGCATTACAGAGGAATTCTGGTTCATATTATATGATCAAAGGGGTTTCAACCATTTAAAAACCCTAGAAACAGACAGCTAAAAACAAGTATGGCGATCCTCAAGGGAGATGACCCAAATGACCACTCTAGGACCTTGCTTGGTACTAAAATATAACGATAATGTAATCCCCAACTTTTCTTTGGTCTAATATTATAAAATGGACAGATTCTTACATCTGCATTGTTTTTCTGCTGGTTTTCATCTCACCTTGAAAACTGGATGCAATAAAAGCTGTTTTATTCCTAGACATTGTCCTAATGGTAACAAGGGAACAATTTTTCAGGTAGACTATAAAGCTTATTGTATGTCCACTATGTTTTCTTTTCTGAACTGATTAATTGGACATAC
Organism: Pyxicephalus adspersus; assembly: GCF_032062135.1. Lineage (NCBI taxonomy): Eukaryota > Metazoa > Chordata > Amphibia > Anura > Pyxicephalidae > Pyxicephalus > Pyxicephalus adspersus. The sequence goes on along the minus strand of NC_092861.1, from coordinate 28,871,882 downwards.
AAGCATTTCCAAAAAACTAAATTCCCATTCTTAAGTTAATCAACAGTTTATATTTTATATGTTTGACTCCATAAAAATATATTTTTGTTGTTAGACTAACCATACAATAGAGGTATTTCTAATTTTTGTTCCTCTACCGCTAACGTTACAGCATGACACGGGGACACTGGGATTTCAGTTCTGCTGCAGCATTGCGGTGTCCGGCAGCTGGCCGTGCTGACTGTGTGTACCTCACCTCTGTATCTTTCTATCCACACCCCTTCGTTGTAATGGCTTATTGATTTTCTTGTTGAGCAGGAAAGAGCAGCGATGTTTCAGCTCACAGGAGCTAAGGCTGAGCTTTTATAAAATATTCATAGCATGATGCCGCCTTACAGAGAAGGGGAACACATCGTATCTGCCTCTTGCTGACTGGAGGCCTATATTTGATTCATAGCTTGTTTGAGTATTGAGTAAACAGCTCATAGCTCACTACGGCTTGGCTGCGTCTCTGCTCAATGCCCGGTTCTTGATGTTTTAGCGATGGGTAGCTGACAAGAGAAACCAGGAGCAGCCATGGGTGCAACCTTGAAGGCTTCTCTACTAAAAGTAGTTCTTGTTAAGGCATTTCTATAAAGAAAAATGAAAAACAAACTAAAATGTATCCATAGATCAGAATATTCAGTATTATGTGTACCTCTGCAATGCCGTGCTGAAAAACAAAGTCTGGCAATCCCAGTTGGTAGTGCTGATGTCGTTCTAGGCTGACAGATCAATAAGATACACCTGATGCGAAGCAGAAGTTGCCAACATACCACTAAATCAAGAAAATGCATATTTATTTATAATATGACAGCAGATGTACTGTACTATCTGCAAATCACCCGTATTAAATACAAAAAGATATTTACATTAGGAATATGGATATATACAGATTTTGAACACGCTTGTTATGATGCTCACATTGCTCACTGCTTATTAAAAACATTGAGGCCATATTCTAAGATATCACTTATTTATGCTCTAGGTATGCAATCTTTTTGCCAGGAACCTCCCCGTGGGGATCTCAATATTATCAGTGCCATGGCACGTTTTATATACAGAATTTCATGATATCCAATTTTTATATAGTGTTACATTCCAGTATAACTTTTATTAGAGGATCTAGGCCGTAATAGTATTTTGTATTGTGTAGCAAGCAAGGTTAACTATTACCAGTTCTGAGCACATAAACGGATTCTGAATTATCATTGAACTGTGTAAAGTGCTGTGTTTTGTGTCTTCTTTATTTGCTGCATGTAATTGACATTAATGAGCATGGAAAGTCTATGCAACTTCCTTTGCTCTAGAATTATGCTTGTACTCCTCAATAAATACAGAATTATAGCCCTGAAATGGAATCTGCCTTGAAACTATATATATGACCTTAACTAGTTTGAGTTGACATCAGCCATACTTTTTGTACATTTCCTAGCATGTGATTAGGCATTTCAAACACCATTTTTACCAATAAGTAAATCGTAAATCCCTAAGGCTAAAATCCCTTTTTAAAGCCCAATTTTAAACTGTCAAACCACCACGGTAGAAATGGCACGTGGGCATTATATGCAGACATATAAAGACAATATTTGTGGAATACAGATGGCAAATTGCAGTCACTAACACTAATCTGGGAAATATTAATGCTGCCACTGACGTATATGTTGGGAATTTTATTATTCCCCCTTTCTATTTAGTATATGTTGTGGTACCATGCAGCCCATTCCTTTCCTCAGTGAGTTGCATAACTTGATGCAACCTCATCTCTCAATGTGTTGGGGGGTGCAACACCTGGACTAGATGCCCTCACTAATTTTCAGTTACACCTCTACTTGTAAAGAATGCAGGAGTCAGGAGTAAGTACAACATTTTAGATACAATGCAGAATTCACACAGTCCAGGGGTTTGGAAATATAAAAACCTAGGGTATGGAGTGCTGGGGTCTGGGGTATGTACAGCATGGGGTATAATGTTTAGGTCAGAAAAGTGCACTGAAAGGGGTATATAGTGCAGTAGTTGTGAGTGGGATCTGCATAGGGTATACACTGCAGGAGGCGGAAGTATGTATGAACTGGTGTATACAGTGTCACACTCCCTACTCTCTATCATCTCTTTCTGCCAGACGCTCTCTGACCCCTAAAGAGCCACATCCCCATCCCCAGCAGCACAGTACTGGCTAGTAAAAACAGAAAGTCAGGCAAACAGTCATCTAAAAGGGAAATATTTGCATACATACGCAGATAATTGAGAGTACCAGTATGCCACCCGGGACACCATCCAAAATTATGCTCAACTCCAGGACTGTCCCATAGGATCTGGGATATTTGTGGGGCATGGAGTTCTGAGACACTGTGCTGTAATGTTGAGAAGGATATGTACAGCAAAAACAAGTCATCTAATGTAAAGTTAATTTTAAATATGTACAAATGGTATTAGTATGTTAAACAAGGAGAAAAGAAGGACCTGCCTGTTCACAATTTTTAAATATGGAGCTATAGTTCAGCTTTAACTTGAAGCAATAAGTACAATGGCCACCAAGTTATAGGCTGAAACCCACAATCACTAAAGAGATAAGTATAGCAGCAGCCATGGGGATTTACCAGGGAAAAATCATTTGGTACTCTGTTTGCCTATAGGTCATGCCTCAGGGAATATGGTTGGGTATACCTGAAACTTTGGTGAATACACCAAATATTACAGTTTTTACGTGGTTCAAGTTACCCAACAATAATATTGCAATCACATACCATAATTATTTTATATTTTAACAGAATTTGCTAATTTTTGTTGTGCTGATTTTTTCTAGCAAGGAGAGGGAAGCAAATACAACATGGCGGGTAAAATAAGCATTTCCAACTATTATCCAATAACAAACATTTCTTGTAATCAGCATTACTGGCCCATCATTGAGATCACAAGATGGGAATAAAACAGCCTCCCTCATTGACACAAGCTACCAGTTTAACCTGTCTCCTGAGGCTCTTTTACAGATTGTACGATTACAAACAGAAAAGTGTTTATTAAAGCAGTAAAGCTACATACACACGCCAGATTGTTCTCACTAAGATGAATAGTCATGCTTGGCTAAGATGAAAATCTGACATATGTACAGTGGTATGTCCTGATGTTGTTCATCAGTCCGCCTCTGGGTATTGATAATCGACCAGTCAGGAATGACCGCTGCTCGCCCATCCTCTCTCCTCCCCTATGCAATGAATAGAACACCGCTGTATGTACAGCACTTGTTCATTAATTATTCACTGGAAATGATCATGGAGGATTGTTTCCAGCGACAATCATCTGACATCCAGTGGACTTTTGTACAAATCTTAAGAGTTTACTGTTTAGGACTGCCAATCGTGAATGGCTAATCATGGTAATCAAATGATGTGTAACTAAACAAAGTATTTTCTGATCTCCTCTGCAGTGCCTGAGGCTGTTTTCAGCAGATTGATTCTGAATCTGAATTCTCTTATGAGAAAGCAATATAGCAGAAGCCATAATTGAAGTTCTACTGAAAATTTGCCTGGAGAGAGTTGACGTACAAATTATGGACCAAAAATGGCTAATTTTAAAACGTGCACATTTATTTGTACCTTTACCAATGCCTTACATGAGAAGATGGATTCCAAAACAGGCATTTCAGACAATCATCAGTAAATCACCCTCTCATTAGGAGAAAATGGAGAGAATGTGGCTACTGACCAGACATGGCATAAATCAGTAGGTTTTTGTTATTAAGAAAACCAGATTAGAGTGCTATGCACTCACAAAGAACTTGACAAAAACAACTTATCATCACTCCTGTCAAACCTTTTGACAAAAAGCATTTGCTTCATCAAATTACATGTTATTGTGGGAAGGAAGGTATTGTCTCTTGTCAGTGTATGTTTGTAAACACATTAAAGTGAGTAAGCCAGGTTAAATCTGTATCTGCAATGAACAATTTTTACATTTTGTCCAAGGAAAAATGGATGAATGTTTTAAAGAATATGCGATGAAGCTCATTCTTTCCCAGATTGTGGAGATACTTCATGCTATTACTAGTCTAATGTCTTACTGACCATATTTGCTGAAGAAATAACCACCTATGCAAGAACTTCCACTGAGCAAAGGTTCCCCAGGTTTGTCAGTCACGCCCAGATAAGACACAACATTGAAAATATAGTATTTAGAGTACGTTGGTTTGCAATAATGTAAAATATTTAAACAAAGTACTTGGAAAGTCCCCATACAGACAGGATTCCAAAAAGAATTATCTGGAAGCCAGGTAGCTGTGTGTTCCATATATCATACCAACTATGCTGACCCTTTCATATATGTAAAGCATAGCAATATTTTTTTTTGTGCTATTATCAAGCCTTAACTAAATAAATAAACTCTAAGCTAGAGTTAACCCATGGTTGGTCAGTATATACATATTGCATACATCCTACAAGCCTTTTCTAAAGTTCTGCTGTCCCCAGTACAGATCTGAGATCAGTCACTCTATTCAGAATGACTGACCACCACCTTGTATGTATGGCCAACTTTACATGACCCTTTAGGCAGAATAAATGCCTTAGGCTAGGTACACATGTGCAATAATTATTGTTTGAAAATGAACAATCAATGAATATTCCTGATTATATAAAACGATCATATTGTGCACAATTCTGTACATGCTGTAATGATATTATCATTCAAATATAATCCACCAATAATGTACACACTAGGAACGTTCGTTTGAACGATCATTTGAACAGCCGTTCAAACGATGCAGGAAGTGACATGTACAGGAGAAAGTGTATCACAGAACAATCCACGATCACTGAACAACCGTACACACTATAGATTTACGAACGATCGTCGCCCAATCAGATCCGCAGGGTTGGTGGTTTGTTTCCAGTGACATTCCTTGTTCATCCGCGTTGTGAACTTTTTTTGTTAACAATTATCGAACGATCTTCCATGGATCATTTGTTTCCAACGACATTTATTGCACGTGTGTACCAAGCCTTACTTTTACTTTATTGGATTTAAGTTACAGATTATTGGAGCACAAAGTTCAGACATTGGGCTAAAAAGTGCACTTGAAGTTTTTTAATTAGGGCCATGATAAATAGAGTAGGAGAGGTCTTTAATATGTGTCTATGGTTCTGCTTGAAGATACCATTGCGTTGGCTTTTATGTAACAAGATTCCAAATGTCTCCCTGTCTAGTTGATCAAAAACTTAAGCACTGGGACCTTTTAGGTACCTCAATATTTTACAGATAACATATCTGAAGATTGGCCATTAAATTAATTACAAATATCTTAAAGGCAGACTCAACATAGATCCCTTAAAAACAATGCATAGTGTTTGCAATTGCACTTGGGCATTAGTAAATTATTGAAATCATAGTATTGAAATCACCTTGTCTATTATAATATATATATATATATATATATATATATATATATATATATAGTAAATATCTTTTGAAATCATGCATAACTATCTATATGCAAAGCAATTGGGTAGGAAATAATTTTCCATGTTTCACAAATACTTGTTCACTTCTTCAGGGGATTGGTTAGTTTAGGAACAGGTATAAAAAAATTATATATAATCCGTTATGCACTGTCAATATAACCTATATATATATATATAAGTAATGTTTGAAAATGTTTAAACTTTTGATGTTTTGTGCATGTGCATCCTACAATATCCAAAGCAGAGGTGGACCATAGGGGATATGGAGCCATCCATCTCGAGCCCCCCTCTAGAGACCTTTTTTAATATGTGGATCTGAACAGTTGCAATGAAGTGCAATTGCTACATTTAGTATACAGCTGTAAAATAAATAAAAAATGTAATGTCCATGTTTAATATACATAAATAACTTCCCAAATTTAGATATTCTGGCCAAAAAACAGAAAAAAATAGTCAATTTCCTACAAAAGAAAATAATATATATAATTATATTTAACGTTATTGATATTATCCTATGAAAACCACCTCTTCCAACTACTCAATAAATAAAATACACATCCCTAACAAATGTAGATATTATTAAATTTATAGGCAGATTATTACTATATTCACTCCCAGAACCGTTTAAATATACATGGCCAACAACATACCAACCAATCCAAACCAACCAAGGCCAATAAATTCAAGATGACACTACATCAAATGTACAATACGTTATGTAGGGACGTAAAATGGGGAAATATGTTTTGTTTTATTAGAAAAAAGTTTTGTTTTATTAGAAAAAAGTTACATTTCTTTCTAATATAAATGATTATAAAGAAAACCTACACCTAAAATGTATATGAACGTATTAAATAGACACCAGCGACCCCTTACTTTAGATTGTGTCCCATCGAACATAGAGGAGCCCAGTTATGGTGCCCCCTATAAAACTGAATATTGGTCCTACAACATTTACAAGTTTTCCTATCATTTCATTTAATGCTTTATTTTATTGTGTGCATTGGAGTGACCCAGTCCTAGGCACTGCAGATTGAGTCAGGTAGCCAGATATTACTATTTATGTGTACCTTGACAATGAAGAACAATAAAAAAAGCTGGTAAAATTTTGGAAACTCAATATATCAACTTTTCATTTGATTTGTGTCTCGTCTTATATTTCTCTTTATAAACACCATTTAACAGGTGCGGGGAGGTTGACATCGCTCTTTTCCAATGTCATCTCTGTGTAGAGGTACCTTTAGGAATAATTATTTGGACATATTGTGGTAGAATAAACGTGTACACATCATATTACATAACTATAGTAATCCAATTCTCTCCACCTGTGCTTAAAGCAATACCAGGCAATTAGTTTAAATACAAAATGAATTGAGATGGGATTTTTTTGAGCTCTAAAGGAGTTAAAGTAATTGTGACAGAAACATCCTTACAGCTGGAATAATAAGACTGACAAAGCGTAAAGACTTTTACATGTTAATAACAGAACAAGGGGGAAGAAAAACCGAAACGCAAATCCCGACCGACAATGAAATGAGATTTTAGCTGTGTTTATGTGAACACAGAGAGCGAGGTGAGCACAGCTGCAAAGGAAAGCTCATTAGGGTGGCAGTATGTGCTGGTACGGCTGTCGTATCACTCCTTCCATCTCTCTGCACCCACACAAGCTCTTTTATCTATAATTTAATATCAGGATATATGTGGATCTAAGAGGAAACTTGAAACATGTGGGAGTGTGTATGGAAAGTGCTTCTACCTCCGACAGCTGATAAAATGAATTGCTAATGTGTCTGTTCACCAGAGATATCCCTCATCTTCAGCGGTCCACAGGCAGCTGGGAAAGGGCGGCCTGCTGAGATGTGGCAGCCATAGACGAAGCGTGGTGTATTTTATTCGTAGACAGCAAAGGGCTTATTAAAAAAAAATAAAAACAGTGGTGTGCAGCAACTAAGAACAGCCAATCAAAGTTCCTCTATCATTTAGAAAAGAAAGATTAATGATATTGGTTCGTTGCGATGAGTTACTGATTGCCAAAAGTCCAGCATTATAAAGTAATGGAGTACAGAAGGGGCCCAGACCTTTATTCCTCAGCACAGTGCTTATGCTTATGAACTCGAGTCCATGAGTGCCACATACAGACTGGATTTTTGTATGAACATGAGTCATGAGTCATTTTCTAAGTTGCTAGTTAAAGAAGTTAAAACTTGGGTAGATCCTGGCCCTTGGGGGCGGAAGCTGAACACCCCTGCTTAAATCATTTTTAAAAGCCAAAGATTTGTCTGATCTCTACACATTTCCTGGAATAATGGAATTTTATCTTGTAAACCTAAAATGTAGGGTGACATTTCACAATTGTGTCATACCTATGGCACCATAAACTCTTCCTTGACTGGTACAGGTCCACTCTATTAACCATAATTGCAAATGTCCCGTCAGACCATGGAAAGAGTCAGTGAAAGTTATTACCATCACAAGATGCTGCCTGTTACTGGAATTGTACTGAAACTTTACTTGATGCATGTCCTTAAAATCTGTCACTGGAATCTGTCTGTTTGTCTCTTGCTGTGTGTAACTTACTGCTTTTCCTGTCTATCATTAGAATCTACCTATCACTTGCTGCCTGTCACTGGAATTTGCCTGTAACTGTTAATTGGAAACATGTTAATGGTGAATCTGCCAGTCGTTGGTATTATTTGCATGTCATGGATATCTGCCTGTTGTTCATACCTGCATATCATTGTTGATAGTAGTAAAAATGCTGATTTTTTTTTTTTTTTTATTTTGCCCACAATTTTTATCTTGGTCACAGGGTCGATTTATTAATTAAAGCAGATCTTTCATTAAAAAAAATAAACGTTACTTTTAAAGAGCCTCGATTCCTCCATAATCTGATTCCAGTCGGTCCTGCAGTAACCTTAAAATTTCCATGCACAGAATGAGCAGACCAAAGCATCCTGAGATACGTGACGTTTGTATCTCAGGGGGCTCAGTGATTCCCATTCAGGCTTTACCACCATGGCAGTAAAGTTAAACAAGGAGACGACATTTCCCCCCAAAAATAAAAATATTAAAAAAAAAGAAGTAGTATGGGTTTAGGAGACAGAAGAAGGTGAGTAGGTGACTGAAAATGTGGGTTTTGAGGGCTGTTTTTGATGTGTAGAAAGTAGGAGTAAGTCTAATAGGATGGGTAGGAGAGTTCCAGAGAGTCGGTGGAGCCCTAGAAAAGTCTTAAAGCCGTGCATGTGAGGAGGTTATGAGATAAGAAGTCATTAGTAGGTCATTGAACGAGCAAAGAGAGCAGCTAGGAGTGTATTGTTTTGTCAGGTTATAAATGTGGGACAAGGTATGGTTCTACATCTACATTGTCTTCTCTCATTCACAAGCCTGTAGTTGGTCAGTCAGTACTTTTCCATGCCATGTCCTACCCACTGATTTCTGCATAAATAGCACTGTCTCTATTGCTGAAACGCTTCCGCTGTGAGCTGCAGTGTCTGGGAGAAGAATCACATGAGGAACAAATAAAGGAGGATTTGGCTCAGTCAGGAAAGGTAAAATATTTGGTGTTTAATTTGTAGTTGTGTGTAGTTGTGTATCTCATATTATAGACTTGGTAATTGTAAGACTACCTTAAAGGTAGTTGTATAAGGATGTTTATTAGTGATAATTATAATAATAACAACTCAAAATATATTGAAGAATATTCTATAGTTTTAAGTAACAGTAGCCACTGTGCAGTATGATGGCCTATGGTTTAATAAATATTGGCTGCAATGTTTTTGCAGTTTTTCTATTAAAGCTAGAAGTATATTATTATCATAACAAAATACATATATGTATAAACTTGCTAATAATTTAATGTCATAAGGTCTCTATAGATTACTGAATTTACTGCGAAGAATCACTTTAAAGCAATATGCATGGCTGAATTAACACGAGGCAAAAGGTCAGGGATTTGTGTATGTTTTCTCTGAGGGCTTCACTTAGTGGTAGTGCAAAAAATGTCAGTTATAGTTGCATCTAGTTAGAAGTCACGAGGTTAGAAAAACACATGGATGGTATGATTCACCAAAAGTCTGCTCCTGGCCATGAGGAGGTAGAATGTTACCATCCTTAATGCTGTTTAAAATGCAGAAATAATGGCAGGTGACACAATATAGATCCATCAAAGCATTATTTTGAAGGATTTTAGTCCATGACCTCTCCTATATGCACAGTCACCTTTTTCTCCCCTGGGTGGCTTAAAATGCATACATTTCAGGCGCTGCTTTAGCTGTCATTGCTCGGTGCTCCCAGAGGCTTGTTCTCCTTCCAATGACATCATTCACGCTTGTTGTGTTTCTTCTAGTACAGTACTAGTTACTCAAACTTATGCTTGGCAGATTTGTGATGTTATCATGGTTCTGTATTCTAATGCTATTTGCTAGCAAATGCTTTGAATCCTGGACCAGATCCATCCCAGGTTTGTTGGATCACCCAGCTTCACTGGTGAAAGTGTATTCCCTTCAGTCTTGGTGTGTTATGTCTTGGCAGATCCATATCAAACCCAACAGCAATCTGTGATGAGAAATTGTGGGGAAATCCACATACCTACAAATTATTTTAAAATATTTCTTTTTTGATAACCTATGCACATGTGTTTTTTGTCTTCTTGAGCTATAAATGGCATAACCGGATTAGTAATATTGATACAAAAAATTCAACTACATTAAAATCTATCTCTAAATATGTTTTTATTTATGGGGTTTGGAATGGCTAGAACCACTGTCATGATTTTATTGTAAACTGTGTTCTTGCTGGAAAGACTCATCTTCTGTACCTTTTCTGGTGACCATTGTTGCAGGAAGAGTGTGTATTGGAAAATTCAAAATGTTACGGCTTTTAACATAAGGTGAAGGAAAACCTTTCAATGCATGCATCCGTTTCAATGACTACTGTCCTGGAGGCATTTTCTCTTCAAATCCCATCAATCCTAATAGGTTCTAGTAGTTTATCATTCTATCAAAAACAATATAAAATTAAAACTGTTTAAAAAAATACAACAATTAATTATTTACAAAAAATAAGAAAAATAATCTGACACGAAGCAACATTTTCTGGTGGAGAATCAATTGCTTCTATTTAGAACATATGCACTTAAAGATATCAAAGAATGTTGCTGTTTATCATATTCACTCTTCACACTTTTAATATTGCAGTTTTATTCTTATATTTTTGCAACTTGTGTGAATAATTTAACCCATCATCTAAAAACAAAATACCTTGAATCCATCTTCCCAAGGTAAATGTTTAGCAAGTTGCAGGTTCCTCTTAACCCTGTGACATTGCCTGTACATTGCTACAGATGGCTGCCAGATTGTGCTATATACTCAGGAGAGCTGTGTTTGAAAAGTATTTGACCATTGTGACAAAGAAAAGAAGTATGGAGGGCATACCTGGGATAACACAAAAGTCTTGACCTTCCTTGTTCTGAAAAAAAAAACACTATAACAATACAGTGATGCATATTCATGATTTTTGAGTGCTTGACAAGTGTGCGTAGGAGCTGCTGGTTCCAAAGTCGATTTGAGTTCTTAGTGTGAAGATAAACGCATTCTATAAAGTACAATGATTCTCTTTTTTTTCTGATTTTCAACAATTTTGGGACCCTAAGGGCACCTTACCTTGCAACAGCAGGAACGTTCTGGAAAATAAAGTGTGTCTTATCAGGGGTTTAGTAGTCCATTGGGAATGTTTATAAGTTTATGTTTATAATGCCCATCACTGGGCATTGGACTTTTGTTGATGGCGTGATTTGGAATATCTTCTTAGATCCTTCAGCATTTATTGGCCCATTAGACATTTGACTTTCAGTTGACCTTCATTTGACTAATATTCTTCTTGTTTCAAATGGATTTTCCATTCCTATATATTGTATAGCAATACAAAATGCATCTGACACAAAGAAAAGCTCATGGACACAGACCCTTAAACAGTGAATGTGACAGGTCCCAATTATTCACTACAGAAGTGTCTTCTCTAATGCAAACTTGTTTAAACTACTGTGATTAAGTCACCTGCATTGAATGTCATATTCACTTATTTATAAATATGCTCACAAGAGACTGTATTTATTGAAACAAGTCCAAAACAACAAACCAACATGTTTTTAGGGTTACAACATTATTTTTATTATCTTGTATTTATATATCCCCAAAATATTATGCAGAGCTTTACAAAGTCCATAGTCATGTCACTAACTGTCCCTGAAAGGGGCTCACAATCTAATGTCCCTACCTCATGTCATATGTCATTATCACTGTCTAAGGTCAATTTTGAGGGGAAGACTATTAACTTAACTGCATGTTTTTGGCATGTGGGATGAAACTGGAGTACCTGGAGGAAAACAAGACAAACATGGGGAGAACCTCCAAACTCCTTGCATAGAGAGTCCTGGCTGAGAGGCAAAAGTTCTGGCCACTGGGCTGGCAAATATATTCTTAAACAGTACTTTATTTGAGGGTGTAACGTGGAAATTGGTGTAGCATGGGAATGGTTTAGGAGATATCCATGATGTCTTTGATAGAATGGTGAGTTTTGGTTTAGGGTAACTGTTTATTGTTGGCAAATATGCAGCCTTGCATACAAATCTTCAGAAAAAACTGACACTTGTAAGTTTGCTGCCATTCTACAATTTTAGAGCTGTAGATTATACTGTTACACCTTTTTATAGTTTTCAGTACACCCTGTGGAAAATATAATTATTTTGATATGAAGTAGTTGACATTAATAATGCATTAATAGAGCGCACTTAGCCGCACTTCTCTAGATTTCTCCACTTCTCTTTATTGATCTAATAAAAACAAATATGATTGGCAGACATTAACATCAAGTGTATTTCAATATTCAGTCATGTCGTACGCTTGTAGATCATTTTAGCAAGGCTTATTGTTTTCTCAGTGTTTGCTGCTAGATTCTGCCATGTAACCCTGTAAGAGTATGCTGTCCCCAGATGCACTTGAAAACTTATACAATATTGTACATTGAGTTAACATGCAGTGCTAGGTGTAGTCAGATACACAGAAAGTTAAAAACTGAAATCAAAGCCTCAAGGTACTTACTATGAGCACAATCTAACAAGGTAGTGCTTAAGGTTGACCCTAAACTAAAAAAGTAAAGCTTTGCAATATTTAAAACTTCATTTTATGCCCAAACAGTATCCTGAAAGATTTACCTTGACCTGAATTCCTATCTGAAAAATAGCAGTGCACTTCTTGACATGTGACTCCGGCACCTACCGCTTCACAGTTGTATCTCTGTAGTGTTAGAGGACCTGCTGGCTGTACCTGCAAGTCTTAAAAGATTTAAAGTAAGATTTAATGATGCCACTATTGTGCTATTTTGTGAAGAGGAGGGTGTACCTGAGTACCTGTACTGCATACATTTTCCTGCTTCTGATGTATTCATTATTTGGGTCTGTGAATCCTCTATCCCTCCTGCTGCTTCTTGAATATTCCCCCACCAGCATAGTTAGGAACTCTTTAGATCTTGCATGGAGATTCTGGCTAATCAGTATCCCTTGTGGATTTAGTTCTCACTGCTATAGGCTTACACTGCTGTCATTACTCCTGACAGGTAGGAGCCTAGAGCAGCAGGCCAGTGATGGAGAGGAGAAGAAAGAATGTGATCTGTGATATTCTAACAATGCTGGTCACTGAGACCTTACCTTAACAAGTTGATGATTGCAAAAGTAAGGACAGTAGTGGCCAATACACACACATTCTCCCTGATGCCTACCTCCAATGCCACTTCCAAGTTGGGTTGATGATTGCTTGATAGACAGCCTGCCACTGTGAAATGTGACATTAAAGCAATGGTTATCTTGTGTAGTCTGTGCAGAGTATGGGTGGGTGGGTTTATGGTTACTGGCAGCTTAATATTTTTAATTATAAACAGTATTTATATAGCGCCAACATATTATGCAGCGCTGTATATTATTTGGGGTTGCAAATGACAGACAGATACAGACAGTGACACAGGAGGAGGAGAGGAGGACCCTGCTCAGAAGAGTTTGCAATCTAAGAAGTCGCGGTTTATAGCACATAATGGGGTGGGGGTATGGAGTACTGGATAAATAGGATTTTAAGAGACAGAAGAAGACGGGTAGGCAAGTTTGAAGAAATAAGACATGGAAGACCATTCCAGAGAGTCGGGGCAGCTCTAGAAAAGTCTTCGAGCCGTGCATGTGATGAGGTTATGAGTGAGGAAGTCATTAGTAGGTCATTGGAGGAGTGAAGAGAGCAGCTAGGGGAGTATTTTTCTATTAGGTCAGAAAGGTAAGTGGGACAAGAGCTGAGGAGGGATTTGAAGGAAAAGCACAGGAGCTTGTATATTTCTTTGACTATGTCACCAACAAAACCCCATTCTTTCACATTGCATTCCTCCTCGGCCACATGAAGATATGTTATAAAGTATTTGCAGTCATGTTTCTGAAATCTATATTTTCATTAAAAACACACTACTTTTTTGGTACACAAAAAAGAGCATAATCTGTACATTTTATTTTAAAGAAGAAACTTTGTCAAGTAAATATTTGTCATTTGCAATCCCTATTTAATGTACAGCACTGCATTTTATGTTGGTGCTTTATAAATACAGTATAATATTGATATTCTCCTGGATTGTAAGCTCTTCTGGGCAGGGTCCTTCCCTCCTATATCACTGTCTGTATTAGTCTGTCATTTGCAACTTCTATTTAATGTACAGCGCTCTGTGATCTGTTGGCACTATATAAATTATGTTTATTATTATTATTATTATTATTAATAATAATAATAATAATAATAATGGTGACGATGATGATGATGAATTGAGTTTCTATTTTGAATACAATTTTTTCCCTTTTGATTTAGCTGTTTGTACACACAAAGAATTAATGAACAAGCCAAAAAACATCTTTAAAAAAAATGAAAAAAAAAAGTCTATAATATATAACTTTAAGGCCATGCCTTTACAAAACAAAAGCATAGGAACTTTGTGCAAAGCCCCTTTTGTGCCAGACATCATTTTACATTTTCCATACCACAGTTACATTTTATGACCAGCAGCCTATGCTGAAATTCAGAGCAGGGTCACCTATTTTAAACAATATGACTGCACAAAAATCCCAAAGTGAAAGTTTCTGGGAAGAGCCATCATTCCATTACTGCTTTAATATTCAAGGCCGTCTTGCACCTTATACCGAGTAATAGATTAGCACCTTATAAATTATTTTAGTAATTACAGCAAGTTAAGAAGTCAGAAAGAAATACTGTGAAGCTGGGGAAAGGCTGAAAGCACAGGAAATAAAGCTTTTATAAACTCTGCACACCTTTTAACATTATCATTTAACTCTAATTGTTTGTATCATCACAAAGCAGCCCAAAAAATGGAAATCAGCCTTTGCCTAATGAAGCTAAATATTCATATTACTGGAGACAATGCAAGATACTGTGAAACAATGTATAACAGAAATTATCCTAATGAATAAATGGGGTGTACTGCTCGTTAAAGCAATCATTTTTATGCATGGCTTATTTGCATATTCTAGGAATGCAGGCTCATTTACATCTAGGCAATTTGCAGCTTTTAAAGGCAGGTTCTATCTCCCCCTTTTTTCCCTGGAATACAAGGGATGGGTGTGAGGAAAGCCTGGGATGAGGTCCAACTCTGTGCAATTATATCTGTGACACATGCTGGGGAGAGCTGGATCAGTGCTGAGGCTGGACTGTGTCGCAGCCAGAATTTTGTGCCAGAAGTGGCGGGAAGATAACACAAGAAGGAGAGAGATAAGGGGATGTGCAATAAAAAAGAACTGCAGTTTTCACATATTCTGACATCAATTATTTACATCTCATTTAGTAAAAATATTTTCTCCTTTAAGCTGAACTCCAGGCAATTTAAAGGAACACCAATACTTGCAAATAAGATGCGTGCATAATTTTCAACAATACAGTGCTTAGTAGGGGGTTACTGTTCGTTGCAATGCAAGGGTGTTGGAAAGCTGTTTTGGGTTGCCATTCGTATTAAATGGCACAGCAGCTACACATTAGTACATGTTACTGAAATGCAATGGTATAAATCTATACTAGTGTATTCTTTAAATAATTTTTGAAGGTATTTGAGTTTGACTTGGTAGTCTCTTGCAACCCTTTGTTCAAAGCTCTAACTGGAAGCGAAGAAAGAACACATGGAAATTTTGCACAATTGATAAACCTAATTTCAATGGGTTCAATTGCACCTAGGAGCCTGGTATATCAATGGGAAGTGCAGGTCCCTGGTTGAAGGTGGTGAAGACCATTTGCACCATAGCCACAGGTGTCTTTATTGGGGGAAGGTTAAAACGGAGTGGGGAGGGGTACGTTTTATGCCGGTAAAAGGCTCTGACTTGCCGCAATC
Source organism: Pyxicephalus adspersus (assembly GCF_032062135.1). Classification (NCBI taxonomy): domain Eukaryota; kingdom Metazoa; phylum Chordata; class Amphibia; order Anura; family Pyxicephalidae; genus Pyxicephalus; species Pyxicephalus adspersus. Next base: position 28,855,995 of record NC_092861.1, on the reverse strand, counting down.
ATGTATGATTCACATTGTATTCAGTAGTTTTACAATTTAAAATAGTTTAGTTGATAAAAAAAGATATATCTGTGTAAGTCTCCTTTTATTTTTATCTTTCTGACTATACTTCATGTAGGATTACCAAAGGTTTAGTTTAAGGCAGTATGCAAAGATTTTACTCCCAGTTCAGAGACACTGAGCACTGAGGTCTGGTGTCTGTTCTTGCATATGAGCAGAATGACTGTAGGCAACATAAAGCTAATCTATAAATCACCCAAAATGTAACTATCATTAAAATATTTTAATATTTGATGCTGCAAGCACCCTGATCCCATACCATGGGATCTGAAACTGCCTGTAAACACTTCAGAGAAAACTTTTAGTAGGTATGAAAGACGTAAGTAGAGAAATGTCTGGTGATGCATGCAAAGCAAATAAAACCTTTTTTAATACTCTGCATAATATAACATTTTTTTACCCATTTAGTTTAATTTATTAAATTTTAATTTAATTTTTATTTAGTTTAATCACAGATTTTTTACTTTGCAAATACATGTAAATCCATACCACCACATCAATGCATCTTGAAAATAGTGGTAACTATTTTAAAGTGGAACTTAATTTAAAAATAAAAAAAACTGCAAGCAGGCAAGCTCTTTATTGCAGAAGGGATAAATTATGTCTTTCAGCAATAAAACAAACTTACATGCCTGTTTTGTCTAATGCATGCACATATCGTAATATAATTTTGGCATACCTGGGTGCTGGGAACAAATTAACTCCAATGAACATGCGCACAATTTATGCCATGGCTAAACAAGATCCTGGAGATCCTCAATCCAGAAAAGGACTAGGTTAAATGTTGGTGCTGGTAAAGGAGTGAGGAGTGATGGAAGTTTAGTTCTGTTTTGAGGCTAACTTAATAATACATAATTATACTGTAACTATAACACATATATCGTGGTACAGCATGCATCGAAGTGCATGCTCACCTAGGGATGCTCTTTCCTTCATAAGACCTATTTTATATATTTATTTGCAATGGTCCATTTTTCCTTTTTAAACTGTATTTCCTTTAAAGGAAATTATAAACACTTTATATAGAATTGCTAACTCATAATTTTATAGCGGATTGTAGCTCAGCTGTTCATATCAGTGGTAAACTAACCAGCGGCTGTCGTTCTGCATTCAACTCTATGGCCTAACTTTAAACCTGTAAAGAAGAGGGATTAGTAAAAGAGTACACTAACCTAATATTATAGCACTAGTTTAACCTGTAGCAGCAACAGGTTTGTGCTAGTGACTAATCATTGCTTTTCTTGTTACAAGGACTGATCAGGTAAGTTTACGGAGGAGTCTTAGGACATACACTTCTATTTAGAGCAGTGGTTGCCAAACTTTTGGTTGTCACGCACCATCAAAAACGGACTCCGGAACAGGCAAGCGTGGGGATCCACGTGTCACTCAAAAGGGAAGAAACTTCCCCCAGAGTGATGTCATGATGCCAGAACCCACCCACTCTCCCATTGCAAGTCTGAGCCAGCAATAGGGGAGTGGGCGGTTTGTGTCCTGAGACAAAACCCGCCCACTGCCCGAGCCTGCGATTCGTATGGGGGACATAGTCTGCGGTTCTGGCCGGTGTGCACCCCCAAGCGGGACATAGTCTGCGGTTCTGGCCGGTGTGCACCCCCAAGCGGGACATAGTCTGCAGGTCTGGCCGGTGTGCACCCCCAAGCGGGGTCCTTCTCCTGACCGCGCTGCGGGGTGCACCGGCCAGACCCGCTGACCACCAAAATTTTCTCACGTCCACCAGTAGTCCGCGGACCACTAGTTGGTGACTGCTGGCACCTATCTGACTTTGCTGATGTAAAAGGGAAAGCTCTGATGTAAAATGGGGACTCTGATGTATTGGGAAGAAATGAGATTTGAAGCAGGAGATGTAATGTGAGGAGGGGGTCCACATTTGAAATGAGGGGGCTCCAATGTGAAGGGAGACTGATGTAAAGTAGCCAGCCTGATGTAAGACTCTGAAGGGAAGGGGGGGGGGGCTCTGAAGGTAAAGAGGAGAACTATGATGAAAAAATAGCACTCTGATGTCAAGAAGCATGTCCTAAATGGAAAGTCTATTGTCAAAAATTAGCACCTGGGCTAGAAGACCATCAGCAGAGATGGTCCACATAAGGGCTGTTGCTAAGCCACTAGCATTATTCACTTTAAATAGGTAATACCTTACAAGGAAAAGAAAAAATGACATCTGCTTGCATGTAGTTAGACTATATCCATATGTACCAATCAATGTACAAACTAATGTTAACTATCCTTCACCTTAATCATTAAAAAAGTGAACATTCTCTTTGCTAACTGCGGAAACTCTACTCTTTTTGCAATCATGTACATGATGGAGCTGTGTTCACTTTACACATTTAGCCATGGGCAAATTCTTTATCCACATGGATATTCAGAGCAAACTGCATATCTACAAAGATCAATGAATGTTCACTTAAGGCTGGGTCTACATGGACGTTTTGTAAAAAGGCATGTAAACGTTTATAAGCGTTTTTATGCACTTATTCTAACGTTTTAAAACTTTTTTTTAAATGCTGGAAAAAGCTGAAAAACGTCTATGCCGCGTTTATCCGCGTTTTACCGCGATTCTACAAGCGTTTTAGCACTTGGTAGAAATGCAAACTGTGACCCTGGGCAGCGATTTCTGCAAGTACAGGAAGTACATACATCCCTGCATACATGTGATAATGTGATCATGCAACAGTACAGTGACAAATGTAACAGTATACACAGAATAGAGTGAAAAGAGTGCAAAGTGAAGCACAATTAAAGACAACGACTACACACAAATGATAATGAATGACATAATTTGCAGGTGTGAAAAGCACCAAAAGCAAACACAATGGCAGACAATTTCACACGTGCCAGGCATAGGTGTTAATTTTTAACAGCATAGGACATGTAATTATTCATGCATGACACATGGAATAGTGACACAGGACACTGGAAGCTTTTTTATTGACAATTTCTAGCATGCATAAACGCAGGAAAACGCTCCCATTAAAATCAATGGACGCGTTTTCCCGCGATTTCCCGCGTTTTCCTGCGATTTACCAGCGTTTTAATTTTTTAAACGTTGCAAGCAACGTTTAAAATAAAGCTCAAAACCGTGCCTGAAGGAAACGTCCTGGTGTAGATTAGCCCATGGGAATGCATGGGGACTTCAAACAAGGGCTTTAAAAGCCTCAGGTTAAACTCTGGGGAAACAGTCCGTGTAGACTAAGCCTTAGCCAGTAAACAGTCTCAGCAACCCAAATTTAACTTACTGCCTTTTTGGATGCCTGGTTTTGGGCAAGCATTATTATTCTGTATTAAAAATGGTTCATTTCAATACATATTACTTCTGTACTTTTACTGCATATCTAAAAGTATAAACTGTAAGTAGTTAAAATGTGAATGCCAGCTTTCTATTGTGGTACCTGGTTTTCTATGGATTGGCATTACTTTAAAACAGGCATCACAACTTCCCTTCCTTTGATATGTATTCTACATAGAGATGTATCCAGTGGTCACCATCCAACACTTTCATCTTTAAACATTCTCATTTGTTGCCTTTAAACAGTCGCCTAATCCCTTTACCTTCCACAGTGTGCAGACAGCCCAGAACCTGTATCTCTAACAATTTGCTGGAGTTCTATTCCACGCATGTGCACAGGCAAGGATATGATAAATCCTGCAGTCTGTTTCTCCTCTCTGAAGAGCTGGTGTCAGCCTTTGATAAATCCCTCTTTGTTGCTTATCTTGCACAAGGCACAAACACTTAATAATGCAGAATAAATCTCCGCTGGCTTCCTTTCAGGCACAGAGCATTGGATGGTCCCACCATAAATTCTCATGTCCATAATGTTTTCATTGGCTTTAATTTTGCTCTGGGGTGTGCAGGTCAGGTCTGCTTGATAGCAAGTGGAGAAGATGGAAGAAAAACAAACATGTCCCGTGAGAAATTGTCACACAAAAAATTATGTCATACTAAAACAGAGCTCAGACAAGAACTTGTAGGGCAGACACTGCATTATTACTATGTTTTTTTTTTAAATAGAAAACAGCAATTGAAGAAATAATTTATTTTAAAGGCCAACTTCAACCAAACAGTCTCAAGGGAAGCTATAGGCTTCTGAAAGTTCTTTCAATTTATTTTAAATTCTTCCTAAACTTGGCTTCCTAAACTTAAACATAGGTGTAATATAAATAAGGTTGTTATTGTGTGCTAATGCTAAGCTGCATTTTCTGTTTATATCCATTAAATACGTTCCAGGAACACCATAACAGAAAGGTGTGCAAAATATTAAGATGTAAACTTGGATTTTTTTAACAAAGCTTGTTCCTTGACATTGCAGAGAGGGATAAATTCTTTGTCTGCATTTGTATCCAGAGGTCTAACACAGGGCCAATTTTAATGTAGGGCAAACTGGACAATTTCCTAGGTCCATAGCTGACATATTGGCAGGTAGCTGGAATACTGTGCATTTGGGGCTCCACTTCATAATAGCCGAGGGCCACTTTGACACAGTCCCTATCGAATCATAAGTAAAAATGAAGATTGGATTTGAAGATTGCAGAAATATAGAATGGAATCAGACGAAATGTCTGGAGACCACACAGAGCAATGTTTCTACCCTACAACATGCTGGTAGAAGACTGACTTTTATATTCTGTAGGAGTCGGTGCAACTTTTGTTTTCATACAAATGGATTGTATTTTGCAGTTTTAAATTGAAATTCTAATGGGGTATTTATGTTTTAAAGGCCTTATTTCCACATGTTGGTTCTGGAAAAGAAAGAGTTCCAATTTGTAGTGCTTGGTATTGCAGTGATAGTTTAATTACTATTACGCCAAGACAGGGTATGTAGGGGGTCACAGTATATTTAAAGCCAAGTTTTGTTCACTATTAAATAGAGGTGTTGTGGCAGTGTTAGGGGTTTAAACTGGAACTAAATTAGCACAACTCACGCCGCCATCTTCTTTCTCTTCTTACAGCCGGGAAGTTGGGATTACATAGCTACCCTGCCAACCAAAGCTGACCCTGCGCATGTGATCAGGCCTGTAACGGATATTGCAAGCAATCACAATGTAACAAAAAGTGTCTGTTTATTGATGGTCTTCTGTAAAATGAGCACCTCTGCTCCTCTACCCAGAACTCTGTATTTTGGATTCACTGCTGAACTTCTTAAGAACCTGAAATCTGACTGCTGGTCAAAATGTTGTCAGGGGAATCCCTGTTCTAGGGAATCTTTCCCTGAAACACAGTCAGTCCTCTGCTCCTTTGGACATCTGCACAGCCAGAAGCCTGACCTCTAATCATGGAGGACTGCCTATAAGCCCACATTGGCTGATCTATCTCTTGTTACTGGTTTGTGAGAGCATTTTAAACTATTCCCTTATAAATACTAATAGCTTTAATGCACAAGGCTGTGTTTGGGGCTATTCAGCATTTCTTTGTCCTGGGGACCATCATCACTGAGATAGAAAGTAAGGGGAAGTTAAACAGTTTGAGTTTAGTTTTTCTCATTTCCTATAGTGTCTGAAATTGGAACTGAAGAAAGGAAGTAAAGTAAATCTTACCAATTGGACATCAAAAATGACTTGGCAGAGGTTTAAATCTTTTCTTACTCAAAGCAGGGTTTATTATACATTTTAGATCAAAATTTGTGACTATGTTAACGTGTATTTAAAGCCAACATTTGTAGTGAGGTGTTAGAGCTTTTTTTTAGGTTTTTACTGCTGTCTGGTCCATGTTGAGGAGGTTCACCTCTTTATTAGGATTACTGCTATTTTTGAAAAAATGGCTTTATTGTCTTTTTTTTATAATAATAGCACTGGGAAAATCTAATCTTATTGGCTAAAATATTGGCCAGATAGCCCCCCCTACCGGAGCGAAAGAGAGGGAAAATATAACATTTTAAAGGTAACTTTCCAAATTGGACAAGTGTTTTACTGTCAAGTCTCCAAGGGGGTAAATACCACTTTAGATTGCCTCTCACTTTCCTTTTATAAAAAGAGCTTTTTAGCACAAATTATGTCAGAGGTGACCCCTGCTAGAATTTAATAAATAAGAAAAGTGGGGTGATTCATTCTTCTTTCTGACATCTACATCATTCTCATCCGATGCATAACATGCAGGCTCAGACATAACAAGCATTCATCTTAATGCAATGATCCTTTGGAACGTGTGCAGGCAGTCAAACTGACAGTGTGAAGTATGTGGGCCGTGTCCACAGAAGGACAAAAGAAAAGGAGGTTAAAGCCAAATTTCAGGCAAGCTAAATGCACAGATGCAATTCAGATATGGGAGCTCTTTTTACTTGCCAGAGTATTTATATTTCTAAAATGTACACTCTGCCATGCAGTGAAGTCAGAAGGAAGATGTTACACTGTCAGCTCTAATTAGGCTATGTTAAGACCTACGTTGGTATCATTGGTTCCCATGAAGCTCCCAGAAGCTGCCACCTTGCCAAACACATGACCGCTGCACAACTTCACTGGTTCCTAAAGAACCATTGGTTGCAGATTTATTATTATTATTATTATTATTATTATTAGGTAGCATTTATATAGCAGCAAAATATTACACAGCACTGTACATTAAATAGGGGTTGCAAATGACAGACAGATACAAACATTGACACAGGAGGAGGGGAGGACCCTGAAAAAGCTTACAATCTAAGAAGAGGGGGAAGTGGCATACAATAAGGGAGGATAAATTAAATAGTGGGTAAGTAGTTTTTAGTAAGGTTTTTAGAGACAGGAAAAGATGAGTAGGCAACTTTTAAAAGATGGGTTTTTAGGGCTCTTTTAAATGAGCAGAAAGTAGAAGCAAGCCGAAGAGGATGAGGAAGACCATTCCAGAGAGTCGGGACAGCTCTAGAAAAGTCTTGGAGCCGTGTGTGTGATGAGGTTATGAGTGAGGAAGTCATTAGTAGGACATTGGCGGAACGAAAAGAGCAGCTAGGGGAGTTTTTTTCTATCAGGTCAGAAAGAACTGTGGAGAAATTTGAAGGCAAAGCACAGGAGCTTGAATTTGATTCTAAGGTGAAATGGAAGCCAATGAAGAGAACTACAAAGAGAAGTAGCAGAGGAGGAGCGGTGGGGAAAGGATGGATAAGTAGGGATGAGCGAGAAGGCCTCTGCCAGTCTCACGAAAATTTCCTCGAACTTTTGATGGGTCCACGAAATTTTGGCGAACCGATTTTGCGGACCCATTGGATGTTCAAGGAAATTACAGGATTACTCCCATGGCTGCATTCATTCATGAGCACAGCCATGGGCATCCTCCTGTCAGTGTGGGATCCCCCAACACTGGAGGTTAAATGAGGACAAGGCTCCCCATTCATCAACTCTAGTGCTATCCGATTAGCTGAGGAAAGGTAAACCTGATGACAGCTCAAGCGTCAAAATTATTTCCAATCATAGCGTCCTGGATGGGAAATGAAAAAGCATACAGTGGAAGTCATCGCTTTGCTTCTTCTGCACATGCAACTCACCAGACTGTATCCCATAAAGTAAAAATTGCCAAATTGTTCAAAAATGAAAGGCTTTGTATACATTATCAAGTGATCAAAATAAAGCTTCAAAAGTGTTCTTTCCATCTCTGTTGAACCATGTACCTTAGGCATTGGAGATACACCCTCAAAATGTCAACACAGTTTCTAGGGCATATCTCCTCTGCCCTGTTCTTCCCCTGCCAATGCTTCCCCAGTATTTCCTAGCTGGAAGTTGTCATTTATCATTTTAAAGAAGCAACTTTAAAAATGCAGCTGTAAAATTAGATAGTGTGCATGTGTCATTTCGTTATAGAGTGTATGTATTTATATCAAAGGTGTAGAGCAAAGTTTTAAAATTAAAAAATAAAGTGTATTCTTGTTTAAACCCCTGTTATTTCTTAGTTAACCATAAGTATTCCCAACAAAACTACATCCTTCTCTTGTATTATATTTTGTTTTTCCCATTATGGTTTGACCTTTTAATGTATTTTTCTTTGCTGTTGTGTTTATTAAAACTTAATTTAGTGTCATTTCAGGTGGGACAAACAATACAATTATTACTGTACCTACAGTAAACCTATTTTTAAACCAACATTGTTCAAAATAAATTGCCTATAAATTTAATAGAAAATAAAACAAAAATGCAGGACAACATTGCTTAAAAAAAGCTTTATGTGTTTAAAAGAACAACTTACTATATCTATGACTTTTTTATTCTTAATATGTCACTAAACACAAACATAAAATACCATACAATATACCTTACTACACCACAATACCTTTCATTACTATATGTTGATTGGAAAGAGCTTAAAATTATTCAGAGAACTCTGGTGTTGATAGCACCTTTTTAAAGGGGTGGCTACACTTAATATTGTCCCTGCTGTGTGCTGAATGTAGCCATCCTCTGTTCATTCCCCATTCTGAATTTCAGCTAGAGGTGGAGTTTTACTTATCTAAGAGAAAATGTGAGCCACAATTTGTGCACAATAAAGATTTCCAAACGAAGAATAAACACATTGGCATCATTATAGTGCAACTGGAGTATCTTTTCTCATATTCATGTATGGTGCCTAAGTTCTAGCACTGCTGGGTTGTATAGTTTTGAGTAAAGCAGTCCGTGGGATCACAATACCACAATATATATAAACAATAAATGGAAAAATAACCTAAAAAGCATAATTTAAAAAATAGGGCAGTTTAATTAGATGCAGGCTTGTGTGTGATTTTTTTTTAAAAGAAGCTTTAGTGTTACTTTAGCAAAACTAACTCTAAAAAATATAAAATAGGATGTAGGCAGAAAGGCAGGTTCTTTGTTGCAGAAGGAACATGCTGTATCTGCAATAACACAAAGGTACCTACCTGTTCACAATCCTCTATGAAGTCCACATGAGCACCTCAATGAATGATCTGGGCATAGCTGGCTGATGAAAATGAACAAACATCATTCTAGCCTGGCCACAATGGCTGGAGATTCCGAACCCCGAAAGAGGACCATGTGAAGAAGTTGGCAAAGGGCCAAAGAGCGGTGAGCTTAGGAAGAAAAATAACAAACAGGCAGGTAAGTGTATTCTACTGCAGAAGACCTATACCTATATGTGTATACATTCTGTGCTATACGTTCTGCAATATGGAAGCTACCTGCTTGCAGGTTTTTTATTTTGAAGTTTGTTTCCAATTTAGGTATTGACAAGTTATGGCTGAATAAACATACAATGGAAATGAGAAAAATTTTCAAGTACATAAAGGTAGAAAAGCTGAAGTAGTTAATCTTCTTTTGTACCAATTATTGCATACCATTTAAAGTATAATACAATGCCTGCTGACTGACTTCATTGAAGCCCACACAGATACAAGACTTATCAGGAGAGTGTAGCTGATGGTTTCCATTTGCTAATCAAATGCAAAAAAAAGATAATTTCCTTCAAAGTACATGCATTTTCTTTACCTTGACCTTATGCAGTCTATTTTTGATAACAGACAGATGATATATTTTCCAGCCCTCCCATCCTGATGCTCAAGACTAAAGTTTCAGAGCTCCTGAGCACAAGCAGCTCCTGAAAACAAACATCCTCTGTACTTGACAATGAATCCATGTCTAAGCCGCCTAATCAAGGCTGATAACAAGAGCTGCAATTAGTCACAGGCCAGACTTTTCTCTCTTGCTGAACAGGAAATGGACGTTTCCTCCTGCCACACTAGATCCAGCAAACTGAGTATTAATTATCCTCCAGTCCCAACACACAGACACCGAGAGGACGGCAAAAAACACCCCAGCATTTTCAGAACTTGTGCCAATTGTCACTTTCCAAATTAAACAGCAATGAATTCCGACTGAAAACATCTTTTCGGAAAATAAAATGGGTAATTAATTCAGAAATGAAGTTACAAGCGTAATTGGACTTTTTTTTCTCCTCCTGGCTGTGCTCCTATTTTTCTATATAGAAACAATGACCGAGAGATGAGGAAGGCAATAGTTCCTTGTTTAAATGCTTTGTGCTTTGACTATTATTATTTCACTTATGGAAACAGACCTCGGCCCTGTGACAGTGAAGAATGGATTCTTGCTGGAATGGGCTCTGAGGTTGAAGTATGCAGAAGAATTAATATGTGTTTATCATTTAGTTAAACATAGAATTGTAATGAAGTGTCATACCAAGGACTGTCACCAAACAAAACATTCAGGCTTATTTAGTAAGATAAAAGCAGCATGCAAAGTGTAGTAACTAAGAGCAAAAATCATATTTTAGATTTTTGAGATCAGACGTGGAAATATCATACTTAAAGAGCATGGAACACCGAACAATAAATTTTGTGTATTTCAGTAGTTTTGATATGCTGAATATACCTTTGAAGGTAATTTGTTATATCATTTTTTTAAAGAAAATTTAACCTTTATCTTCCATAAGCTATACTTTAGCTTCAGGCAAGTGACTTTGGTCAGTGAGAGATGATCTCAGTCTTCTCCATTCATCAAACTGCAACATTTTAATGCTGTAGCAAGTTGCAAAGTCCAGCAGGGGCATTAGTTGTTACTTAATTGCTTACTTGTTACTGTTCATTGTTACATTTATTGTTATTATTACTGCTATTACTGTTATCGGCTATATGGGGTAAACTCAGATGCCCAAAACACTTAAGACCCCACTTCCCAGGTTGGGGCCAATATTTCTGCTCCGCTCTCACCGTTTATGAATATGGTGCCATTTTTGAAGAGTCTGGTCATTCACTTTCCATTTCTGCTTTTTCTGCCTTCACTAAAATCAAATCTCTCATGGGTGTCCCATATTAGCATTATAAAGGCAAGGCAAAAATGTTATCTGACCCTGTGACATTACAAGTCATATGGAGACTGAGGAAGTAGGCAGAACAAGCTGGCCAGGGTGGCAATGCCAGGAATATAGGATGATGTCATCATGGTAAGGCACAGGGCAAATCATGGTACAGTCAGAATGCTGGGAATATACACTGTCCGCCCCCTAAAAATCCCTAAGCCTGTGTGATCTACAGTTGCTTCAGTTAGTCAGGTCTAGGTTCAGCTATAATATGTACCCATAAATTGAGGTCAGCTGACACGCTAAGTATACCGAATGGTCAGGTTTTTATATTAATGGATTTTTGATTTTTCCCTGATGGCACCAACATATTCCAAAATGACAATGTCAGGATTCTTTAGGATCAAATTGTGAAAATACATGAGACAGCATTTTTACACATGGATTGGCCACCACCAACCCCATTGAGAATCTTTGGGATGTGGTGGAGATGACTTTATTCAGTGGTGTAACTCTCCCATTGTCAATGCAACACATAAAAAAAAAAAAAATAAATGGGAAATTGCATAAGCCTAAAAATCAACAACATGATATCACGGTGGCTGCGTGTTATATTTTAGGCTAAAGTCGGTGCAATGAAATATTAAGCAGTGTGACTTTCGTTTGGCCAGGCGGTCTGGTATGAACTGCACCATATGGGTGACATCGCCAGGGAAATAAACAAACATATCTCTAGTTGATGAACGATTTGCAGTTTTTGGAGGCAGTCATCAATATGCAAGCAATGTACACCGGCAGATGGGGTTACAGTTACATTCTTAAATTAAATTCCACAGCAAAACACAGGAAGGGAAATATATGACAAGAACTTATTTTGCTGCTTATTATAAATTGGTTTCTATTTTGCAGTTTTTGGGTGGACTTTACTTTTTTACATTTTTCTGATCAGCCAGAAATGTAAAATAAGAGGCAAAAATCATATTTCACTGTTAAGAATCATATATGAAATTTTCAATTGCGCAGGATAGGATCTTTTTTTAATACACTTAAGCAGAAATTATATCATTTTTAGTAGACTCAAGTTGACAGGGAGGTGGGAAATAAATTTGAAATTTACATTTTTTGTCCAAATATTCCATAAGGTTGAGATTTTTCTGCTAAGGTATCAGTGTATTTTATATACAACAGTTTATGAAAATCCCCACAGGGACACTCAAGCAGGATATATGCTGCTATTTGTTATCCAGCTATTGAGCTTCAGGCGGGTTACGCAGCATATGAAAACATACTTTTTGTCCAGGAAGAAAAATCATCCAAAGTGCTGAATGATGTCCTGCTTACAGTGGTATATTCTTGTAGGAAATTATGCAGGATGCAGAGATCTGTCTGTAGACAATAGGTTATAAGCACATTCATCACTGTCTCCTGCAGAGTAGGGACACCGCTGTCCTTCCATATTAAACTGCACAATGTAGACTGCTTGAGACAATTATCAGTCACCTTAGAGAGTTCAACAAACATCTTTGTGATTAAAGAAATACTATATTCCGAAATGACCTTGCTTTGCCTAATTTTAACATCAATGCATCAACTGTTTTAGGATTAGAAGGAAATGTTGAACCTTTAAATACCCCAGTCCAGTCAAGTAAGGTGCGTTTCAGCCTCGTATATTATTTAGGCCCATATACTCCTTATGCAGGTGAAACTTAGTATAGATACAGCCATAGGGCTAGGTACAGACCAGTCCTGGAATCAAGCGATCCTGTCCGGCTCCGGTTGTCACTCTGGTTCGAAACTCACATTGCTGTAACTAAAATTTTCACTTTACATAAAAGGGTAGACATCCCTTTTATGCACTAAAAAAATGACCTTATTTTTTTGAGGGGGGGGTGGTTAAAACCCTTATTTAAAAAATTGGTGAAGCACATGCCTTTCTTTCTTTCTCGCCATGATAAAGACAAAATGAGGAGCACAGAGCCTCCTGGGATACTCACATCACATATTCCTGCAGTCTTCTGGCTGCTCCTTTGGATGCCCAATTTCGGACGATTTTGCGCATGTGCAGAAGGAGCCTTTTTTAAATAGGGGGGGGGGGTGCTGATTTCATGCATGGGCAGTGAGATTGGCACTTTTTTTCCCATATAGAGCAGGCTACTTCATCCGATATCTCAGAGTACGAGATTGGGTGATGTAGGAAGAAGCAGGAAGAAAAAGAGAGAAGATGGTGCTCCTGGCATTTCTTCCGCACCAGAGTGAAGGCAGATAACAGAACGACGCAGGACCCAATTCAAGAAAGCTCCATAGAGGTGAGTTTTTTTTTTTTTATTTCAGCTTAAATGAACCAGCATCTGCAGCTTTAACAGAGGATGGTAGTGAGCAGTGCTGTGCGACTTACTACTATTCATTCTCTATGGAGCTTCTGTAAGTAGAAGCTACTTGTAGTGTCTCACCAAAGGCAGCAATTGAGTGGCATGAGAAAGCCCTATTGTTTATGTCAGAACTGCTTTTCCCCCCATACCAGTCAACAGAAGTGCAAAAGAAGCTTGAAGTAGTTGTATCTTAGAACACAGTTAAATGTGGTCAAAAAAGGGTAAGCAGCAGGTTAATTATGCTCATGGTCATACTGATGTTAATCTCATGTCCAGCACAGGTAAAATGCACCTGAAAGCACTAAAAGATTATATGATCTGGGTAAGAGAAGACTCACCTAGACGCAGTATTGTTGATCAGTATACTGCATGTGCTTGAGTTTAAAGCGGAACTAAACTCAAAACAGCAGAAAAAAAAAAGATCCACTTACCTTTAATCCCGCAGGACAGTCTGATCCCTCCTGGGGTGTCCTGCATCGGGTCCCGTGTCGTCCCGGCATTTGTCCCTGAGCTGGCGCTCCGGCGCGCCATCATCATCTTCTCTTCTTCTTCCTGTTCTTCATCCTACATCACCCGACCCAGGTGCGAGATTGGGTGACGTAGGATGTAATGTAAAAAAGTGAAAAGTCTAGGCTTTAAACTCCCATTTTTATTTTTACAATCTTTGTGTTAAAGCATACAGTTTGTGTCACATATCTGAAAACAAATTTTATGTTACTGATGAAGATATCAAAACCAGATATTGCTGTGTTTTGCAATGTTGACATCCATCCATGCACATCCATGCCCAATCCTGAGATCAACACAATGTTTGCCTTGTGTTTGCAATGATCTGACCCTTACAAAAAGGTTCCCTGTGCATGTGCTAGAATTAGAGGATGTAAAAGAGAGGTCACATATAGTGGTGGCAGCAATGAAAGTAACAACAAAACATTTACAAAAATACATAAACAGGAATTTTTACAGAATTGGTACACTCTTTCCTTGAGTACCGTCTTCTTATATGACCCAAGTATAAACAGATTTATTTTTGTATATATATATATATATATATATATATGTGTGTGTGTGTGTGTGTGTGTGTGTGTATGCTGATGCATATTACATAAAAATATGTTTTTTGCGTTACATATTTTCAATATATATATGTGTCAACATATACATGTCTGAAAAGGGACAACTTCTGACCTTAAAGCATGACTAAATTTGTATATGCTCTTACTTGTTTTTTTACTCTCCACCTCAAAATCTGAACATCTGTCATTTAAATATATGCACATTTGGCCAAATCTGTCAAAGATCAGGAGCTTGGTTTTTATATGAATGGCCAGCTTTATCCTAGTAAACGAATATATGATTAATCAAGCGAGGTGTAGTCTGAATTAATGATTTATCCTGATGCATTTGGCATTTGTTCTCATTTAATCAAGGATTTTCAATAGTTTTGTGTATTTGCTTTTAGTAAACCCATCACTTGTAATCCTGAATAGCTGAGTTTGTTTTCAGTGGAATTATTATAATATTGTATTTGCAATTTTCCAATTTAAAACAAAAGGGCATGTTTTATAATATCGCTCAACTCTGGTCAGCACCTTAAAGGTAACATTAAACAATCACCCCTCCTGTGTAATGTCCCTTGGTAATTTTTAATTACATTGACCCTGGATTCTGTGATGCATTTTCCTGGCCCCTGTGACATCATAATTCAATAATAAAACTATGATGTCATTACAGGGACTGAAAAGATCTGCCCTCTGAAACCAGAAGGGGGAGTCAACAATTCCTGCCAGTCTCTGTGACCAGTGACCACTTAGAGACAGGGCATGTGTTATTGAAGGGAGGACAAGGACCATCCCTCTAATGCTGTATCAATATTTTTTATATCAGTTCTTCACTGGCAATGCTGAAAGCACAATAAAACACAAATCACAGCACCCTAGCATTGTATTAGTGCTTGCACAGGTACAGCCCTGTAGTTCCATATTTCACAGGTGCTTTGTGACTCTACTGAGTGTAAATTGAGCAGGCAATTTTTTTAAAATATACACCATGACAAAAGAATAGAAAACTTCAGCAAAGACAGGGGATTTCTTATCATTGCGTCTCACACACTGCCCGTGATTCATCAAGCAGAATCGGATGATCGCTCGCGCATTCGTATTCGCGATCTGAAATCGTACGCCGTCGCGCTATTCAGCAACTGAAAAACCTCGCGGCCGGAGCCGCGCATCTCGGGCAGCTTTACACTGGCGAGCTTGCATTAAAAGTCACTGTTCCCCTAAAAAATCATTCTTTCTAATGGCACACATATTACCCTTAG
>NC_092861.1:28738122-28836364 GCF_032062135.1 Pyxicephalus adspersus | reverse complement strand
AAATCTAATCGCCTTAATTGGCAGATTCGCGCCCCCTATTGCTCATTATTATGAAGGCAGGAATCCATATGGCAGTGAGGAGGCGAGTGTACGAGCACACTCGAGTCCCGACCGCGGGAAACCGCGCTCGCTGGTCGCGCGTACTTTCGCGCTTCCAGCGAGCGCGGATTTTATTGATGAATCAGGGGCACTGTATCAGGCATTCCTAGACAGGTTAAATTTGTGTACAGATCACTCAAACAAATCAGGCTGTGATTAAATGATTGACAAGGCCATAGGAATGGGCTTAAGTTGCCTGCTGCAGCTTCTAATGCTTGTTGTGTGAAAACCAGAATTAGAAATTAAACAAACTGCTTTTAACACAGGAAAGAACTATCTAAAAAGTGTAAAATGTAAGGTCAGGTAAGTGTTAAGCTTAAATGCAGTGCTCCCTCCAATCAGTCGCAGTAGCAAATTGGGATCTCAAAGTAAACCATTTCAAATAATATATCATCTTGTCTGTATGTCTACTTTATGCACCCCAATTATTATAGTTAATTCATTCCCAAAAGGTTTGTAAACTCATCTACAAATATTCCCAGGTTGTTTAAAAATCTCGAGTGTTTGTGCTGTAACTGAGCTTGTGATTAAACAGCATCGTCTCAGAAATATGCTTTTAGAGCTTAATATAACAAATTAATTGCCTTCCCTTGCATCATCAGGTAGAAGGTGACAGGTTGTACACATGAATTTAAAATACATAACTGAAGTGGATGTGGGGACGCTGGGATCGTTGCCAGTATTGCAAACCACCATTTAAAGTTAGGGGCAGTTAATTAATGTCTAACCTTGAATTATACTATTTTGCAGAGTTTGAGACTATGCGCTAATAAATACCTGACATGGAGACATTAGTTAAAAGATCCTTCCATAAGACAAACAGTATAATTATAAGCTATTATTTCAGGACCTTGTCTCAGGGATTTTTATAAGTAATAATATATTTATTTTTTGAAGTGAAGATTGATGTAGCTGAAACTTTGAAAAGCATTAATGCACTTAACTAAGTGAAGTAAGAAGGTGTATTTCAATTTTCTGTGACAGCAACAGCTTTAACAAAAGTTAAGTGAAATCTAGAATCACTTCTAACACACGTGTACGTTATCAAAAATGTGGAAAAAGCAGAAAATATATATTTATATATGAGTGAGATCCACAGCAGCTCTTTTATAAACAAAATTTCTTATAATAAATAGGAAGACATCCAAATACTAACCAGATAATAGTAAATAAACTTAACAATACGGAAGTGAATCATCAACATAGAATGGAGAACCCCCGAAACAGCTTTGTTCTTAGTTTATGTAATTTTGTATATGTCAAGTTATTATACTTTCAAAGAATAAAATACATGAGAATGAGGTAATAGGAGTATTCCACAGACTCACAAATTTATGCCATCTGAGCTGCTGTTTACACAATTACATATTTGGATCTTTGCACAAACAGTTGAGCAGAGTCTAGCAGCACAGTTGATTTTGGAAGGGCCCCATCATGACAGCCAAGAGGGCTGCCAGTGTCTCTTAGCTACCAGGCAATTATTATTACACAGTACTTATATAGCATCATCATATTACACAGCACTGTACAAAGTCATGTTACTAACTGTCCCTCAAAGGAGCTCACAATCTAATGTCCCTACTATAGTCATATGTCATTAATATAGTCTAAGGTCAATTTTAAGAGAAAGCCAATTAACCTAACTGTGTGTTTTTGGGATGTGGGAGGAAACCAGAGTACCCAGAGGAAACCCACACAGACAAGGTGAGAACCTGCAAACTCCATGCAGATAGTGCCCTGGCTGGGATTTGAACCTAGGACCTAGTGCTGCAAAGGCCGGAGTGCTAACCCCTCAGCCACCATGCTGCCCAATCCCCCCCCCAAAGCTCCATGTCAGGGGCTGCTGGCTACTTATCTCACATCCTCTCTTCTTGTCTAACCACAAAAGTGGAAGAAGTGTGGAAGAGAAGGTGCTAGGATAACATCTTCCAGCCATTAATGTGCTCTGAGAGTAACATGGGAAAATTTGGCACATAAGAGTGATAGTGGTAGTTCCCCCATTCTTGTTTTCTGGGCCATATCTCCTTTTGTGACTGAGGGGGTCCAAAGGATAATCGTTACACCCCTACTGTCACACTGTACATCTAGGAGGATCATTCTGCTTCTTAGTTCAGCTTTACTGCATCCCTGCTTAGTAGACAGAATTTGATACCTACTCATTATTTAGTATTGGGGGGGGGTTAGAAAAAAAGATGACAATAACTGTACAATGTTGAAACAGGAATGTCACATGTTGAGTTGTGCAATGTCGCACTGTGTGTGATTAAGAAGATTTGACTACATGGGTCTTTTCCGTGTTTGACAAAGACCCATATGGTTGAAACCTGTTGCTTTTTCTCTACAATACACCAGACTTTTTTGGTACCCTCTGAACGAACACTTTTTAGTATAAAGTAATACATTACTTTTCCAAAATGTAATAAAAATTGTTTTATTTGTTAATTTTAATTTAAGGTAAAAGTTACATGATGCACTTAACTAAGAGAAGTAAGGTGTATTTAAATGTTCTGTTTTGCCCTTGTGTACTTCGTCTGGTGGATGGATATTCTGTGTATGACCTCTGCCCTGTATTCTGGTCTCTGTATCTTGGCACTGCATTATCTGTGGGCTCCAGGTCCTCTCCCAGCTCCTCCCCAGGCACCATCCCTTGCGCAGGAAGTCCTGGGGGCAACCGTGTGCTGGGAGACGTAACCAGTCTCCCGAGGCTGAGTGGGGTCTTACTAAAGGTGAAGAATGCGGCATTAGATTGGGGAACTGGAGTCTGGTGAGGACTAGTGGGGACCAGGGCCTTACACACATAGGTGTAGGATTAATCAAATATTCTCAAGTATTCTTGGCTAATTCTTTTTGTCCAATAAAACACCAGTGAGGTGAATTTGAAAAGAGGGAAAAAGGTACTAAAAATATATAGGATTTGGTCTATAAGCCCTGAATATGCACAAATCCATGTGGTATATTGTTTGGTTAATGCCCCCAGAAAGTGATGGTCCCTTAACCACCTTTCGAACCAGTTTCGGGGTAGCTAAAAATAGAAACAAGCGTTAAAATGCAATCTGATTGTCATACAACATTGTATGACAATTGGATTACAATTGAAAAAAAAAAAAAAAACCTTCTCCCCGCAGCTCCTCCCGAGACATCCGTCCTCTTCTGTCTTCTCCCAGCGTGTGCAGAGACGATCTCCGGGGTTTCCCGGTGCATGCGTCGGTACGGGCGGGAGGCGGGGTGGGATATTCAAATCATTTTGTATTGCATTCAATACAAACAAGCTGTATTGAGTCCAATACAAAGAAATCTTTATATATTATATTTATAATTTTATTATATATATATATATCATATAAGCTACTGTACAGTTACATTACATTATACAATATTTTTTTTTTTTTTATGTTTTATAATTTTTTTTTAAAGTTTATTAATAAATTTATTAAATTTTGGACATATTTCAGTGAGTTATGCCTAAGAATTATTTGCATGGAAGTACGGAAAGAATTTGAAAACTCGGCGTTCGCGTAAGTGTCCCCTGGCATTTCCTGATGATGTCAGTGCATGCGCCCGTCGACAGGGGTCGTAGCGGGAAATTCAAATATTTTGTATTGGATTCCATACGAACTCCTGTATCCAATCCAATACAAAATAATACAAAATATATTTATGTATTTTTTTCTATAATTATGTGACGTTGGACTCTGTTTTAAAATTTACCACACTAGGGAGGTGTTTTAGAAAACATAGTACTATATAGTATACAGAATTATTGCATTTTCAGTATTTTTGATTTATTTATGCATTCTTGTTTAAGCTGATTTTTATGTTTTTTATTTAATTTTATTATTTATTTGTAAATTTTTTTTTTTACATGATTGTGTGTTTCAAACTTTAATATATTCAGGATATCTACTAGACCCTTGTTTGGACATATTTCTGTAAGTTACAGGTCTACAATTAAAAAAAAAAAAAGAATTTCATGAAAAACAGTGTACCGCTTTTGGTCCAGAAATCCAGACATCAGTGAAACACCCAGGAGGTTAAGGTTATTGGAATCCAGAGCATGTAAAAGTTTGATAAAAATGCTATATTGTAACCTATTTGTAATAAACTGTATTCCTTTTAATGAATCCTGAACTTGTAACTGTTAACTGAGCAATCAATCATGTTAAATAAGAGGATGTGGATATAATTTTGTTTTTTTTTTCAAATGATTTATGATTGGAAAACATATACTATCAGCAGGACTACTACTTGTGGATTTTTTATGTGTACATTTATATAAAAAGATGGTTTATTGCATGGGAGTGCTGATACTATGGCCCTTATTTATTAAAGTTCTCCAAGGCTGGAGAGAATACACTTTCAACAGTGAAGCTGAGTAATTGAGCAAACCTGAAATGTATTTCCTAAAATCAAGCTTTTTGTTAGCAAATGTTTTCAGTCATGGACAAAATCCATTCCAGGTTTGCTGGATCACCCAGCTTCACTGATGGAACTGTATTCTCTCCAGCCTTGGAGAACGTCAATAAATCAGGGCCTTTGTGATTGAGTGCACAGACTGTGTACCCCACTACATAAAATCAGGTGAAAGGGGGAGCTGGTTATTTTTTACACAAAGCAAAATATAATCAGATTAAACTTCAGTTTTGAGAAGAAAAGTGAATGTAAAAACTTTGTCTTTTGCCATCCTGGGAGGATCCTGCCTAATACAAGATTTGTAGCATCGGCAGAAACAGCATAGCAATTTCGCACCTTTTGTCAGCTTTTACCCACGCTGTCCTTTGTTTGCTCTGTCCGCGCTGTCCTTTCCAATATAACTTAGAAATTGTATTTTCATAGCTGAATTATCTGACAAATCAAAATACCCAGATTGCAGTATCAACACTATTTTTCTCTGAAAGACAGAGAAATAGAGCTCTAATAACAATAATACCATTAGGCTTTCCACAAAGCAAGGCATTAATATTTAGATACATCATCAACTTTTTCATTATGTTAATTTTAGAACAAATTATATTCAACAACAAGATTCATTAACCTCAGTCACCTTCTTGCTGATAAGTGGTAATTCAATAAATTATATGAGATTAAGTTTTGCTTTGTTCCCGTCATTTGGCCTTATGATGTGCATAGAAATATTTCTGTGCTGCTAAGGCTCATACCTCAAATCAATCTTTTATGAATGATAGCATTTTATAAAGGAATATTCTGGATCTGAAATGATGGTTCTTTGAAAACTCGCATTGGAAGTTAGCAGACTGGTAAGGTTACGAGGAGAAATATATTCTATAAAGTGAGGTCATTACACCATTGTTCACTAAAACCCTATGGTTGATGTTATGGTAATAAGTATCAGAATTCAAGTTCTACCACACCAAAATCATTCAGCCTTGGTAACCCAGGCAAGAGATAGCATCATAGACCAGGCACATCTGAAAAAAAAATTGAAAGGTGGAATTCTATCTTAAAATATTACATCAAAATAAATCATTAGTATGTAAATTTTACAAAATTTAATGTCCTTACCATCTCCATTTGGTTGAACTGGATCCATATGCATCTGACATTTGTCAGTGTTGACTAGTTATCCTGCAATGCCCTGTTCAGTTTAATTGATGTTGTATATGATTTCTCCAGTGCCTAATATTTATGTTGTTCCCTCCATGTATTCCATTTAGTGTCCCCTACTATTTTGTTCTGTTATCTGTATTACACTTTTTCCCTTATATTTAAGTATATATATAAAATATAGAATAAAATAGTTGTTTAATAAAAACTACAATTAAAAATAATCATTGGCTTTAGGGTTCCTTCATATCTTTACCACAATGTTTTATTATATGTTTTTAACGCTAATATTGTGCATTAACATGTGATACTCTAAGGATACCTCTTACATTTTGCCCAACAACAACCACTAGCCAGTGAGAAGGCGATATGACATTTACATTAGAATCACAGCTTTTGGTCTATTGCTAAATACAAAAGGGCAACGTTTCAGTAACTCGTATTGGTTTGGGGCTGTACCACCCCTGACAAACGAGAACTTTGGAAAGGTAAACAACTGGCTAGAAGCTGGCTTATACCACATAAACTTCATTCATGATCACAGATTGCGAACATTTACATTAGTTTTCAAACTTAGAGAGTAAGGTAAACATCTAAAATTCACCAGGAAGTTTCTGTGAACTTGAATATCAATTAGACAGACACTTTTAAAACTAATTATGGGACATTGAGTCTGGAGAGGATGCGGCTATAACAAACTTGCTAACTTTTTGTGCTTGCCTGCAATTTATCAGCTTTTAAATGGTTCCATTTATATTCCAGTCGCTAAATATCATACCAGTGTGGTTCCATCTGTCTATGTCACACTGCCTTTGTAGTGTGAATTTCAGTGTATTATAAGAAATAAAAGACCCCCTTCAGTAAATTATTAAGAATAATGGGATTCAGCTTTGTGTACCGTGACCTTTTCCATGCCATCAGTTTTTAGTTTCATGTGTTTATATAGTTGCTGAATTCCTTGGTGAATTCAAAGATTCCTAA
Organism: Pyxicephalus adspersus; assembly: GCF_032062135.1. Taxonomy (NCBI): domain Eukaryota; kingdom Metazoa; phylum Chordata; class Amphibia; order Anura; family Pyxicephalidae; genus Pyxicephalus; species Pyxicephalus adspersus. The sequence goes on along the minus strand of NC_092861.1, from coordinate 28,829,722 downwards.
TATTACCAGCAGTGATACATTATATCATACTAATACCATAACATACCCTCTTAAAGGTGTCAAATCTGTTTAAAATTAAGACTTGCTGAATTCCAGGCTAACAGTTTATTTCACGGATGAAATACATTTAAAAGGGGCATTTGACTGCCAAAGGATTTGTTTTGCTCTCCTTCCATTTCTGAGATAAGCTTCACTGCATAGCATAGCTGATGTGATCACTGGGCTTGATGTTTGGCTTCGAGTCTCTGTCAAACTTGACCTGAACCTCAGTCATTAGGCCCGATGTGAATGAAGTGAATAAAGCTTGATGTTTAGCGTCCGCATTTAGCTCTTAGGGTACTGACAGGTATATTGTGCCTTTCATGATCCGTTGGCTGGATTTGTAGAGGCATTCACTATACTGTACCTTTCATTGACAGGTATGGTATATGGTATATTTCTAGGGCTTAGCTGCATGCTCTATCTAGTGGGTAGGTATACCCCAACTCTAGGGTTAGTGTTAAAGAGTTAGGGTTCCTGGTCTACATCTGTACCTGGTTTGTGGGGTTTTACCATCTGATTTTAGGAACATTCAACGAGAAATGAAATAAAGTCAACTAGGATGTTTGCCTAGGATTAAAATTCTTCTACTTGATTCCACCAAAATTCTACTTGAAAATGGTCAAACTCCACAGCAGCTTTTTCAACCTTTTTTTTTTTTACCCCTGAGGTACTGTTAAAATATTTTTCAAGTAATTGAAATTCCTTGAAATTTTAGGTCCCACTGCTAAATTCAAGATATTAGGGATCAGTGGGGAAAAAGCCTGTTAAATTGGTGGCTATTGGAAACAATGCTCCTCTTCTAGTGGTGATTACTATTTCACCTTTATAGACAACTAAATTCATCACTGGAGGAATGCAGCTGGTTCTACCAAATGGCATTGCCCCCAGAACTATACAAGCATTGTTAAATGGGGTAACCCTGGTTGTGAATAGCTGCCCTACAGATTCACCATATATAGTTTCTGTAATAAGTGGGTGACACTGAATAGGGTACAGATCCCATGTTCCTTGGGGGATCTGTGACAGGATCCCTGTAGTTGTAAGTTCTGATTTTACCATAGATCTATTTAAAAGGTGTCTCACTAAGCTGTAAATAGAAGTATTAGCACCTCATGAATGGTGTAAAAGGTCCCTCCTCATGGCTGCAAATACCCCCCGCCTTTCATTGCACACATGTGGTGGTCATGCTTTTTTTTACATTTATTGCTCCACAAGCACTCCGAAAACCAGAATATAGACCAGAGCTTTGACTTCAGTTGGGTTTAAACATAGCTACCAAATCAACCTGAATATTGGGGTCACTTCAGCACACTGATAGTGAAATACGCAGAAGCAGATTTGACCAAGTAGTGGTCATTTTGGTTCACTTGGAATAAAAAAATATTGAATTTGACATGTATTTATTTTGACCTGTAGTCCTCCTTTATGCCTAGGTGTAGGGAGCTGATAGGACCCATAGCCAAGCCTGCACCCATTGTTGGTTTCAAAGCTACTGTGGACCGTGGAACTGTTTAGTTGGTTACCGCATAAACTGTGCAATTGGGACTGCAAAAAGGTTGATACCAGGTTGAACAAAACATACATAAATACAAAATATAATGTATTTATCAATGCAAAGTGGCATTTGTTTCTTTTATATCTGCCTGGAGTTTAGCTTTAGGTTCATGGTAAAATTTGAGGAGTGATTGTGTACCGTGTAACATCTGCCTTTGTCTAAAGCTGAAAAACACAATTATCAAGGTAAAGTACAAAATACAACACAAATTTCATGGCATTAACACTAAACAGACGGTTCACTCTACTTAGGATGAAGTTTATTACCTAAAATGAGGAATAGAAAGATTAAATGTGAGTCACAATATTCTCCTGTTTGATACATCATTAATGCTGAAAAGAAATACTTATCTAAGGAATAATATCTCTGGCCATTCCAAGGTAATGCAGTTGTCCATAAAATGATGACTTCAAGACAATGTACAGGTAATGAGTTCCCATCATTCAAAACTTTGTGCTCATGAAAGGAATAATAGATTTTACTGTTCAATTGTGGGTCTTGGTCTGTATTGTTACCTAAAGATTTCATGAAGGTCAGGAATAAAAAGCATATATTGGCCACACAATTAGACCTCTATTTTACTGTATTTCAGAATATAATGGACTAACAATAGAAGGCTTTGTATATAGAAGTGTTATTGAAAGCAAATTGAAGCTGGTCAGGCAGGGCAAGGCAACCTGCGTTTTTATTTTCTTTTTTTGATAGTGAACTACAGATCTCAGAACGACTTAACAATCATTGGATGCTAAATCATTGTGGCTTATTGCAGATTTTAAAGTGGAACTACACTGTAAATGTTTTTTTTATTTGTTTTGGATAGAATAATGCAGGGTTAGACTATTTGGGCCTAATTTATTTAGAATTTAGGAGATCTTTTTTATTGGGGACCAATGTGGAACTAGTTCCTGACAGGAAAAGTACATTTTTTCGCCAACCCTGGAAAATTGTAATATCAGAATGAATGTGGTCCAAAGACAGGGTTTGTTGGCAACAATTTTTTGTGTATTCAACAAAAATGATTAAAACAACAAACAAAATGACAACAATACAGATTTGTAAGGTACTTCCCCATTCTTTGAGGTTAATTACCCAAATCTTTTCATAAACATCCACAATAAAATTGGAGGGGTATTTCCTCTTTTATAGAGGTTATGCACCTTCTATACTAGACACAGATCAACTGGCTTACGTGCATAGAACATAAAACATATGAGTATTTCTTATGTCGCAGCTTTGTTAACCCGACGTGTTTCGCCCAATCTAGGCTTCCTCAGGGGTGATGCTACGTATGAAGATGTTCAAAGCACTGTTTCTTGAAAACATCTGAATTTTAAATAAATATATGTTACAATAGTATATTGGTATTTAGATAATTATTTTATTTCCTATCTTAAGTATTACTTAAATTACTTTCATTGGGATATGTTATCTAATATTATAGGAATACGGTGTCTTAGTATTTAGTGTCATATGGTAAATCAGGGATCAAAATAAATATCCTGATATATATGTTGAATTCAAACAGTCCCATTGTTTCAAAAGTAACAACTAGTTTTCCACATTTTTCTATATTTCAATATTCTTTATATTCTGATATTTGGGCCTGATGTATTTAAGCTCTCCAAGGCTGAAGAGGATACACTTTTATCAGTAAAGCTTGCTGATCCAGCAAACCTGGAATGGATCTGGCCCAGGATTCAAAACATTTGCTAGCAAACAGAAATTTCATTTCAGGTTTGCTGGATCAGGAGATTTAAACCTCAATTTCCAACACAAAGCCTTCCAATCCTCATTCAAATCTTTTTTAAATAAAACCATGTATTTCTCTCACTTTTTAGTATTGTTTTTTATATAGTATAAAACCTAAAAGGTGTGTCATTGGCTTTCTCTGCATCAGGGGGTGCAGCAGAGTTTCTATCAATGCGGGAGGACCCTGTCCCTGAGTTTAGAATAAAGAGGTTATTTGGATAGACGCACAAGGGTAAAGTAGAGAATAGTAGAAAGGGGGGCAGTGAACCCTTTTGGCAATTGGTGTTAAAGGAGGAAATGTGACAGAAGGGGATCATGATAAAATATATGCTTGTCTTAAGTAGAGAATCCTATCACCACATGTTTTATATAATTATATCAATTGTTGGCCTTAAAGATTTACACTGAACTATAGATCTCAGAATGTCTTAACAATCATTGGATGCTAAATGAATGGGGCTTACTGCAGATTTTAAAATGGGACTCTATTGTAAATGGTATTTTATTATTTTTATTAGAATAATGCAGGGTTAGACTATTTGGGCCTGATTTATTAAAGCTCTCCAAGACTGAAGAGGATACACTTTTATCAGTGAATGGATCTGGCCCAGGATTTAAAACATTTGCTAACAAATAGCAAATTACTTTTAGGAAATCCATTTCAGGTTGGATCACCCAGGTTCACTAATGAAATTATAAATTCTCCAGCCTTGGAGAGCTTTTTTAAACCATTTCCTTTGCAAACCAACTGAGGAAGGCTTCCCTCACTTTCTGCTTCAGGTACATAATAGGAAGTGATAAGGAAATAACCCCACATTGAGAGGAATCCCCACATAGAGTAGAGTACTTTTTGGAAGATTTAATTCTTAGCTCATTACTCACCTCTCTACAGCAAAATAGGGTGGCTACAAAGTAACACCTTATGAATTGATTATGGACTTGATTATAGGAAAAATGTATATATCATATTTTGAGAAAATCTGAGAGAAGTAATGTATCATTAAGACATAAGACAAATAAAACTGTTTCCCTGATCATAGTTTGTTTATCAGGGAAAAATTGTAATCTTACAGCTATAAACAATACTTTACATATATAAAAACAATGTACCATCCATAATTTTATTACATGCAACAGAATTTACATGTCTAAAGAACAGGCCATTCTGGGAAGCCCTGGGATTCATAGTATTGGACAGACAGAAAAGAATACTTTAAAATAGATTTGTAAGCTCACCCACTGATGTTATGTTGGAGTATTTGCACATTTACTCATATACTAATCTACTAATTTACAATAGTGCTACTAATGACCAAATACATTGTACAGACTTCAGTATTATTTTGATATACTTGGTTTTGTTTATAAAACACAAAGATTATAAAATAAGCCACAATGCCCTAATACTTGAGACCTATAAAAGTATAACTGGACTGCCAGGCTGTGCAATGCTCACTTACTTTACAATTACCCATGCTTCAATATGATTTATATCTCACGGGCTTGTGTGGAATAGAGCCAGATCATCTTCTGGTCAAACAAGCATTGGACAACAGAACTGAGTTATTTCTAAACCATCATTCTTAATTTTTAAAGATTTAACGACTGGCCTAACACCAATGCAAGCCTTTGGTCTTAAAGCAAAAGTGAACACCATTTAAAAAAAGGATAAAGGGCCTCTTTTTGTAACTATAGACCTTAAAATGTAACTTCCAATGCAGATATTTATTTAGTAGTTAATAAACATTATACCAACATACTACATAAAATATCAATAAAAGCCAGCATGGATTTATGAATGATATATGTTAGCAATCTACTAAACTTTGGCAGATGTTTACCTGTGGATGTATTTCATTAGAACTCTGAAAGATACCTGTAAATAAAAGATAATGCATAGTGATCTGTATATATTTTTTATTATGTTTAATACAAAAAAAAAAGAAGAAAGGAAATAATTTTTTTTCCTTTATTTAGGTGTTTTATTATACATAGGACCATCTTGTGCAAGTGAAGTGAGAACATTAATGACTCATGTCACCATTGTCCTCACTTCACACCAAACTAGTATATGAATAGTTGTATTTATAGATAAAGGCATTTATGAATGTTAAACAAAGTCATACAATATTACAGATAGAAATGAAAAATAAATGTCATAACCCTTTTTATATGTGTTCTCATTTTTCATTTTTTAGACAACAGGAATTAAAATGGCAACTTGGAAAAACTGAATGAGATAGGGACACAAAGATTTTTATTTAAAATTAATTTCTGCTGAACTATTATCACTTTCTCTAATAAACTTCAACATTTCTACCATAAGCATAAAAAAAAAAATTAGGCAACACTTGCCTCACACCTCTTCCCAAACTGCAAGCAAAGGGGAACACCCAAAAATTTGTATTGACCTTGTTAAAGTAAAAAAAGTGCTTCTGACATTTCCCATCCAAGTTCCCATTGGGATAATGATCTGATGGTCTAAAATATGTGCTCTTGTATATATTAATTATTTCAAAAACTGAGAAACTACGTTTTTGCTTGATTGATTACTGGTTTTGCATTTAAACCACAAGGCAAGGAAATAATTTAGTGGAAATGACTGAAGATGATTTTATTATCAGTTGTTTTTTATTGATTTTATAAAATCGATAAAAAATAAGCAGACATCTTGCTTAATGAAAATCAACCTAATGGAAACAACATTTTATCTGTTTGTACTGTGCCTACAAAGCATGAGAACTTTTAATTTTTATGTCAGCTACAATTTAGAAATCTTGAAAGTCCTAATAAATAGAAAGCTATTATTAGCCAATAATAGAATTTATAAACCTAAGCGAAGCAGACAGCAAAGACTTTGCATGATACCATGGTATAAAATGACCAAAACAATAACCAAAAAAACCTTCTTATGAATCAAGCATAAATAATTTAACCTAATAAGTATACCAATGAATAACAATAAACAATAATAACCTTTATCTTTTAAAACATCTCTGTTATCAACCCAAACAATCAGGCTGCAGGTCTCAGAAGGCAAAGTCATCACCAATCAGGATTTTACTCCACCAACATCTCAACCTTGGCCCCTAGATGCCCAGCACCGCCTCAGGAGCCATGACCTTCAATTAATTTTAAGGAGGGACCCCACCAAAGAGGTTCCCTCCTGCCAAAATCCGCCACTTTTATAATGAACAGGACCCTTGCCTTCCAAGATCCCAACCCCCCCAACCACTCAAAAACACCATATTTCTTGTTATGCTTAAAGGGTGGGAGGGCCTTCCACTTCCGTTCACACACTTTTAACTCTTACAATGCCCCACTCCCATCTTACTTCTCACCCAGTCACTACTACTGCCCCTACCTAACCAATTCCTATTCCTATAAACCCTTACTGTCCCTAGGCTAGTCTCGCATCCTGTCATGCATGCCCTGCGCCTATTATTCTAATGCTATGGGCATCTTTTTATTTACCTTAGCAATGTTTTTTTTAACTGGAGCTCTTTTAAAGTTTGCCTGAATGGGTTTGTAGCAAACACCAAGTTTGGAAAAAACACACAGGAGCCAGTTTCCTCAACACATTTCAAGTGAACCATGTAGATAATCTTTAAAGCTAAAATACAAAATTTAGTGATTTTTCCTGAGTATTTTTTTTCAGTAGAGGTATAATTCACAAGAATGAATGAACAATAGTTTATAAATGAGTCATTTGGCTGTGTTTATGACCTGGCATCTCCAACTAAGGCAGCTGAATTAAGTAATGATCCAAGACAATATGTAGGTTATTGCAGCCAATTCCAGCAGTGGTGGTAAATGAATTAGGATGATCTTATAACAAAAGGAGATCCCTCCTCTTGGGGTAGGGGAACAATGTGTGTTGGGTGCATGCATGGCAATGTTGGAAATTGCAAGCCTTAATAAGCCAGGTCCCTAAAAGTATGCCAGAACAGTCAAGGTTTAGGTGATATAGTTTTGTTACAAGATTTATGTGCACCAGCTCCATGCATGCTATGTGAAACCTTCCATATACTTACAACAGCTCTGATCAATTAATGTGGCTCATGAAATGTTTAGGACTCAAAGGGATGCTGACACTACTTCCCTTCAACATGATGCATATTTGGATTTTGATTAAAGAGCACAGATATTATTATTTGATGTAAGAACCATGTTTTGTGAATAACACTTTTAGTACACTGAAAATTGAGATACAGAAAAGTCCAGCTGACCTATATAAAGTATAACCTGAAAATTCAACAAATTATTATAAAAAATAAAAACATATGAGACTGGAAAACAGATCAGCTCATGAGACTTAAATTAAAAGTATTTTTGTGTTCTCCTCCAAAGCATGATTAGCAACTTTCTTTGTCCTTTTGAAGTTTCATTACTCAGTTATTTCCACTTACTGCCTGTAGATTGGCAGCAAGTCTACAGGAAGGAAGTGGAAATAACTGAGCTATGGGGCTTTGCAAAGACAAAGTAATGCTATGTAGCCAATTATCCAGAGGTCATGGACACTTTAAAGACAAACATTTTTCAATATTCCTAACAAAACAATACAGGACATTTTAGTTTCATTGGTATGGCAACCTATTGTTGCAGTATTTTCTTAAAAAAACAATGGTATTTAGAAAAATGTTTTATCAAGTAGAGTTTATTCAATATGAAAGAGTAACTCAATCAACATATTACTGTGCTTTCTGTAAATTGCTACCAATACCTACCTAAGATATAAATATATATTAGCAGCCTTTTATTTTGTAAAAGTGTGCATATACCAGCCTGCCTTACATTATCACTCTCCCACCCCAACTCAACTAAATGGCAGCTTTACCTTGCATGCTTTATTTTTATTAAGCATTATGCTTAATATTATGCAGTTTACTTTTTCTGATCAGATCCTGCTCAAGGTCTGTCCTGGGTCATAGCAGATAATATTAATCTATCTCACAACAAATGTACATGTTCATCCTAAATGGTGGTCATTTTAGCATTGTGGGTGGTTTGTAAATCACTCTGAAAACAGAACAAACTAAATGGATATTGCTTTGATTTCTAACTTGCTGGAATTGATCCATATATCCCTACCGACACATACACATAGAGGATTGATGGTCACTGCAACTATGTTCTCAGGTCAGGATGAAATGGATAATGCAGAAAAGCCTTTTGTAAAAGAAATTGGTTTACTGCATGTATGCTACAGGGACACAAGAAAATAATGTAGTTTGACAGTATGTTTAGGAAAATTAGGTGAATTGAAATGTAAAGATTTCACAAAATTACATAAGTGTTAACCACTACATTATTCACTTATTGCTATTACTATATACCCATCTTAAGAGAACTGCAACCCCAAAACATAATATATTGGTATTTTAAAGATGGCACATGACAAAGTTTCCTTGACTTGTCATAGATGTTAAGTGAATGTTGTAAAACTGTATAGTCATCCACATCCATAGGGATCCACTCAGCTGCTGCTTACCTTTTGGTCTCGGCTGCTATTCCCTTTGAGGGGAATAACAGATCCATGGGGTTGATTAATATTTTTGGAAATCTCTCAATCTTCTCCTGAAGAAGTGGACTGGCTCCACGAAACATGTCGAGCAAAAAAGATAGGGAGACTGAGAACATTGTTGTTTTAAATACTTTTATTGAATGTATGGTTATTAATAATAAAGTAGTTTTAAGTTTTTATGCAAAACGGTATGAAAAGTTCTTGTCTTTAACGTCCGGATTTTGTTTGGGGAAATAACTTGAACCTCCATAAGAGCCATGGTTTCAGACTAAATATAGGAGGTGACAGAACTCTTTACATTGATGAGGATGAGGAGCATACCAGAAGAAGAAGAAGAATCTCCAGATCTAACTCTGCAATCAGTCTCACTATGTCTGGGTCATAGCAATGCAAACTTAGCAATGAAAATTAGAAATTGCTAAATCTCATGAATGGGTTTTTATTTAGGTCTTAGTGTTTCCTTTAGCCCAGATTTATTATAATCCACAACCACTAGAGAATTCACAAACCCTGTAATTACATGGGACAGTATTTAAAGAAGGAAAGCATGTAGTTATGGTATAGCTGTAATTTATTAATGCATCTGCTGGGGGCTATGTATGTGGAGTTAGAGATTCTAAGAATAAACTATGGGCCAGGCCAGGCTTGATTTGGTTGATGTTGACTTAAACTTATCTGTAGAGACCTTTAAGTCTCTAGGGATCTCGTAGGGTTTTCTAAGCCCACCAAGTATGCCAACATTGATTACCGTTACGTTGAAAGATGTATTGCAACTAATTTCCTTTGAAAATCCCAAGACATTATTAGAATATCCAGGAACATGAGCATAAGCATACAAATAAAACGCTTAATTCTCTCAGACATGATGCTGATTTTAGCAAATACAACAAATGAGAAACAAAACAATTGCATGGCTAAATATAACAATGATTAGAGCAAAACAAATACATACAATATTTTTAGGAGAATTGAATCGTATATAAGTAACTTGTGTAAGTAGCAAGCAATAGCTTATAAATAGGAATTGTATTTAGGTGAAAGATCTACTTAACTTTTTTATTCTACATAGTTAGCCCCCAACCTGTTCTTTGTGCTTATGGGCATGTTAAAATGGAGGATATTATTATTATGCCCTGCACCCATACCTGAGAAACTATTACCCGATGGAATTGAAGTATTCCGAATGTGGTACCGGTAAATCTACTTCCCTATGCCACCTTTAATACATAGGATTTATTAATATACCTTGTATTTATAAAGCACCAGCATATTAGGCATCACTTTACAAAGTCCATAGTTAATTCACTAACTTTCAATCAAAGGGGCTCACATACTGATGCCCCTATTATAGTCATTAACACAATCTAAGGCCAACTTGGGAGGGAAAGCTAATTTACCTATCGGTATGTTTTTAGGATGTGGGAGGAAATCCCAGCAAACACAAAGAACATACAAGAGATTCTAACCTGGGACCCTACTGCTATACAGGCAAGAGAGCTAGGCACTGGGCCAGCTATGCTATCTACTGTCTACTTTTAATTTGTCTTTAATACATTTTATGTGCTAGACTTATATTCTGTTCAGGGTATCTGGTGGGTTGCAAGGGTTAAAATGATTTTCATGGTTATTCTAAAAACTCCTGAATGTGGTAAAACATGACTTGAAACAGTTCACAGACTTCTAGGGGAAAAAAATATTAATCAAAAGAGAATAATGAGGTTCATTAATTAGCTTCCCTTGCTTGATTCTCGGCGCGGCAGTATGGGAGCCTGGGGCAGCTATTAGCAGCTCTTACTTATTCTATTGATCTGTGTATATCGGAGAAATTCCTTTTTTTTGTCCTAAGATGTTTTATTGATTCAGATATCCTTTCTCTTTTGAAACAACATGAAAGTTAAACTGAACTTTGCAGCAACTCTGAACCAGAAGAAAGACTAAGTTTTTAATGTGTTTAATCCTTGTATCATGCAGACAGCGTTGCATAATCTGCCAAGGTAAATCAATGTACAAATATTCCCAAGAATATGATATTCTACTCCATCTGCTGCTTTTCCTCTACTAAAAGTTTTTTTATGTTTTCTAAATAATGTGGTTTGGTGGAATGCCAGTCTCGTCTAATCTTGGTTTGCCTTCCTCTGGATCTTCAGCATTCAAAATTAAATTGAATTTGATGGACTTTTATGTTTTTGATAACTTTGTAGGTTACTGTTGACCTCTTGTATCACAGAGGTAATGCAATGATTTGCCTGTACTGCAACACAGTCCTTATTCAGAATAAAAACTGAGCTGGAAAGTGAAGATTTAAAACTAAAAGTTCAAGAAATCAATATGCTAAAATGTTTTTTATATTGAAGCAAATTGCCTAGCTTTAGACGAATAAGTCAGATCTCACTACAAAACTGATCTGTATAATTTAAAGGGAAAGTTAGGTTTTGTCAATTTTGCTTTAGGTTAAACCTAAAAGAATAGATTATTTTTAAATGGTATCTAAAGGACCATTTCAGAACCCCTGTAAGCCATAGCATTTTGCAGCAGACTCAAATATGGTTCCAACGGCTTCCATTCAAGTGAATAGGATGGGTTGGGAACCATTTATTTCATGTGGCAGCAGCATTATGCAGCAAACTGTTTGGCCACTAATGTTTTGGCGCTGTTCTGCAGAAACACTTGCTTGCTAAATTAAATACACATTGAGACGCTGCCTGCTACCTGGAACTGTGCCAGATGTCCGCAGTGCTTCTAGGGGAAGACTGGTCTGTGTGTGGAGGTAAGTAAAAAAAAAAAAAAAAAGGTCCCGAGGTTGCCCGATTTTTGATTTTCAACCTGTATATTTATATATATATATATATATATATACATACATAAGTATTTACACATAGGTAAATAAAGTTTACACATTTGTTTCATCCCACATTGCTTCATGGGATTCCCAAGGTTGAGTGTTAAAAAGAGTTCAACTAACAGTCATCAATAATAGAAATTAAACATTGGAACCCGAGTTCTCAGATGGTATATAAGATCTTGGTCTCAAAACTGGGTTCTGTAATGTCCACTTGTATTTGGCAATTACTCATGAGTGTAGGTAAGTCATGCTGTTATAATCTGTTTTGGGTAGGTTTTTATTTGACTTGATACTTGTATATTGTGGGTATATTGTGGCTATAGAGAATATTTTGTTAAAAAGCAGTTGCTCATATGAGACAAGGTAATTTTTTAAGTAGTATCATTGGTGAAAAGTGGTATTGGCAAAATAGTATCCTTCACAAAGCATCCAGAAATGGTCTAAGACAAAGAGCTGGATGGTTCTGAAATGGCTAGCAATGAGTCCAGATCTAAATCCCATAAAGCACCCGTGGAAAGATCTAAAAACAGCAGTTGGGAGAAGAAACCCTTTAAATCTGAGAGACCTGGAGCAGCTGGCAAGGGAAGAATGGTCCAAAATTCCAGTAAAGATATTTAAAAGACTCATTGATTGTTACAGAAAATAATTAACATCAGTTATTTCTTCCAAAGGGTGTGCTACCAAGTATTAGGTTGAGGGTGCCTCAACAAATTTGTCCAGGCCATGTCTCTTGTGTTTTTCCAGTGCCAACAAAAGAAATAAGCATGGCAATACCAAAACATTTTATTTACCAATATTTTTGGCCATGACTGTATCAGTGCATTTCCTATATCTGGTAACTCCTGTGCCTTAAGCTTCATAGCGGTATATCTGCTGTATGGGATCATCTGAATCACAGTGCTTCTGACAACTAGGCTCATAAGATTGGTTTGAGATTTATTGATCACAATTGTTCCTGCTTATTGTTGTGGCGGTTTAAACTTCATGTACATTTCTCTTTTTTCAATCCTATTGACAATCTCCACATATCTGACCTTAATTGCTGGCCAGTAAGTAGTCTTTTTGTTGATACTTTCACAATAAATGCAGTCTAATTAGCTCGGGAAACAGATACGGAAAATTACACCTTGTTGCACATGATTAAAAAACTGGTTTGCATTAAAAGCTGAAAAATCCCGGAAGTTAGTTATGAGAGGTAGGACACCCAGGAGAGTCCTGAGCAGGAAATGAGGTGAAAGAAAGGATGGTGATAAAGCCAAAGGCAATTGCTTTTCCCTATAAATGATTGCTCAGTAGAGAGAGAGAGAGAGAAATAAACATATTTAATGATGCAGAAAGGACACAGATGTCCAAAGATCACTCACTGTTTGGCAAATCATTTTCTTTGTGAGTTTTAACATGAGACTGCTTTTGAATGCTTTAAGTTGAAATATCTGAAGCTAAAACTTCCAGAATTCCCGGGGTCCTAGGGATGTCTTTACAATTACAGTGATTTCTGCTGGTGAATAAATAAATAGGCCTCATGTTACACTTCTGCATCATAATGACGTCATTTTTGTACAAAAGTATTCTCATGGAACCACCAAAGCAGGTGAGGCCTGAACAAAGATCCATGGAGCGGAGTACATAGAAGCTTTGATATAATTCTTTCATGGCTTTACATGCACAAGCGAGTGTTTTGTACGCAGAGGAACATTTAATTGATGAATTATTCACAAAGAAAAGGCCAAACATCTCTGTATATGGTTAGATGTAAACATCTTGTAGAAATACAAGGGAGTAATGTGTTTAAAGTTCACATCAGTGATAAAATAGAACAAATCTAATGCGTTATCAATCAATCCTATAAAAAAGATCATAGAACTAAATCTCCCTGGTGCATACCTTGAAACCCCTGACAAGAATAAGGCCTTTTTAATATGGGGCACACATCAGCATTTCCAAATCACATTTTTGAATACAGAACTACAGTACCATTTGCTTTTCATGAGTAAGGAACAGCTGGTGTGTGGCAGTCTAGTTATTTTGGTGCGGGCACTGGGAAAGCTAATGGTGATCAACCTCAAAAAAGATCTACATATGTGGCTGTCCCTCACCCCTGAAGTGAAAACCTTGAATCCAAGCTGACTTATACTCTGTAGGCTCACTTGCTTTTTTTGCCAAGTATGTATCCTACTACCAGACAAATTACTATAGGGTTGACTGTTTATATAGCAAAATAAATTATCCCTTGGCAAGGGACATTTCACTTAGCATAGTAAACGAGATTAATTTATGTTGACCTCAATCATTCCATTTTCTGCACAAAAAAAAGTTGTTCTTTTTTAATTACCTTGCAAGTGATTGAGTATCCTTGCAAAGTGAATGTTCCCCACATTCACTAAACAAAGTGAATTATCCCCTGCAAAGTAATAACTCACCTTGGTAAGAGAACAACCTAAACTTCTTTAGTAAATCACCCCAATGTATTTTGACATTTGCTTTCCTTAACTTTAACTTACTTTTTGGGGGTAGAAGTGCATTAATGTGCGCAGGTGGAGGTTACATAGTTACATAGTAGGTTAGGTTGAAAAAAGACATAAGTCTATTAAGTTCAACCACCAGGGAAATAAACATATTCCAGATATAAAACCGTATAAGACATAGTTGGTCCAGAGGAAGGCTAAAAAAAAACTTTGGTACAATTTGCTTCAACAGGGGAAAAAAAATTCCTTCCTGATTCCATGAGGCAATCGGATGTTCCCTGGATCAACGGTCACTGTTATTTTTACTTTAAATCCTTAATACCCAGTTATTTTCTTTGCTTCTAGAAAAACATCCAACTTTCTCCTAAAGCAATCTATAGTAGTTGCTGAAACTACTTCCTGAGGGAGGCGGTTCAACATTTTCACAGATCTTACTGTGAAGAATCCCTTCCTTATCCGGAGCATAAATTTCTTTTCCTCCAGACGCAAAGAGTGCCCTCTTGTTCTTTGTAATGATCTCAATGTGAATAATGGGGAAGAGAGTTCTCTATGTGGACCATTTATATATTTCTTCTATATATATGTCTCTTCTCAAGGGAGAAAAGATTCACTTCAGCTGATTTCTCCTCATAACTGAGCTCCTCTATTCCTTTTATTATTTAGTTGTCCTTCTCTGCACTCTCTCTAATTAAACAATGTCCTTTTTGTGAACTGGTGCCCAAAACTGGACTGCATATTCCAGATGTGGTCTGACCAATGATTTGTACAGGGGCAGGATTATGTCTTCATCTCTGCAGTCTATTCCTCTTAAATACAAGAAAGCACTTTGCTAGCTTTAGATATTGCAGCTTGGTATTGGATGCTGTTATTAAGTCTATGATCTACCAAAAAACCCCAGATCCTTTTCCATTTCTGACCTCCCCAAATGTATTCCCCCTAGACAGTAGGAAGCATGCATGTTGTTAGCGCCCAAGTGCATAACTTTACATTTATCTATATTAAATGTAATTTGCCACTTGGCTGCCCAATCAAACTGTACATCCAGGTCTGCTTGTAGATTATAGACATACTGTATGGACTTGGTGTCATCTGCAAACACAGAAATTGCACTTTTAATCCCAAACTCTATATCATTTATGAAGATGTTAAACAGTAAAAGTCCCAACATTGAACCCTGAGGTACACCACTAATAACCTTAGACCATTCAGAGTATGAATCATTAATTACAACTCTCTGGATGTGATCTTCAAAGCCAGTTCTCTATCCATTTACAGATTGATTTTTCTAAACCTATCAACCTTAACTTGCATAATAACCATCTGTGGGGTACAGTGTCAAATGATTCAGCAAAGTCCAAGTACACTATATCAACTGCTACTCCACTGTCTACCTGTTTACTTACTTCCTCATAAAAAGAAAATCATTTTGTTTGAGAAATTTTGTGTTTCTTGAAGCCATGCTGACTATCACTTATACTATTATTTTCTACCAGAAAGTACTCTATGTGGCTCTATGTGACTCTATGTGGCTCTTTATCAAACTCTCTAAGACCTTTTCAACTATGGACGTTAAACTAACCGGTCTGTAGTTACCTGGTTATGACTTTGCTCCCTTTTTTAAGGTAGGAACCACATTTGCCTTACGCCAATCCATTGGTACCTTGCCAGTGTCTAAACAGTCTCTAAAAATTAGAAATAATGGCTTTGAAATAACCGAGGTTAAGGGTTGGAAATGTAGTACCACTCTTTCTTATTGAAAGCCTAACTCCAAGGGATGGAATGAACATTTAAAATAAACAGATCTGTATTTAACAAATTGGGTTGTTTTACTGATTAGAAAAGCAAATGGAAAGGGTAAGGAGTCAGGAATAAAGTATTTTTTTATATTCTTCTCTCAAAATGATTTTTTTTATAGATTCATCTATACAAACTAATCAGCACTTTTTTAATCTTTATGACCTGAAAATGTTTATTGATTTATAAATCACACAAAAATGTCAGAGCAAATCAATCCTAATTAATATAAATTTTTAATAGACTATTGATATATAAAAAAACACTGTTTTGTGGTTGATTAATCTTCCAAGGTTGGACATGCATATTACAATTTAATTGCACAGTCTCTGTCCAGTCTCCATTGGATTTGTCAAAGCTATGCAATGTGAGGGTCTATCTAAAACAATTGATCCTATTTGCATCCGTTAAGCTAGGCTCTTATACTACATAATTGTTGGTCATTTTATAGAAAGTTGTAAAATTAGATTAGGACAGCTCCTACTTTTTTCACTAGGTTTAGGTAAGCATAATTATAAAAACTATGGTTTTTGGTAAAAAGTTTAAACAGTTAGTGGACAACTATAGGAAGATTGGTTGATTCTATTTGTGTAAAATTTCACATTTTGTCTTCACATGTATAAATGAGCTGTGCAGAAGAAAAATGCTTTGGCTACTAAAAACCATTAGGTGTTCTCCTACCGATATTCATAATGTCTTTCTTCCAGGCTATTTTGAAAAGCTAATCTAGGCAACACATCATTCAGAGAAATGTTATTGCAATCCCAGAGCTATTGTCCCCATCCTGAATTCAAAAAGCCCACACAATTTACCTTCATTTGAGTTGTATGCAATTTCCCCATAAACACAGGCAGATAAAGGGAGCTTTTCAGGCTGTTTTGGGGAAGGACTATAGCTTTTGTCATTCATTCTGTGCAACATTTCTGCTTTCAGGTGACTGCAGTGCAAAGCAATTGTTTAGAAAATGTAATTATTTTTTTATTAATGATCAGGTATGTGTATAAATGGTTTGACCATGCGTATTTGAATGGTTGCCCAATGGGTAAAATTGGGATTTTTTAAAGTTTAAGTGACTATGTCTATATGTTGCAAAAGTTTCTTTCTGATTAGAGTCTACCTTTAAAAAAATAGAAATCAAGAGCATATTACACCAGACCAGTGGTGGTCAACGTTCTTGTTGACATTATGGAAGGGCAGCAAATAGTATTCATTATACGTAATTCTACAGAAAAGTTTTAAACTAAAGACTTTCAGTGGAAGATGGTCAGAGGTCTATAGAAAAGCTATAGGAGTTGTTTATTTTCAGTGGCTTAAAGAGCACCAAAACACACGCTGTGTATGTTATTGAATATTACCTGCTTTGATGAGTAGCTAAGAGATTTGTTGTAAGGCATTGCATGAATTGTTTAATGCCCTGGAGTTCAACCTGTTTCCTAGAGGCCATATGTGTATAATTCATATGACCATGTGTATTGTGACCTTTTGGGCTTTATCATGCAGCCCTAAGTGCAAATGGTGACATGTGGCCCCTGGTCAACATGTTAGGCACCAAGCAATCCATGCAAGGGCTTACAACAAATTTCTCAGCTTTTCGGGATGATAGATAATTTTTAAATATTCCAATAAAGTTTGCAGTAAAGCCTAAATGAAGTCTTAAAATAGATACTAAATACTAACATATAAAAAAATTACAAACACATAGGCCCTTTCCCCTGTTCCATCTGCAAAAAAATAACCTTACCTGCCTGGTCCAATTTCTTTTGAGTACACTCACCTGTTGCAGTTCTATTGTGGGTGCCACCATCTTCTTTTACTCCTCCTTTTGGTTCCTAATCTTTAGCCATCTTGACTGCATGTACCTAGCTCAGTAAGAAGATAGCAATCAGGCAAGTAGGTATGTTTTATTGCAGAAGAGAGGTCACCTATCCCTTCTGCAATAAAAATCCTGCCTGATCCAAGCCTTTCATAGAGAAACTATGTTTTTTATGGCTTTATAGTTCTGTATCCTCTCATGGTATTATTATTTCTATTTTACAGCACAATTTTCTCTTAGTGAACATGCTGCTTCCTGCTGTCACACACCAGTGCTCTATGATGATTTTTATTGCAAAAGAAGAAAGAAGACATATCAGAGCACTTTTGTTACTGCTTACTGGTTGTATATATATTTCTATATCCTCAGTTGGGCCTAATACTAAACTCCAGGAGATATCATTAATACAATTGTAAATTCATGAAAAAAAAAATTAATATAGTTTTACTTATATCTAGTACTAATCCCCTTAACTGGGGCACCTAAACCAAAAGAGGAATGGGCAAAACTCAGATCAGGACCCTATAGCTGTATATACGGTACTATTAGTCTGAAACTCAGTACCCCTGCAGAAGAAGAGAGCAACTGTTAACAAGAGAGGTATCCAATGAATACGATTGCAAGGAACTCCGGGACTTACTCTAATACTTGTCCACTGCTTACACACATAAGTAAAACTTTGGCGTCCCCTACGAAAGTGGCACAACATTATTTTATATGTAAATGAATATGGACAATATTACCATTCCACTATTGGAATTAAAGCGGTGTTTTCACTGCCATGGTTGCTGTGCCTGCTTACTCTACAATAGAATGGGAGGATATGGCAGGGGATGTGGCTATTGGCATTGACACAGCTGATTCTCAAGTCTTTAGCTTGTCAATCAGAGGCTGGCCACACCTAGTCCTGGTCATGCCTTACTGAATTCACAGAATGATTCTGAGGATAAAACCCTCCCACTTTGGACTGTAGTGTCTGGGAAGGGGAGCATGCTAGACACAAATTAATGAGGATTGGCTAAGTTTCCTTTTTTTTTGTTTTAATTATTAGGTTTGCATCACATAATAACTTGATATGAAACATGTTTTGACTGAAGCTTAGAAACCGTTCAAATGTGCTTATACATTGTGCTTTTATATAAATGTTTATCGCTGGTTCTAAACTCCTTGTTGGTTCAAATCAGTGTGGTTTTACCTACACTAAGTATTTAGTGAAAAAAAGCACAACCGGTAATATTTTTTAGCTCTGCAAGAGTGGAAGTATGCAATATAGGCTTCCATACATACATACAACCTCTTATACATACCCTGCATGGTGAATTACCCCCCTTACATTTCAGTAGTTTATTAAAAAAATCCACACTTACATATACACACAGGCAGCACCCCTAAAGGTATCCTCAGGACCCCATGTTAGCCATGCTGAGTCTGTTTCTCGTGTTTTCTGCCTATTCTGCTTAACTGTACTCTCCAATCTTTTTTTTTTTTTTTTACTAGCAGTAAGAAATAAAAAAACTGTCACTTTGTAAAGGATTAGGGAACTGCAAATGGAATTAGCGGTTAATCTCTTTTATTTTTCTATTTCCTTTTGTCAGGTCTTTCTGGAGCTCCGTCTATCTCTCCCTCTCGTCGCCTTGTTGTGCAATTAATTCTCCGTTTTATGCGCTCATTAATTTTCTGGCTCTTTATGACTCTTACGTCTGACTCCCGCCCTCATTAATTTTCTGTCTTTTCCTATCTTCTTCGAACATCGAAGGGTGTGCGCACAACAAGCGTAACCCCTTCTTTTCAAAACAGACCCATAGGCATATTCACACATAACCCAGAACAAACTTGCATGCAATAAAAATCTGATGGTGTTCTAGATGATAAATAATCTATGGTAATATCTTTTGCCTTGACACAGAAAGAGTATCATGAGTCTGTTCTAACTATCACTGGTAAGATCTCTCATATTGCCATCCTCGAGTTCCTATATATCATTGAAGGAGGTGAAAAGATACAGAGACAGGTACCATAAACTTGTGTCTGGACTGGCATAATTTATCACCACCTTAAAGGTGTTCTGCCATAGTGGATATATACACATTTTCACATTCTATGCTATAGCAGCGCTCGCTAGGATTCCTGGCACCCCTGCCTAGCTTGGGTTAATCTGTTATTAAGAGCCTGACATCTTTATAGTAAAGCAATACTAGGGCACAGGGAGGATGAAAGGATGATAAGTGGCAGCGTAGAAAATAGGAGGAACACACTGCAAGATAATACCTATCTCATAATTGTATTTCATTACTTTATGTAAATGTTTATAGATGGGGGAGAGAAGTGACTTAGTAGTCCTGGTATGACAAATACGATTACCTCGAACTCATGTTCATAAAGTAAAGACATGTAGAAGAACAATAACTGCAGAACAAAAAAGTAAACCATTATAAAAGGATACGGGTTAGTACGCAAGTAACATTCAGGTACAGTTTACAGGACTTACTTCCTTTTATTTACTATTCATTTTTAAATAATATAGTTTTTCGACCATTCAGATCAATGTGTTCTCAATATTTAGTATTAAGTAAAGCATATTACAAAATTCAATGAACAAGGAAAAAGAAAAACAATGTACTGGAAGTAATTTTTTTTATTATTTTTGGCAAAAAACAAATAATCAGCATAGCTCAAGCAAGCTGGGGAGCTGCCCACAGGACCATTAAACCCAAAGGTGCCTGCCAAAGTGTCTATATCATTGACAGTTTAGTATAAATACTATTCTTTGACATTGCTGCCACTGGCAAATGGGGATCCTATCCACGATTTTTTTTCACAACACACTTATAGCCCTGATACTGGCATTATCCACAAACTTGTAATTAACGTAAATATTGGCCTGTAAGCCCAGTGACATTACTGGTTTTGAGCCTGATAATTTATATAGTGAGCAACAGCTGCCTGTTGTTAGGGATAAACGAGAAGGCCTCTGACACTCTTGCAAAAATTTCCTTGAACTTCCGATTGGTCCGCCAAATTTCGGCAAACCGATTTTGCGAATTCTATTAAAGTCAATTGGCCGAATTTCAACATTAATAGCAAAGCCCCTATACATGTTAAAACCACCAGATTAGCTAGGTATGTGTAGGAGAACAGTGGCAACAATGGACAAATACGAAAAATCCAAAAGATCTTGTGGTTTTGCAGAAAATGGCAGGCAAAGTGACAGCAGGCAAATAGGATTTTTGCATGATGAACAGCATCCAGAAGGCAGCATAAAAATTAGGACATTGAGAAACCGTGAACTCAACCCACTAGCAACAGTCTCTGCTGTCAAAACAGCAAAAGAATGCATTGCCATTTAATGTACGCATCCCTGTTTTATTTATATAGCTGCATAATTTGTTTACACAATATAAATACTGTTTATTATTAATAATAATTGATAGCTGGCATCATAACCTGGATGATGCGTTAGGAATGCCACCCATAAAGCTGTGGACAAGTAGCGCGGTGACATTAGGCAAAAGGACGGAGTACCAAAGACGAAGAGTGGGTAAGCAAGAGCAGTAGCAGTGTGTGGCCTCTGGTCAGCTATCACCAGGGAGACCGCATTGGTAAGAGTCATGGAGAGCTGGGTGTAGTACATCGTCAATTCCACCCAGAAGTGTACAATTTTAGTGAATGGAGTACTGACAGGTGGCAGCAGCAACAGCAGGAGGAGGAGGCTGTGGGACCTAAGAAGGTGCTTTAGTAAATAGCAAGAGGTAATAAACACTGAAATATCTGTATTTTTTATATAGTAGAACAGAAATTTTTCTGTACCAAACTGTCTTCTTTGGTAAATAGCAAGAGGTATCAAACACTGACATATCTCTATTTTTTTTTCATATAGTAGGACTTGTATTTTTTATATAGTAGGAGTTGCTGAATCCTGGCTTTGTTCTTCGCATTACTGGGCTGTCAATATTCCTGGGTGTACTCTCTTTCGTAAAGACAGAGTCAAACAAAGGGGTGGTGGTGTATTTCTGTATGTGAGGAGTGGTCTAAAAGTGAATGTGAAAGAATAAATTGCGGATGGAACAAGCGATGAGGTTGAGGCATTATGGGTGGAGTTGAATGTGGGGTTGAATAACACACAATTAATGACTGGAGTCTGCTATAGGCCCCCAACTGCTAAGAAAGACATAGAAAATCAACTACTAGCATAGACAAGCAGTAAAAAGTGGAAGAGTTTTAATCAAGAGAGATTTCAACTACTCTGACATTGACTGGAGTAATGGCACTACAGGAACAGCAAAAGGGAGGAAATTTGTGAGTTTAATACAAGATAATTTTATGGTACAGTTTATAGAAGCCCCAACTAGAAATAACTAGCGGTAACTAGATACTCTGCTGGACCTAGTTCTTTCTAAAAATGCAGAGCTTATATCAAATGTGCAAATAAAAGAGAAACTGGGTAGCAGTGACCATAATATGATTTAATTTAATGTAAGCTGTAAACAGGAAGCAAAAACAGGAAAGATAAAAGCATTTAATTTTAAGAGAGCAAATTTCCCATTATTAAGGGCGGCTCTCTGTGACTTGGACTGGGAGACAATATTGTCCTGAAATAACACAGAACAGAAATGGAGATGTTTCAAGTCTGTTCTACAAAAGCAAACTGAAAAATATATTCCAATGGTTATTACGTTTATGAGGCTAAAATTAAAATCTATGTGGCCTACAGCTGATGGTAAAAAAGCCATAAGGAACAAGAAAAAAAATGAAGGATCACCTTCATCATTGAAACCTATAAAGAAGATAACAAAAGTTGTAAAAAGGAGATAAAATGTGCAAAACTTCAAAATGAAAGACAGATTGCAAAGGAAAGTAAGGCCAACCCCCCAAAAATTTTCAAATATATTCATAGCAAAAAGATAAGATCTGAGCATGTAGGCCCCTTAAAGAATGTCGCTGGGTTGGTAAGTGGGAATTAAGACAATGCAGATTTACTAAACACTTTTTTTAGCTCTGTGTACACGAAGGAAAATGGCAAAGCTCAAGTCCAAATTCATAATAGCAATTTCACCACTATAAATGAGTCACAATGGCTCATAATTTATATGATTGAGAAACAGCTGGGACAAATTAAGGTTGACAAAGCACCAAGACCTGATGGATTACATCCACCTGTCCTCAAAGAGCTGAGTTCAGTTATTTCAAAGCCATTATTTCTAATTTTGAGAGACTATTTAGTCACTGGCAAGGTACCAATGGATTGGCGTAAGGCCAATGTGGTTCCTATCTTCAAAAAGAAAGCAAAGTCATTACCAGGTAACTACAGACCTGTTAGTTTAACGTCCATAGTTGGAAAGGTCTTAAAGAGTTTGATAAAGAACCACATAGGGGACTTTCTGCTAGAAAATAGTAAGTGATAATAATCACTATATTAGGTGATAGTCAGCATGGCTTCAAGAAAGACAGATGTTGTCAAACAAATTTTACAAATTTTTCTTTTTATGAGGAAGTAGGTAAATGGGTAGACAGTGGAATAGCAGTTGATATAGTGCACTTGGACTTTGCTAAAGCATTTGACACTGTACCCCACAGAAGGTTAATATGCAAGTTAGGGTCGATAGGTTTGGAAAAGTCAATCTGTAAAGGGATAGAGAACTGGCTTAAAGATCTCATCCAGAGAGTTGTAATTATTGATTCATATTCTGAATGGTCTAAGGGTAATATTGGTGTACCCCAGGGTTCAGTGTTGGGACCTTTACTGTTTAATATCTTCATAAATGATATAGAGTTTGGGATTAAAAGTATAATTTCTGTGTTTGCAGATGACACCAAACTATGTAATGGAATTAGGTCCATACAGGATGTCTATAATCTACAAGCAGACCTGGATGTACGATTTGATTGGGCAGCCAAGTGGCAAATGACATTTATTATAGATAAATGTAAAGTTATGCATTTGGGCGCTAACAACATGCATGCTTCATACTGTCTAGGGGGAATACATTTAGGGGAGTTAGAAATGGAAAAGGATCTGGGGGTTCTGGTAGATCATAGACTTAAAAACAGCATGCAATGTCAAGCTGCAATATCTAAAGCTAGTAAAGTATTTTCTTGTATTAAAAGAGGAATAGACTGCAGAGATGGAGACATTATCCTGCCCCTGTACAAAGCATTGGTCAGACCACATCTGGAATATGCAGTCCAGTTTTGGGCACCAGTTCACAAAAAGGACATTGTCGAATTGGAGAGAGTGCAGAGAAGGACAACTAAATAATAAAAAGAATGGAGGAGCTCAGCTATGAGGAGAGATTAGCTGAACTGAATCTATTCTCCCTTGAGAAGAGATGTTGAGGGGGATATGATCACCCTGTATAAATATATAAACGGTCCATATAGAGAACTCTCTTCCCCCTTATTCACTTTGAGATCATTACAAGGAACAAGAGGGCACTTTTTGCATCTGGAGGAAAAGAAGTTTAAGCTACAGATAAGGAAGGGATTTATCACTGTAAGGTCTGTGAAAATGTGGAATCAGCTCCCTCAGGAAAGAGTTTTAGCAACTACTATAGATTGCTTTAGGAAAAAGCTGGATGTTTTTCTAGAAGCACAGAATATAACTGGGTATTAAGGCTTTAAAGTAAAAATAACAGTGACTGTTGATCCAGGGAACATCCGATTGCCTCATGGAATCAGGAAGGAATATTTTTCCCCCGTTGAAGCACATTGTACCAGGGTTTTTTTGCATTCCTCTGGACTAACTATGTCTGATAGGGTTTTATATCTGGGATATGTTTATTTCCCTAGTGGTTGAACTTGATAGATTTATATCTTTTTTCAACCTAACCTACTATATAACTATGTAGGACATAATTTGTAGATGATTTTAGGGAACCCCTGGATTGAAAGGCTGTTCCCCAAAAAAAAACCCTAGTCTGGGAATTAGAAAGAGAAGAAAATATATTAACTAATTAGGCCATTAGAAACCAAAAGAGTGTAGTAATGTAGACTTACTTTTAGCGTTGGTTTCTAGTGGAAAAGGACAGGGTGGCGGCAGCCAGTTGAACAAAGACTGTAGCCGCCGGCATCTCATCCTTAAATGGATTTATTGTTGATGTATGTCGGAGTCTACATTAGTAATAAGTCTACATTACTATTGCCACTACACTCTTATGGGTTCTAATGGCCTAATTAGTTATTGTATTTTCTTCTCTTTCTAATTCGCAAACATAGGGTTTTCGTCAGGAACAGCCTTACAACCCAGGGGTTCCCTTAAGCTTACAAGTGGGACAAACCCACTTTTTAAGCTTACCCTGAACATCCCTGAGCTTACCGCCAACCCTACTTCAGCCTCTGTGGCCACCACTATTACCCTTCAGAATCCTTCACCCACTCACCCTGCCCTTACCATTAATGTCACAAAGGGTGAAAAACGTTATTGGAACGATCTCTGTGATCACTCACAACACGATTCCAAACGCAAATATTCTCTTACAGCTCAAACTCTACCTCTTTCCATCAACACGGAAAGACACCACGGGACGCCTGGCAGATCAGGTAAGCGCTGTATTTACTATTTTTTCCCATAGGTTTACCTACCCTGAGTGTGACTCGGTGGTTACTGGTTTTAGCATCTTTTTTCTACCCCAAGTCACACTTAAGGTTACCACCCAGGAGGTTGATACAGTCTAAGGTCAATTTTTTGGGGAAGCCAATTAACCTAACTGCATGTTTTTGGAATGTAGGAGGAAACCGGAGTACCTGGAGGAAACCCAGGCAAACACATGGATAACCTGCAAACTCCATGCAGATATTGTCCTGGCTGAGATTCAAACCTGGGACCCAGCACTTCAAAGGCGGGAGAGCTAATGAAAGATGTTCATCTGTTTGCGAGAAATCTCACCTTAAAACTCATGTCTGACGCCTCACCCAAATCGAATATGCCCAGAGATATCTCAAATTTAAGGGATTTTAGGGTTGAAGACTTTAGAACACTTAACACTCCCAAGAACTCTATGATGAAAGTAACAAACCACTCTACATATCAGACTTTCCCACTATTACCAACTTACCCTCTGATATTCTAACAATACCATACCTTAGCAATGAATCCAAATTCTTCCCCCCTATTTCATACAACGCAAATGTTCAAACATTTGTTAACATTATTACTAAGGAAATCATGGAATATGATTTCAAAACACCACATCCTCCCTCTAATTTCTCCAAATCTCAGAAACTGGCTGTTAAAAGTTAAAAGTAAACAATTACCTTATAACCAATAATCCCCTGAGCATTAATCCTGAGTGTAACTCGGGGTAAAAAAAAGGTGCTGAAAGTGGTAACCCAGAGACGCTCTCTGGGTAGCTAAAACAATAAAATACAACAGTAAATAGAGCCTTACCTGATCTGCCGACGTACTTCTCTGCGATCCCGTCTTCTTGCTTCCTCTGGGCGGCATCCTCTGCATCTGATAAGTAACCTGGGAGTTCCCGGTGGCGCTCAGTGCGTGAAAGCGTTCTGTTCGGGGCGTGGAGGGAATTTCCAATCTATTTGTATTGCATTCAATACAAAAAAACTGTATTAAATGCAATACAGTGGATTTATATGTGTAAAAGCAGTACATTGGCTTTCATTTATTTTACAGTATAATATAATAGTATGAGTATAAAATGTAATTATTTATTTTTTTAATTATTTATTTAATTTATTTAATTTATTATTTTGACATGATTTTGTCTTTCAAACTTTAATATACTCATACTATTATACTGTAAAATAAATTTTCATAAAAACAATGTACCGCTTTTAGACATAAATCTGGACAGAAATGAACCACCCAGGAGGTTAAACCGGCAGACAAAGGTGGTAATATTGTCATTATGGACAACTCTAAATATGAAACCATGTGTCTCAACATACTTCAGAACACTGTTATAAAATAATTCAACCCACGTAAATAAGCAACTACTATGAGGAATACTATTCACTCATCAGACACGCACATTCATCAGGTCTCATTGACAAAAAAACTAGAGATTTCCTGTGGAATACACATCCTGTCATGCCTACCTTCTACAGCATTCCTAAGGTACATAGGAATTTACATAATCTACCAGTCCACCCTATTGAAACAGGCATAGATTCAATATCCTCTAAGGCAAGTGATTTGGTTGACAATTACTTTAGACCCATTGCAGTAAACTTACCCACCTACCTAAGAGATATTATTCACTTACTGCAAATCCTACTGTCACGGCTCCACAGGGCAAAGTGGTGGATCCACTGTGTCACCAACTCAGTGGGTGGAGACGTGCATGGGGTGTAGGGTCTAAGCAGTAGCTTGGTCTTCTCCAGAGCCTCTGAAGGTTTGGATGTTGTGCAGCAAGCTACTGCCAGTTTGCGGCCCACGTGCCCGCCAAGGCAGGTGACTGCTAACAAGCAGGAACCAAACGTAGTGCAAAAGGGGAATCCAAGAGAGTTGTCAGACAAGCCAAAGGTCAGGGCACGCAGCGAACAAGGTTGGTCAGTAAACGGGCAAGAGCTCAGGGCAGGCAGCAAACAGTAGTCAGGAAACAAACGGGGGTCAGTACACCAAGAATCTGGAACAGTAGAAACAAATGCCAGGAACCTGGAAGCAGAGCCAAAGGAAATCCTTGTTCAGGTAACTTCCTGTTGCTAGGTCTCTTTCTTAAAAAGGGAATATAAGGTGATGGGCGTGGATCAGGTGAGCCGCAGACATCAACCCCACCAGCAGAGGGAGTGCTGTTGCTGAGATAATCTTCAGGTGTCCTTCAGATGTTTGCCAGCAGAGAGAGTGCGTTTGCGGAATACTCTGGTTCTCTAAAGCAAGGGAGCAGCTGACAGAGAATCCCCTGATTTGGAACAGGAAGCACACTCAGCATTGGATCCAGAGGCAGAGATGGTGCTGGCAGCAGGGGACTGCAAGGAGGGTGAGCAAGAAGGAGGCACAGATGACTTGGACCTCCGGGGATCTGTGACACATACTGTGTTATGTATATAGCATAGCATCAATCTGTTTAGCTGAGGTGACAGCATAGAAGATCTCTGCTAGTTTCAGGTGTCAAACTTTGAAATATATAAATTTTGGATTTTAGTATGAATGCCTATAAAATCCTGCCTTTCTTCGCTCCCTTCTCTAATATTCTGTAGACCTCAAACTGTATTAAAGGGAAAGTCAGACAATAGTATCCACAATGATGAATCAGCATAATTATCTTGCTGACTGTTACAGGAAAGAAATGCACAGACATTAATAGTTCAATGCACAAAATAGGGAATCAGACATTCCCTCAAACATTCCCTTGTGGAAATCTTCCAGGGCCATGTGTTTCAGTAGTTATTTCCCACTAGGGAATGTTTGAGTGAAAGTCTGATTCCCTGTATTTTAAATATACCCCAAGAAGTCTTGTATGGAGGGGCTGATTCATCAACTGTAAGAACCCTAAGCACCAAAACGTCTACGCATATATTGTTTTTTTATAAAAAAATTATAGTGAGCAAGAGAACTATGCAGATTCATCACTGGGGATATTTTCTAACATTTAGACCAAGCAAGATTTGAAATCTGTAAACTCTCTGGCCATGAAGATATATAATACCTACTTTCTTAAACCAGTAAGGTAATATTTGTGGGGGTGGGAATAATAATAACTTACAGGGGCCCCTTTCTGAGATTGCATACCACTTCAATATAGAACTTGTGTCCTTTGAAATGATATGCAGCTGATGTTGGAGTGCAGGCAAAACAGAAGGTGGCTGCAAAAATTTTGCAGGGCATCAGCAGAGGTGATATAAACAACTTATTGAACACGGTGAAAACATCATTCTTGAATAAATAAATGATTATTGTTCATGTCACAAAGTTCTATAAGAACTAGCTGTCATTTGGTTTACATGGCAAGAGCATTGGTCTGAAGATCCAGGGAAAGAAAAAAAAATAAAGACTCAAATCAAATTACAACCAGAAATGTATAGAAGGTTTTAAACTTCATATTGCAAAGTACAGGGCTTAGCTTACCTAGCCATCAAATATCACTACCAACCATTTCTTTAGGATAAGATCATCTTTGGGGGGGGGGGGGGTATTCATTCTTTAAATTAGACAATCAGATATCCATTAGCATAATCTCCCACCTCCCTGCTTTCTCTTAGTGTGTCGGTAGTCAAGTCACCTCCATTCTTTTCTTAATGTAGTAAGTAGACAAAACCATTGGTGTGATCTAAAATATTTATAATTTTCTAAAGTAGAAAAAACTAAATTACCCAAAATTTATTTCACACATAAACATCATGCTTTTTCTTCACTTTTTGAGTTTGTGTAGATAGACCAATGCACCATGATTTAAGGTGCGTTTGAGATCAGTTTGTTTCTGACCACCTTCTGACCTGCATTTTACCTTCTCCTAAGCTGATTTAGGCTACTTTTGCAATAAGTAGAAAAGCCATAATGATGTGCACTAAAGCCTATATACACCTTTACTTGCTCTCAGAAGATGACAGCAAGCAGTACAAATTAATTTGGGTAGGTCTTTTGCATAACTGATTACCTTTGACATGGACTTGGTAACATTCAGCCATGTTTCCCTAACACTCCCAGTAGGCTTTTGCTGTTCTGAAGTTTGAATTTCCCAGAGGGGAGTACTTGCAGGTTCAACAAAACAATATTGATGAACTGAAGATTCCTGACTGTCTTCTGTTCTCCATTCTGAAAGACCCTTCAATGGTCCTTGGCTCATAGAGAATCAACAGATGTTTCTGAGAACCACAGAGTGGGTTGTTGGGTAGTACTTGTCTTTATAAGGACTTTTGACATATGTTTATGTTCATTTTAATGCATGTTGTTTTAAGTATTTTCTGTATGCGTGACCATAGGAGGAAGTCACAGCAGCAGCTAGTTACATCTTATGTACTCAAACAGCTGGGATCTCATCCATCTTACATAAATGCTATACATAGCATTTGGACAATGTGGTCACTTGTCATTAATGTAGAAAGTGTTACTCAGCTCCCTTGCTGCCATACTTGGAGCTCCCTTGCCTATATCGCCTAGCTCATTGACAGTAGCTCTTTCTACATGGAAGCCACATCCACATTTTCCAATCTGCTTTGTATGCCATTTGTTTAACCTGTGTGTGTTCCCTGGTGTTCAGCACAAGTTAAGCGTGCATGAATAGGGTGGCAACGATGTAAGAACAGTCAACAGAATGTTACCACTTTTAAGTGCAAGTAACTGCCAGAATCACCAGGTATTTACCATTTTCACAAAACAAAAGCACTTATATATCACACAAAAATATTTGGGAGCATATGATGCTTTTTGGGTTTATTTATATTTAAAGAATTGTAGTTTCCTGCAAAATGAATAGGTCCCTAATACCTTTTAAAAAATGAATGCATTTTTCAAAAGCACAATCAACATTTATATTTAAACTCCAGGCAAAGAACAGAACTTTATGTAATGAATAAGCCCTATAGCTGCTATGTGTGCCTTTTGTTTTTCAGCACACTTCGGAACAGAGCTAGTAATCAACATCCAAGGTTGGCTGATTTATAGTCCCTAAAGTTTGCCTGTTATAGAAAGATTCCTGTGTATGTTTAAGGCTACTCCAGGCATTGCAGATCCAAATGATCTGTACAAACCTCTCAAAATCAGTTATGTTAATCAGAAGCATAATTGGAAACAGTGCATTTTATAAGAAAGTAAATATACCTCCAAGCTATGCTTGTAATACATATTTATTTATTGTTACAAACCTGAACATGCTTCATGGAAATGACAGCTTTTAGGATGTATTTAACCTCCAAAAGAAAAAAATGGAAAATTTGAACTAATTCATGATGTGGTAGCTTTAGTTTTTTTGAGCTTTCATTTCCTTTATTTTTACTTGAAGATTTTACCAGTAACACATTTTAAGTTCTATGATGATAACCCTCACTTACCTTTCGGAATAAGACAACAGAAACAATATAAGGCTCTATAGTCCAATCCTCTCCTTTCTTCATATTGTGATTTTTTAGTCCTTAGAAAACAATGAAATTGATTATTGCCATCTTGACCGCACAGCAAGCTATTGGCTAACAAAATGTATCAGTTATTGACTGGTATTGAGACAATTTGTTAAATTCTTTCCATAGTAATGCATGATGAGTGTAAGTATGCATGTAATATGCAATGTAGTTCCAAAACATCAAATAAATGATGTATTAAAACCATGTGTTATCCTAACATATTAAACATCTGTTGGACTTTTTTTCCATCGTGGTTGAAGCTTTGTTGGTGTGAATGGGACTAATTAAAACAATTTGTTCTTTTAAACAAAACCCCACAAATTGTTTGAAACTTGGGAAAGTTTTATTAATATGTTAATAACTCCCAATAAAACAAAACTGTATAACTGTTTTCGCCACATATTTGGAAAGAGAACTGCTTAATGACCCTCCTATAACCTTTCAACGTGTATCGTGAGTTATTTTCTGCACTTTAGTCCGGTCTGACCAACAAATGCTAAAACTGAATCACATTATCGCAGATAGAATGCTTGAATATTACAATTGTTTGTATTACAACACTTTGTTTTTCTTACTCAACAGAATTATTTTGTATATTCGTGTTTTTGCTTAATGTACATATATACTTGTATTGCAAAGTTGTATACAATTGTTTATTTACTGTTTAAACTTTATCAATAAAAATCTATTAAAAATAAAAACAATTTGTTCTTTTAATTCTTTACACTTTGCATTTACTTGGAAAATACATCAAACCTTAAGAAATGTATGGAGCCAACACAATACTGGAATCAGGAAACTAGTTAAAACCTAGGGGTATATTTATAAATAATTTGCTGTGTAAATGTTGCAATATTTGTACAGAAGGCGTGAATAACACAGTCGGGCTAGGTATGGGTAAATGTTGGAGAAATGCACAACAAAGTGTTACATGTGTGCAAATTGATTCTTTTTTAATGTGTTATCATTTCACACCATTTGTTTATATGATCACAGCACAGCCTGTGGAACAGAGCAAGTGAATTGAGCATTTATGGGGCTGGCAGGTAGTGAATATTTAGGCGAGTTCCTATTGGCTGGTGGTTGTTGTGCCCTTTCTCAGTGTGTTCCCCATCTCTAGTAAATAGTTTTCTATTACAACAAAGTCCATTCATGCATTTCTAGTAAATACCTTTCAAGTATATTCAATTCGGCTATGTTCACCCCACAACAACCTTATGGCAAATGGATATCCCACTGGTATCCTAGTGGAATACTGGATGAGAGAAGATTGTGTTCAGTTTCGGTGCATGACTCTGCTACTGCTCTTCATTGTATGCATGTTCAGATGAAACATTTTATCTGTGTGATGTTCGTTATGGGGATATTTACATACACCTAGTGCAGGGGTCAGCAACCTTTACTATCAAAAGAGCCATTTTGCCTCCTCTTCTACTAAAGAAAAATAGTCTGGAGCCGCAAAACATAACACAGTTTATAAACCTTTAAAAGTTTTAATATTTTTTTAATTTTACCTGTTACAACAAGTGTGCATGTGTAGGCCTACTTTGAAATAAATTAAACACTGAACTATGCCCCTAAAAGCCTCCAGCTTCTAACGTATCATCCTGTTACATTAGAAGCTGGAGGCTTCTAACGTAACAGGGTAGATTTTTTTGATAGGCAGAGTTTTTATGAATTTTTAGGAGGTGTTAGCCACAGGTGTCCCATACTTGCACCTCAAATTTTTTTCACCTGTACCCCCGTTTCCACATAAATTGGGGTTTAGGTGCTAGAAGCCTCCAACAATGTGTAACAGGGTAGGGTTTTTTTGATGGGTGGAGTTTTTAGGAGGTGTTAGCCACAGGTGTCCCCCACTTGCACCTCTAATTTTGTTCACCTGTACCCCCCAATCTTGAGTAATTGGGGTTCAGGTGCTAGAAGCCTCCAGCAATGTGTAACAGGGTAGATTTTTTTGATAGGCAGAGTTTTTATGAATTTTTAGGAGGTGTTAGCCACAGGTGTCCCACACTTGCACCTCTAATTTTGTTCACCTGTACCCCCCAATCTTGAGTAATTGGGGTTCAGGTGCCTCCAGCAATGGGTAACGGTAGATTTTTTTGATGGGCAGAGTTCTTTATGTTCTGATGATAGCCTAACAATTAAATTTTAGGGGGTGTTAGTCACAGGTGTCCCCCACTTGCACCTACATTTTTGGTTTTGTACATCTCCCCATTCCAGAGGAATTGGGGTTCAGAGGAGGGGGATGTCATTGTACACACCCATTTGTACACGCCCCATGGTAGATTTATTTCACTGGTAGATTTTTTTCATTAGAACACCGGATAGGGAATCCCCCTCCTCCGCAGTGTCTTGGGAGGAAGGGGATCCCCCATCAGAGATCTCCCCGCGGCAGCCGAAGGGAGCCACAACAAGGAGGCTGAAGAGCCGCATGCGGCTCCGGAGCCGCAGGTTGCAGACCCCTGACCAAGCGTATTAATTTATTTATTTCCAAATTTCTGAAATTTATGTTTCTTTTAACTCCCTGAAGATACTATCTATTTGATCCATTAAAATACTGTTCTTTATGGGGTAAGTAATAAAAACTATCAGCAGTGTATAATAGATGGAGACATCTTGGCCTTGATTGGCCACATGCAGGGAAAACTGGAATTGCCTTGTATCCTGGCATGCACAGCTCAGCTTTTTTGACAGATAAGCAGAGTGATCAGGCAGGTAGGACGGTAAATTGCAGAAGGGACATTGCCTGTCACTTTGAGCAATAATGACTTGCCTGATAATGGAAACTTTCATGGAATCTTTATTTCCACTTTAAATCTTTTTATTTATTTTACCTTTATGAGAGGCTTGATAGGTTTAATCTTGGAGTTTAATTTTCTGGATTTGTACATTTCTGTTGATTCCATTATCAATTGTTCCCCTTCTTCCTGATGGATGTCTATTAAAACTTATGAAGGTGGACACCTAAACTTCCAAGTATGACCTAACCATGCATAATGGCTGCTTGTAGCAGTATTTTACTGTGAAAAAGGAGAGAATGTGTTTTTTGCACAAACAATGGGAGATGGAAATCTAATATGGCACCAAGGAGTTGCTAGACAGCTTTTTATTGTGTAATGCCTGACTATTATACCTCTTTAGGACACCAAGTACTACTTTGTTGGAGATAGAATACCTCACATAGCCCTGGAGGGTGATATTTCAGGGGGGACATGGCCTAGTTATCTCTAAAACAACTGCTTACACATGCACAGGGCAAAGAAGAAGACAACTGGAGCTCTTGGATGAAACCAATGAAGTCTGGATCTCGGTAAAGACAGAGGTAAAAGAAGAAGTGGGGGGAGGGGGGGGGGTCAAGGTGTCAATATATTGTGTAATGTTGTTCTGGTCAATGCTCTAAATAAAAATCATACACTCAATGGGAAAAAACATGTGTACTAGAACTAAATGGAAAGAGAAGGGTAGGTTAACATTTCCATTAAGTGTGAGGGCTTGAAATATGGACAGCACATTCAACAATGACTGACCACTGTGAAGAAAATGACAAGTGACAAGAAATCTTCATTTCTTCAGAACTAATTCATTTAATTCCATGGCCCAGGGAACTCACAGTGTTTATGCCACAAACCATCCTCATCTCTCACCTGGGCCTTAGGGCATCCTATAATGAAGTGACAGCCACTTCACTCTGCTATCATAGCAGACCAGGAAAATGGTCAATGGCTACCATCACTACTACACTACAAATATATCAATGTGGAAATGGCTTGTCCAGAAAAAAAGATAAAGTGAAATGTGTAATTTTTTCTGCAACTGTCTGTAATGGGGTTCTAGTATGAAAATCTTTTGTAAAATCCTAACACCAATGATTTATTTTTTTAGTTGTTAACTCTCGATAAGACAATTATATATGCCAATAGTTGTAGACAGAAAAAATGTCTGTTTCAGCAAGCTTTCAAAACCTCAGATATGTTTTTTTTAGGCCACCCATCAGGGCATAGCTAGAAGTCACCCAATACCCCCCAAAACACCTCTACACAAAAAAAGGAAAAACTTACATTTTTGCATACCTAAAAATTTACATACCACATGTCACAAAACACAAGCACAACCTGGCACCAAAGCTATTTCTGACTGCAGCTCTGCTCTAAATGAGTATCAAGGCCCGTAATTACTCCTTTGGTTGCTTTGGTGATCCCTACGCCATTGCCACCTATAAATGTGGAGGGCAGCTGGATTTGGAGTTATCACCACCCAAAGGGTTGGAAATATTTCATGGGCTGCAGAGCCATCAGCTGATATTTCTTTTTAAATTATTAATAACGAACTGGCCAATTAACTTTAAAGTTGTGCAGCCTATGATGTAACATTATAATTGACTTACAATCACATAAGCAAAATAACACAAAGCCACCTGTGTACTACGATGCCCATACCCAAGTTGACTGGCTATCTTAGCATCAAACTTTTACTTTTAGAAGTCATACCTGTTAAAGACACAGCCCATGATACATCAGTATATCTGTAACCAACAAGTAGAAGCATAGGCTGTCACCCTACTTTGCCAGTGTAGAAGTATACAGTGGAATATTCCTCTCCTAAAAAGAGCAATAACAATGGTGTCCCTGAAAAGCAGGTTGTCCATAATATTTTACTTAGTAATGTGTATCGGGCGGCAGCATGATGTATGTCTGCTTTTGTGCTGTTCCTAGCAGCTCTACCATTCAAGGTCATGGCCTATACTGACTATAAAGAAAACTGGCCCTGATACCAAAAGAAAGAATCAATAAATAGCATAAAACTTATCCTCCTGAGAACTGCCTGGCACGTTTAAAGTAAATGAAATTTTTAGGTGATATGTGCATCAAACAGGTGGTTTTGTATTGTTGTAGAAATCTGTTGATATTAGACAGCAAATAACAGCAAATTACTTCAAACATTACTTATGCTTTTATAAAATGCACACTGCATTGTGGAGTATGTGGTGTCCTGCTTAGTGTGTTGAGAATATTACAAAAGAATTCACTCTTTTAACAAATCATGCCTTTGACCAATCCTGTGTCCTGGTTTTTCTACTTCTGTAACACAAAGCATTGTAAATGGGCTTAAATATGTAAATGGGTAAATGGGTCTGGGCCTGTAAATGGGCTGTAAATGGGTCATTACTTATGTGCACATAAGTAATGACTTGCATGTATGGTACTTGTAGGACTGCTTAACACTAATGATTTCTCCTTTAAGTGTGTGTCTTTGGAAGCCACCTAGATCCGTTTCTTTCTAACCATGTGCAGAATATTTAAATTATGATCATCAAATTATGTCATCGAATACTGTGGTAGCAATGGCCGTACTCTTGGCTACACCCAGCAGGATAAAATTTGGTATGTATTGAGTTCTGCCTACAAAACAGCTGTTGGATAAAGCCAATAAAATGTCTCATTTTTTTCTATTAAATATTTGGAACATCACCCGGTCCTTGTCATCCCTATCTTTAAAGTCTGACCTCTTGCATTGACATTTTTGTTTTTAGCAAATCCCCCTTTGTGGAAGTTCATTTGGTGACTTAATATCTTGTTTCACTGTAAATCCTGGGAGGCCAACCATTCCCTGCAAACAATTCATTCATCAAACAATGCAATTAAGCAATTATTGTCAGTGGTTTCTTACTTGCATCAAAACAAACATCCCTCACACTGTGGATCACTCATTAAATAGCACAATCACAGAAGGGGATTATGCAGCAAGAACTACATGGATGGATAAAGATTGTATTTATTTTTTGCTAATAAACACATGCTGATATCAGGAATGAATAAAAGATGTTAGGTGTAGATAAATACATAGAAATAGAGATTTTCAGTGTGACTGGTAAATGACCTTGGACGTATGTTAAGTAGATCTATGGCACTAAAACTGGTTAAACACAGATCAAATTTTCAATTCTATTGAGCAGTTCATTCAACTGTTTCATCAAATCGTCCATAAATTGATTTTAAATTTTGGAATTCAGTTGACCAAAAGTGATCAATTTCAGGTGTAAAATCAACAGTTAGTTGGTAAAAAGTCCATAGATCATATAAGTATCTGACCAGCTTTTGGGATCATTGGATTACATTTTGGAGCATATACAAATACACTTTATTATTATTATTTTTTTCCCGCATTCAATGATTAAGGCAAAATAGGTCCCCGCTAACCCCATTCAATAATGAAAATTGCAGAAGACAAACAAAATCATTTCATTTCCATTGTCCGTACTGGGTTAGTCCACCCTATTAGATAGAAACTACAAACTGGTGCCCCTTCTTTTATGGCCGACAGTGGCAAAAAATTGACCACATGTGTGTATTTTCCTGGTTTACTGCAGAATCAAAGCTGGTCCTCCTGGCTTTCACCAGGCTCTAGACTCCTGCTTAGATTCACTTGTGAGTGATCCTGCTCTGACTGCTTAGCTCAGACAGGGTGCTATAATTTTTTTCGTGTCTAATAGGGCTGCTCATGCTCATTAACATATTCACATAGGTGCGAATAGACCTGAAAATGTCTTCTAGGTTTTTATTGTTGACTTTGTTCTTGTTAATGAATGGAACAGGTAGTGGGGCGAAATCTCTACAACATCAAAGACAACAATATTAATTCGACAGTAGTTCTTAGCTTACTATCATCTATCCAAAAGCAATTAAAACATTTTGTCTGGAGCCCTGCTAGCATACCATTTGAAGTTTAAACCTACGTCTATAATAAGGTGTTTTTCAGCACTCCAATAAAGTTTCCAAGCTGTTGACACAAAACAGGGCTATCATGATGTTTCTGCTATGACAGGAGCTTGTAGAAAGGTAAGTAGTTAACAGGAATCTGTTGGTGACATTGTACTATACCAATTATTAAACCATGTCTCTTTAGGAAACTGGTGGACATGAAGTTGACCGCTACTATATCTCAACATTTGGTCTATGGCCTACAGTAGATCACCCACATAGCCCTTACTGCACCTACTGGCCCCTACTGACATAGAGACAGGCACCTATTTTATAGGTAGACAAGTGCATGTTTCCCCCTGCAGTTCTTCTACCTTGGGGCTGGGCCCTTGCTATCTGGCCATGATTCCAGTCCTTGTGTCAGGTTTAATGTCTATATTAGATTTAAAATAATAGTGTGATAAGATCACTTATAAAAACATATATTTTTTTCTAGACGCAGAGGAAGAGGGGCTGGGGTAATTACTTCTATATTTTGTCCTCTCCATCGTTAATCTCCTGGGGGCTTTCTCATTATTTATGAGGCTGACGTCTGATTCTATTTTAATGATAGGGTGCAGATAATTCATTTCCGCCAAATGTGGACAGCCAGAGAGAAGCCAATGAATCTACAGTGAAAATGAGCTTCATTAATTTGCTTTCTATTTCCAAGCTTTGATATGTTCGAGCTGGGGAACGTCTGAGTTTAGCTGAAATATGTCAGAGGCTGCCTGTGATAAAGCATTAAGATCAGTTAAACCTTCAATGCGCTGTTTGCAAAGCTGAAAAAGCACAAGGTTCACACGGAGTAAGGAATCACTTGTGTAATTATACCTGGGTTTACTTTAGAAGCAGATATTTAATATGGAACATCTATTCAGAGTAATACAATTAGGTATAATGATACGTTTAGAAACATAAAACAAACCTGTGGTCAAATAAAAATGATACAAACTACAGCAAGCACTTCCAGGGTTCTAAATGTTGGTCTACCTTTTCTTCTAAAATACCCTGGGAGCTAAAATAAACCCAAATAGTGACCATCTCCTATAGCCAAGGGTCCTGGTCTGTTCCCTGTTGCCTCTCATGTTCTATTAGCGTTGGGTTAATAGTGATGTATGGGAGGTCAGATCTCTCACATGTAATTGCTGGGTATTATTTCTATAGCATAATGCCCTTGTACACCAGTCCAGAACCTGAAAAATGCACGCTCTGCTATTCAAGAGTTTTGCAAGCTTAACATAATTAAGGGGTTTTTATTGACATTTATTTTATATTATTACAATTTTATTTTATAATGTCTAGAAAA
Organism: Pyxicephalus adspersus; assembly: GCF_032062135.1. Lineage (NCBI taxonomy): Eukaryota > Metazoa > Chordata > Amphibia > Anura > Pyxicephalidae > Pyxicephalus > Pyxicephalus adspersus. The sequence goes on along the minus strand of NC_092861.1, from coordinate 28,790,881 downwards.
CAATGTGCAGATTGTATTCCTCTATTTCTGTATATTTATAGTGTCAGCTTATTTCACAGCATGTTACAAAGCACACTTTAAAAGCCACTCCTCATGCTGAACCTATATTTCCTATATTGCTGGTAAGTTGAATCAAAATCTTATGCCTTCTATTTCATGGTTCCATTTGTTAGATGTCCTCACTAGTATCACTAGTATAACCCCGCAGTTTCCATAGCCAAAGTCAAATGATAGTGTCCTATTCTCCAGGTAGATTTATCTTATTTAGTCATAAGAGAATTTATTTCATTATACTGGTGAGTACACTACCTAGTTGAATCTCCAAGGTTATAAAAAAATTGAATGTGATTCATTCACCAATTTTAGTTTTGGCTGGGACCCATCCAGTACTTGTAGACCCCATCTGATTCAGAACATGTTTTACATTTCCATGGTAGGACTGATTCATTGATTAATTGATTGATGACTTTAGGTAAAATTACTGTTTTGTTGTTTTCTTTTGGAGAAATATTGCTTTTTGACAGTACTGTTTTGCAAAATGTATTTTAGTAAAGGGTCACACCTTGTCAATTCATTGCTTTTACTCAATGATACTTATAGACTGACACTAGTAATGCATTTATGTACAGCTCTGTTTTATATAAGCACAAACCAGCATAAAAATAAATTGCTTCTTCATTCTAAGTCTTAGTCTGCAATATTGCTCAGTTTAATTGGATATTACACAGTCCTGTTGAAAATAACCACCGTTTTCTATGTGTTATATATTTTTTATATGTAATTCATATAAATAATATTCTAAATTGCAGTAGTGTTGCCACATTTATGATACTCAGCTAGTTCAAGGTGTTCTAAAACAATGAACAAACGCTAATGGTGAAGAAAAAAACACAATAATATTATGCTTTTCATTAGAAGAACATCCAGACTTTTTATTAAACATAATTTAGACCTGCAATGATATAAAACCTCCGAGGAACCATCCTACTGACCACCCATCAATGATTTTATTCTGTTTCTATCATGTATGTGCAGCATTCCATTTTCTCAGTTTCATGTTGCCACTTTCCTTTTTATCAGTGTTGTTGTTTCCCTCTGCATTCTTTATTGGACTAAGCTTCCCCCATCTTTCTTTCAAGCCCTATTTCCACTCTGATGTCCAACAGGGTAATTAAAAAAGTAATAATAGGATTTAACAGGAATAATCTAATATGTTTTAATGCATCTAAACAGAAGGTTGAAGGAATCTGAAAGGATTCCGTATGATATATGAGAAGGGCAGTTTTTTCTCAAAGGTTCAGTAGTTTTTAGCTACGCTTCAGACCCAGCAATGAACTGATTAATGTTTATACTGGAACAAAAGTTATTACTGTTACAATGTTTCATTTATTTTAGTGCATGTCACTTTGACTGTATATTTAAATTCTAAATTAATAATGATGTCACACAAAGTATAAAAGTTATGCTAATTCCTTCTTAAAGTATACCTCTGGCCATATTTTACATAGCTTTAACAACCAAGCCCTCCCTGATCTATGTGGCTTCAGACTCTGCAAAGCAATTGGGGCATAGGAAGCACTATCGCCACTGTTACCTAGGCCCATAAAACTTGGTTTTGACTGTTGAGGACAGTACTTCCTATGGCTTGCTAGAGCTGGATTAAATGCCGTAGGACATCTTCAAACATTGCTGAACCACAGAAAGGTAGGAAGGTTAGAAAGAAAACAAATTGTGTTGTAGTACACATGACTGTTCTCTGCAGGGACCCCTCCTGAGCACCCGATGTACCAAAGAACGAGGTGCATTGGGAGGGGTATCCCTTATTTTTGCGGGTAACCCCTGTCAAACATACTGAATCTGCCCTTTTTTGAGCTGCAAGTAGGCTGATATTTACCATCCCTGGCGGTATTCCTGAGTGTGGCTCGGGGTGAATTTTCCATACCAAAAGCAGTAACCCCGAGCCACACTCGGGGTGGAATTTCAGGGAGATTAAAAGTCCTACCTGGTTCCCACCTTCTAGCAGCATCCTCCAGCAGTGCCTGCGGCGTCCTTCAGTGATGTCTGCAGCGTTCTCCAGTGATGCCCAGCATCTGCTTCCCCTGGCGATGCTGGCTGGGCATCACCAGGCTACACAGATGCCGGCTGGGGGTGAACGTTGGGAATGCAAAGCCAGGGGAAGCATATGCCGGCCTGGCATCTGCTCGCGAATGCCTGGCTGTGAGGCGGGACAATGGAGATGGTAGGTGGGACCGGGTAGGAAATTTAAAATAATGAGGATGTTTAAATGTACCGCTTTTACATTTAAAAATCTTCATTATTATTACTGCCAGGAAGGTTAAACAGTAAGAGGGCTATGAGAATACCGGTTTCCATGCCTAGTGTATTGGGCTGGTCATCTCTAGGGGTTGGGGGCAGTTTTATTTTTATTTTATGGGAGAAAAAACATTCCAGCTTAATTGTAATATAACTTAGTGTCAGCACCATGGACAGCAACTGATAAATGAAAAGACTTAAGAAGATTTGTCATTAAATTCAGCAGCTGTTCAATGAACTTATCAATATTTTCCCACCATATGTGAAATAACACAATTAGCCAATCTGGCCAGAGAATGCTTGGCAAATCCAGTTTAATCTCATTTGGGCAAATTTACACAGACAAATTTCCAGACAAACCTTTCCTAAACATACCCATATATGTTTATTGCAGAATTAGTACATGCCTTTTTAATAACATCCAGTAGGCCCCTGTATGGTAACACTGAGAAAGGAAATGTTAGATAAAGCTATAGAAGCAAAACAGCTGTACTGAGATAAAATATTAGGCAAGAGAAGAACATAGTGAGCGAAAGGATAACTCATTTCTGTGTGGCTGCTGCTTCATTGTCCATTCAAACTCTGGTAGTTGCTTTATGACCTAGCTGCAACTACAGTAAAGAAGTCAGCCTGGCTATGCTCTTTGATAAGGCTCTGTACAATTTAAGACCAGCTGAGCAGAATTACAGGTTATCACTTCTCATTTATGCATATCAACTGTTTTTACCTGTTTGCCTACATTTCAGTTTTAACAATTTAGTAGTTGTTGGAGAATGATCCAGGGCATGCAGGTGCAGCATGTTTCCAGGTACCAGGGTCATCAACACGACCTGTAGGGTTTTTCTGCTTTCCTTTTCCTATCATGTAAAAAGAGTATGTAACAAATGAAGCATGTTTTTTTTAAACAGGAAAAAAAGTCAAGGAAAAGAAAATGATATGCAGGCATTCACATGGTCATAAAAAAGGTGAGTAAAACAGGAATTTCAACCAGCCCTTATTTCCTTTCTAATACTAGAAAGAAAAGAAAGATTAAAAATGAACACAAAGGTTGAAGACGGTGTTGTTTATGCAGCTTTACAATGTTTGATCCATGGATATACAGAACATTTGTTTTTATGAATTCACACTAATCCAAGAACAACCTCAGCAAGTCCATCATGCTCTTTTGACCACTACAGCTGTGCCGAACGGAAATCCAGCTGGTGTGTTTTAATAATTAACTCCCGCTGTACTGCTCAGCTGCTTAGTAGGGATGATTACTAGTCAGCGTATGATGTCATGATGAAGGATTAAGCAGGAGCTAGTAAAAAATTCAGTGCGATTTACTCGGAAAGAACAAAGCTTGGGCAAACCCAATTATCATACAGCAAATTGTTATAGCAACAGATGATATATACTGTTTATTTGTTAGACAAAACAAAAAGAGAACATTTGTTCTAGAAATATTTGCAAACAGTAAAGCTACTAATATATATTATAATGATTTTTTTTTATTTGTTGATACGTTAGCATATTTACAGCTCTAGTTAGTGGTATATATGTTTACTAACTACAGATCCGACTAATGTAATTATATTCTTATTTCATTTACAAACAATTTAAATATTACAAGACCTATTTCTTTTAGTTTTAGATAAGGTATTACTTTCTGTCTCCTTGGCAATAGTCACTAAGAGAAATATAAAAGGTAAACCATGTAGATTGAAAAAGGTTCTAACAGTCCTAGACTCTAAAGCATAAAAAAAAATGACTATACATAACCTTAAAAAAAGAACAATAATTAAAATGTACACTTTGCATGAATCAGCAGTTTATTATTATTTTTTTGTAAAATGGTGTAAAATACATTTTGCCGCTTCTTTCTTTTAAACCCCCTAATGCCTCAGCAGCCCAAATCACCAAGTCTACTAATCCTTTTACTTTCAGATAAAAACACACAAAGGAAGCAGAGCCTGTACATGTATAAAGCTAATTTGTCTGTAAACATCTCATTACAATATGTACACAGTAAAAGAACATTCATTCACACTGATAAGACTTTATATTCATTTGATCATTGATAGTAAGAAAAGACTTCAATCTGCTATCAGCAATGGAAAATTTACTTATTAGGTGTGTTGGAATTATTTGTGGGAAGTCTGCAGGGATGCAAATTCTCAATTCCCGGAATTGCAGGCAGTAATAAGATCATAGGTGGATGTGCATTCCAGGAGATCTCTTTTTCTCTCTTCTCTTCATTCTTTTTTGGGGTGATAAGAGCCCTGGAACTGTTTCTGGACCACCAAGACTACAGAAACAAAATTTAAGCCAATAATTGTAGAGGGGTTAAATGGTAGGGGAAATAGCAGCAAATATGAAATATCTTTGGGGATATAACAAGAGGTTTTCTGTGTTTTCGGGTATAGTAGAAAACCATTTTAAAGTAGGAATACAAAAAATTGTGAGCAGGTAGGTTGTTTATCAACATCAATTGCCCCTTCTGCATAAACATACTTATTTGAATGTTCAGTATACTGAGCGGTACCACACTGAGGGTATCCTGGCATCCCCCCCTACATACAGGCAGATATTACATCATTCTAGCATAGCCAATCAAGATGGCCAAAGACTTGAACAAGGAATGAGACGATGGAGATGGTGGCGCCAGTGCTGAAGCAAAGAAAGATGCGTGTAAATCGGGAACAGGCAGGTAAGTTTATCTTATTGCAGAAGGCACAGGATATATTCAGCTGTTCACAGTTGTTTTGTTTTAATTTTATTTCTGCTTTAGGCAGAAGATGGCAGATTTGTTGAGGACACAAAATGTTACCTAAACACAAGATCTGATCATTTCAGAAACAATTAGACACTTCAGTCATTGCATCCATATGACATTTATGAATACCGCATTTCAAATTCCTTATGTGTTGAGTGATAAATCCAATACCACCTTATCTCAATTTCATTGACAGACAACTACAGGGTCACTGTTGGGTCTGATTTTTACAACATGGCTTTACTGGAAACTGCTGCATGTTTAACCACTCATCCCTTCCTTTACACATTGCATAGCTAATAGATTTACAAAGAACACTGAAATAAAATAAGACGATTTGAGTGAAAATCTTTCTACTAACAAATATCAAAGGTCAGGCAGGTTTCAACAGCTTTTATTTCTCTATTATGATCTTGTTCTAGTGTAATGATTCAATCTAATCAAATTTTATGAGTTGCTTCTTGTGGGATGAGCCAGTGTATGGTCATTCCATTGCTGTTGTCTCTAGGAAGGGAGGGTTGATTCATGGTTGACCCTGGGGGATTCCATTGTAAATGATCTTTAAGATTATCAGCAATCTATCACACCCTACTGTGTGTCTTCACATGCAATGATGGCACCTATAATTGAGTCATCACTCATCAAAATGTTACGGCCAGCAAAGCAAACACTCCGTTTCACCCAGAGTAGATATTGGCATCTCTGCTTCTGATCCGTAAGCATTTGCATTGATGGATAGGACTTATCACACAGGAAAGGTAGAGATTTGTTGACTCTGCAAGGTTGTATATGGAATTCCACTGGGTATTTGATAGTCTTGGGTTACCTCATTCTTTTTTCCATGGCTTAAAGGTGTCATCTATTCTAGTAGCATCATGAGTAGTGACAGCTGAATGGCCTATGTTAGGAGGGGAGCAATCTATTGTTAAATATATACTGTACAGTAAAAGGACAGAACATATGTGCGCTTTCTCTTAAAGTGCCTGTGTAATATTTTCTTTGTTTTAGAGTGTGTACAGTAGAATTTAGAGACCATTTATCTATTTATTTTTTGAGCTGTCTGTATATCAGCAAGATAGTACACAGATAGTATACAGTACCTAAAGTAAAAATAAATATCTCCCAAGCCTGGAGAGAGATATCAGTTGCCACAGTATAAAATTTCACCACTGGAAATTTCCCCTAACATTTGGATAAAAAAATATAACAGATGCATGGTTAAAAAGTTTTACACATTTATTGACCTGGTAACATCACAATGTTTTTTGGTACAGGTATGACCTGGCTTTCGAGTGCTGTGGAAGGCAAAGATGTAGAGATGGCTCCATAGCCATCAGATCTCTGATCAACTTGACTAAATATTGCCAACCAGAAAACCACTAATGTATATTTACATCTTTAGACTACCATTCTCAAAGCTGTTTGATTGTTTTCTAATACAATGCTGCTCAACTATGGCAGACCACAAAAATAAATGGGTTTCTGAATCAGTGCCGGTAAAGTGGAACTTAACTTAGCGAGAACAAACAAAATTGCAACAAGGCAGGTTTTTTTATTGCAGAAGGGACAGGCAATGAAACAACCTTACCTGCCTGATTGGATTTTTTTAAATACACTCACTTGTCCCAATTTTGTTGTCAATGCCACCATCTTCTTTCTCCCCCTATTCTTGCTTTCTACCTTTAGCGATCTTGATTGGTTGGGCAGGAATGGGGTACCTTCCGCACAGCGGTTCATTGGGTAATGGCAATCACAGCAGAACTAAGGATGTGCCAGGTATCATGGCATCCTATGCTGCGCTGAGCAGGGTCAGCTTTTTTTTTTTGACAGAAGACAGTAATTAGGCAGATAAGTAAGTAAGGGACATCACCTGTCCTTTCCTACTGTACAATAAAGATGTGCCAGAGCTCAAATTTTCAAAGAGGAACTGTAGTTCTGCTTCAAAGCTACAGAAGAGAAGCTACACCGTGGTGGGGTGGGTGATTCCATGTGGAAGAGGTTATGAAAATTTTATTTTCTAAACATTTTTTCAAATACAAACACTTTTTTCACAATTACTTGTGTAGAAAGCAGGTAATTCTGTTCTCTAGATTCCTCAAAACATTTCATACATTTCTGCGTATAACAAGTTTAAGCATTACATTTCTTTACTAGGTTATGTTTTATTATTTGCAGCACAATTATTTTTTGTCATTTTGAAAATATAATTAAAGAAGTAGCACAGTCTGACTCAAAATTCTGTAATGAATACATAACCTGAAAAACACAATGTCTTTGTATTGTTAGATTTCTAAAGCAATGTATTATGTTCCAATTATCCGATTCCATACTAGAAAATACAATGTATTGTTGTACGTGTGTGATGGAGAATGCAGCTATCCTTTGCACACATTGTAGTGGTTTAATTTTGCATAAATGTGGGTTTATTCCTACAGTACCAAAATGTTTCATAAAAGCAAACCTGTCCTGTGCGAAACATAACAAAACAGCTTCAAAGCAACACAGAACTGCTCCACTGCTGGTATTTACCATCCACTCATTGCCCCGTCTTACCATTCACTCCATTTGGAACTGGAATATCCCTCTTTCTTACTGAAGTCTGTGTAATACATATGAATAAAAGCCTTCTCATAAGATATTGCTTAGGCCTAGTCAAGTTATGTTACATGTCCTCACAGGGGGGAAGCAACTTTTTTTCCTTGGCGGTCCATTTCATGAACAGGGAGACAGAGAAGAACATGGACTTGCTTTGCAGATAACCTTTTATTTCACCTTGAATTGGCAAAGCACATTATCCCTTTATTGCAAGCCTACCTTTTCAAATTAAAAGCTTCATTAAAGAAGAAAAATCACAATGTATACTTACTTGCAATATCATATATCAAAATGTAATTTTTTTTGTTAAGTATGATGCACTTTGTGTTTACTCCCTTGGCTCCCTTATCCCTCTTGGACCCCCCTGGACTGCTCAGACTCTTAAACCTAGCGTCAGAGACCAAACTTTAGTGGGAGGAAATGAATGGAGAATAAAAAAGCCATTTGATCTTTTTTTAGGTGATGCAGCATTGCTATACAACCGTTATTGCATCAAAAACACTAAAATAGTTATTCAAAGTCACAGCACTTTTTTGATTCAGTAAACAACAAAGTTACAGATACAATGAAGCTACGTACCTCACTTTATAAGCTGTAAGGCAATTATGTTTACTCCTCAATCGCTCACCAGCATTTTTAAATAAAGCCAAAGAAGCTGTTTTTTTATACAAAGGCATACAATACATTTTAGATCAATGTACTGAATTAGCAATCATGTTTATGAGTAAAGAATTCCAGATGTAGTTTTTATATATACAGAAGCCAACAAGGGTTAAGATTTCTTTGGTAAAAACCACCCACTGACACAGCAGCACATAGCGCCGCATGGCAGTATATTTAAATGTAAATTTCCAACAGGATAATTATCAACCAATTATTTCTACTTTGAACATAAATAGAATATTCTAGAGAATAGGAGGTGATGGTTAGTACTACAAAATATTACCGATTACACATTACATAAACGTTCATAGTTCATGAAGAGATTTGCAATATATGAGCATAAAATGATGCAATTTATCGAATCAATAGACTGAGAATGCTTTCAAAACACGTCGGGATCCTTTGTCAGGCATGATGCAGTGCTATATACAGGTCTTATACATTTATAAACAAAGAATGAAGACCTTCTGGGCACACAAGTAGTATTACCAGTTTAACAAGCTGGTAACCAGGAGAGTTAGGGTGGCCAAACAATAATTTATGACTGGAAAATGTCTGACAAGGAATAACAAAATGTGAGACATCTAACTATCCTTGAGCATCCATGATCATCAATGCAAATTGTTGTTTATCTCCACCTCCATTTCTTAACAGAAAAGAAACAAAAAAAAAAGGGACCACTCCTATCATCAAATGTATTCAAATAAGTCCAACTAAAGGACAGGAAATCTTTAATATTGGAGGTAAACACAAACAGGAAGCCAGAGGTGCCGTTGTCTGGACATATGTGACATCTATATACTTGTATGTATTATTGAAATAATATTGCTTTTGTGTGAAAATTACTTTTCGTATTTAAAGTATTTTTACTGAAACTGTAGTGTTGAAAACAGTTGTGTTTTACACACATGCGCAGTGAGATTGGCTCTCTTTTTTTTCCTTTCACATAGGCTACGTCACCTGATCTTGCACCTGCACAGTGCGAGATTGGATGATGTAGCAAGAACACAGGAAGAAGACAGAAGAGAAGACAGAAGATGGCGGCGCCCTACGCTTCCTCCGCGCCCGGAAGAAGAGGAATCCCAGGATGACGCTGGACCAGATTAAATGAAGGACCAGCACCATCTCAGGCTCTCGTTCTGGCACTATGTTTTGTTCCTTCTAGTTAGCAGTCAACTGCCTTGGCGAGCACTGGGGCTGCAACCTGGCAGCAGCTCGCCGCACAACATCCTCACCTCAGCTCTGGAGAAGACCGAGATGTTGCTTAGACTCTGCGCCTCGTACACGTCTCCACCCACTGGGCTGAGGACACAGAGGGTCCACCACTCTGCCCTGTGGAGCTGTGACACACAGGCCCTGATTTATTAACCTCCCAACCGTTAAGCCCGTACTTTTTCGTATTAAAAAAAGTTGCAATTATCGATAACCCTGTACTTTTCTCGCTCCCCACTTACCTGGTCCCGCTGTGCTCATCCAGCGTCGGGTCCATGTTCCAGCGTCGTCCTCCAGCGTCGATCTCCCTCTCCAGCGTCGGGTGCCGTCTCCTATACCAGCGGGACCGGTAAGATCCTGGCCGGCTGCTTACCTGGTCCCGCTGATCATCCCGCGTCGTTCTCCTTCCAGCGCCGGGTGCTCTCTGAAACAAGAAGCCGGCCGGCGGAGGAAAAATAAAGCCGGCCGGCTTCTTGTGCGTGCGCGATGACGTTGGCGCGTGTGCGGGAAATTCAAATTGAAACTCATTCATTCATTTTGTATTGGAGTGGATACAGGAGTTTGTATTCAATCCAATACAAAATGAATGAATGAGTTTCAATTAAAAATAAATACAAAGTATGTATTTTGTATTGGATTGGATACAGGAATTTGTATTCAATCCAATACATAATGAGAGTTTGAATTTTGTTCTCATTTTGTATTGGATTGAATACAAAGTCCTGTATCCAATCCAATACAAAATAATAGAAAATATATTTATGTGGTTTTGTCTATAGGTATGTGACGTGTACCATACAGTATACCGAATTATCGCATTTTCAGTATTTTTCATTTATTTATGTATTCTTGTTTAAGCTGAATTTTGTGTTTTTCCAATAATTTTATTAAAAGTAATTTTTTTTTTTTTTTACATGATTGTGTGTTTCAAACATTTTTTATATTCATTATATCTACTAGACCCCTATTCGGACATATTTCTGTAAGTTACAGGTCTACAATTTAAAAAAATTTTCATGAAAACCTGTAACGCTTTTGGTACAGAAATCTAGACATCAGTGTAACGCCAAGGTGGTTAAAGCTCTCCAAGGCTGGAGAGAATACACTTTCACCAGTGAAGCTGGGTGATCCAACAAACCTGGGATGGATCTGGTCCAGGATTCAAAGCATTTGCTAGCAAATAGCAAATGACATTGAAGAAATCCATTCCAGGTTTGCTTGATCACCTAGCTTCACTGGTGAAAGTGTATTCTCTCCAGCCTTGGAGAGCTTTAATAAATTAGGCCCACAGTCTCCATGATACTATACAGTCACTGGCCACTTTATTAGGTAGAGTTTGCTAGTATTCGATCTGACTCCTTTTCGGCTTAAGGGCTTCCATGATTCCTGTGGCATAGATTTAATAAGGTTCTGGAAACTTACCTTGTGGATTTATCATCTATATTTATATACATGATGGTATTATGCAGTTTCCAGAGATTTGTTGGCTGTATATCCATGAAGGTAATAGAAGTAGAAGTAGCTATCTGAAGATGGATACGCTGCAGTCATAAGGGAATGGACATGGTCAGCAACAATACCAATGTAGACTGATATAATTTAAACAATGTTTAAGTGATGCTAAGGGGCTAAGTGTACAAGGCAGGATGGACCCATGCTTTCTTTTTGTTGATGGCAAATTCTGACCCTACCATCTAAATGTCATAATTATTATTCAGACTCATCGGACCAGGCAACACTTTTTCCCATCTTTATTTGTCCAAGTTTGGTGAGCCCTTGTGAAGCCTAAGGTGTATTGGACATCCTATGTGGTCTCCTGCTTTAAAGTTTTAAGTAATGTGCTATTAGAGATGATCTTCTGCATACCTCAGTTGTAACTGCTGAGTTACTGTCACCTTTCTGCTCAAACTAGTTTGGCCATTATCTTTGACCTTTTGTATAAGCATAGCATTTCCATCCAGAGAACATCAGCGCACCGGGTATTTTTACCATTGTCTCATGCCTTTTTTGGACCATTCTCTGTAAAATATAATAGTTGTTTTGTGTAAAAATCCCAGCAGATCAGCAGTTTCTAAAATATTCAGACCAGCCTGCTTGTCACCAGCAACCATGCCTCATTCAAAGTCAACTAAATCACCTTTCTTCCCCATTTTGATTCTCGAATTGAACTTCAGCAGGTTGTCTTGACAATGCCTACATACCAATGTCATGCCGATTTTATTGGTACAACTGGTTCGCTGACTGATGTTCACATGACCAACCAAATAGTTCTCAAGATAAACATAACTCAACATGAATGTGTTTTAAACTCAAAATTAGTTCAGTAAATAAACCAAACTCAGGCAGATTATTCCAACCATAATTTTGTTGTAGAAACTAGAGGAAACAGAGAGTAAATGTCTGTAGTGTACAATTTACTGAAAGGCTGCTGTGAATAGAGAATCCTATTTTCATAGGTAAAGATGTTCTGGCTTATTTCTAAAGTACAAGTTGTTCTCAGCTTCACTGTTAACAGAAATTTCCCTTTAGACATATATAGTTAGTTTTTAAGGGGATGTAATTAATCTCCCTGAAAGAGTTACCCACAAAGTTTTAAGAGAGCATGTGTTTTTATGAGGGGGGGGGGGAGTGGCTAAATGTAACACTGGAGTGAAGAATTACCGGATGTACTTTTGACTCCTAAAAGATTGTGATGAACTTGAAATGTCTGTGCAGAGTTCAGGTTCCCTTACCTTGGGTCAGTATATACATTTTAAACTCAAAGAATATATTTATATGCACTACCCACAATGGGCCGCTAACTAAGAAGTCTAACAGTGTTTATCAATTGTATGAAATAAACCTATTTAAAATCCAGAGTCCAGCATTAAACCTTATCACAGATAAAGAACTTTAATTAAACTCTAAATTGAATGGCTGTCCCCAAATCGGAATGCATGATGGCCAGTTAAGTAAACACAAACAGTCAATACCGCACACAATCACCTGTCCGGAAACATACATAGAAACATCTCTCTGGCTTCATTTCATCTCCTGGTGTATGGGGACTCCATGCAAATGGATATGTGAAAATGGATAATGAAAGCACTGATAACCCTGAAATAAAACCATAGTAATGCAGACCTTCTTCTAACAAATTATCCACACAATAAAATAGATCTTAGGATACTTACATGAACAAGATGAAAGAAAGTTTTCTTCTACAATTTTGATCTATTGGTAAAAAAAGTTTTATATTGTATTCCTAAATAGGTTTGTTTTATAGAGTTTAGGCTGTGTATCAAGTCTGTGCTTACCTAATGTTTTACTCTAACTATGTTGAGGCAAGAAGGAGATTTTTGGTTTGGAGTAAGCAGGGCTGCTGTCATCAGCTACAAAGCCTAAATTTAAAATAATTATGATCATTGCAGAAAAAGTTATTCACAAAAACATAGTTTATACTTTCATACTCAGAACTCTGAAGATGACAAAACCAGAAATCGTAGAGATTCAGGCAGATGGGCAGCCAGGGGGAGAATGAAAATCAAAGTCATTCTCCAGGTAGGCTGTGTTTCCTAATCTATTTAAATGCAAATCGTTCATGTTTGACTAGAGTGTATGTTGCACATATTTTATTTTTACATTAGTGTTGCAGAATATTTTTTTATCAGCCAACTTATAATTAATATTTTAGTGTTTATCAGTGAAGATTCCACAAGGTTAGAATCTAAGGCCATCCCATCAAGCTAGAGCTTAGTATGGTTAAGATAGGATTCTATATTAAACATCAAATGTAAGTAGCGTTAAGTCTAATCAAGATTCTCATGGTCATGGGACTTAAGGGGGATTTAAAAAGAAAGGAAATGTGAGCAGTAAATAAGCAGGAATGTTTTGTCTATAATTTCACTATTTGCTACTGTCTGTAGCCATCTCCACAAACTCCGATTTAATTAGGATGTGAAGATGAGAGAGAAAAAAGAAAGAGTGTTAATCAAATCCCCAGCGTTTGAGTTTTCTCAGAAATAAATAGCCATACAGATTAAAAAAGTGACTAGTGGAACTAACGCAATAATGCATGAAAAAGTAATTTCCCCCGATGATGTTTCTTGGGGGAGGAGGAGAATCGTACCCATTCCCATATCCCGCGCCCCTTCACTCTCTCTATGCCTAGTTTGGGGGCAGCGACTAGAGAAATTGGATAACAAGATCAGAAAATTTAATTACAGTCTCCCGAGCTGCCGTCCGATAAATTGGATGTCACAGTTTTCTTGTTCTCTCTCTTTTTTAAAATAAGGCTTGTACAGATGTACGCAGCAGCTTGTGGGTGAGATCTACATGAAATCGTGACCTTCCTTAGAATGCTTCCAATTACATTCTTTTGACCTTCTACTCAGTGCAAAAAAAAAAAAGGGCATCAACGGGTCAAACTTGGCTAGGTTAACCAAGTAAAAAAAAATCCTTTATTTTAGTTTTACCAATAGGGACATGAAATTTAATGCCATCAATTAGCACTTTCTCACACCTCCCTTGAGCCTGGTAGAGGCTTCAGCTCCGAAGAATGCCCGTGTGTCCTGCTCCGTGCTCTAGAAGAGACCTGCTCCTCTGCCTTCTTCCATAGCAATGCATTTAGTCTGTGTCTCATGGATGGCTTCAGAAATGTGAAATATTTCAGTCAGTGGGGAAATTATACACAGTCATTCTTTGACTACTGCAAATATTTATTTAAAAAAATACACAAAACATAAAAAAAAGTGTATCTCTGACAGTAAACCAGTGTTTTATTTGTGCTTTGTTAACAAAGTCTAGATGTTCCTGAATGTTTTTGGGAATATGGTAAAAAAGGATAAAGATTGAAAATCGTTCATTGATAATAATTGTCGGTGCAGATAATGATTCTTCTCCAGCTGTTTTTGCATCTGGTATGGGTGAGATTGAGAATAAAATTCAGCTTCAGTTTATAAAGGGTCCCAAAATGTTTATGTGTATTTGATGACTTACGTACTGAATAATCAATCAATACACTTCACTTTTTTTCATGAAAAACCTATGAGCGTCAAACCTCTTTCTTTCCTCTGTATTCATTTACACCTAAATACCATATGGAGGTGGCTCAACATATAAGGGTCCCAACCCAAACCTTGTCAGGTTTTTAAGCCCAGTGGAGCATAATGCTGTACACCAGTGCTGCTTAAGTGGAGTACAGGGGATAAAGAACAAAATATAAGAAAGAAAGTCTATTTAAAATCAGAAAACCTATTACTAACCTATTCTTTTATTTTCTGCTAAAGTAAATTATGGGGTCTTAATGATAATTATAAACCTTGGGTCTATCTCTTTTTCCACATTATTTTATCATCATATTTATTGTATTTAAGCAGCCATGAATTAATTTGTATACATGCCTAAAAATCTATCAGCAAAGGACACTTTTAATAAAATCCAGGGTCACTATATTGCCTGGTGTAAAAAGAAAGCTGTAAAAGGATGGAAACCGGAATACCTGATGTCAGACTTTAAATTGGTAGAACAGGGAACATTTTTTGGCAAAAAGGCATGTAAATTGTAGGGAAAAAGTATCATTATCCTTAAAAACTTGAATTGAGCAACTTAGCTTTTCTCCCATTATCTTCACTACTAGTGTAATGGAAATGGAAGGACCTGGAGCAAAGGGCGCTTTTATATAGTACGTGTACAAGCTTTCAACTTGAAACCATTCTTCATGGAAGGGTAAGTGCATGTTTTACATTCATTTTATATTTTTTTTTGTAGTTATTTAAATAGATACCAAGTTGCAAGCTAAATTATCACAGGATATTAAACATAACTATAAGTGGTAAATACTATTGCGTCAACCTTGCAGAAGGTTTTGGTTATAAATTACCACGTATTAAGGTATGATGTCCAAATTTAAACGCACAGAAAAACACATTTTATTTTTATCGTGCTGTTTTAATGTAAGCCTTGTAAATATATGAATATTGTATGTGTCTGCATTAAACATAACTTCCACAATCTCTATGTAAGCTTTTTAGTTCTAGCTTATATTTCAGAATGCTATTAATCTAAAATGGCTTATGATTTGGCAAAGCTAATGATAAATACTTTCTTTAGCAAAAAGAACGCTCTATAGTTGCTTTTCAGAAAATATTCAATTTTCAGGTAATTTAACTGCAGTGTTGGTCTTCTTGTTTACCATGGCAACATTTCTGCATGTGTAGAGGTATAGTAATAGTTACTGTGAGCCCTCTAGAGGGGTTATGTTATAAACCTGTATTCAGCTTTTCAGTGATAAGTTAGAAAATTCTAGTAGCAGTGGGGAATTGATGCAGAGCACTACAAAGGGATGTATGAACTGGGTATTTTCACTCTGCCATGCCATATGTATATTCTGAATTAAATACACAGGAGGCCTGAAGCAAAAAAATACTGGTAAACAGAACTGAAATCTAGGCCTTCATATTTTTATAGAGTTCACAACTTGCCTGATAAGTACTTCCGTTTTATATCCGGAGTTTGCATGTTCAGACTGGCAGTGAAGTTGTGGTGCAGTTACTGCTTCCTCGTGTTCCTGTACAGCTTCCCTGGTTTCCTCAGCAGCCCATAGAAAATGAATGAAGACAGTAGTGAGTCTACTGTAAAATATGCAAAACTGGTTCTTTAGCAGCTACAGGGGAACGCTTGTTCATGCGGCAAGTTTGAACCTAGCTTTAGGCACAAATCCCTCCTGCTCCCTTCTGTCAGTAATATAATGACCTCTGTTTGTGTTGCAGTATATTGGTAGCCAACACATACCAACTGCAGGCTCATTGCTGTATACTATAGAGAAAAACTGATGTAAAAAAGTTGTATCTAAGACATTTCACATGGCCACCTATGATCAAGATGTGTTCTATTCTGATCAGTGCTATAGAACCCAAAGAAAGATGAAGTTGCATAGCACATGTTTTAGGGAATGCATTTTAAACCCATATGATGCCCTGTAGATTTAGCCTGCTTTAAATTCTGTAAAATGTTCAGTTAAAATGTTTGCTGGATGCCAGAGGATAGAATTTAACCTTACACCTTTCAGGCAGTGATAAGTTAGGTACAGGTTTGTATGGCTTCAAGGCTTGAAGCAAAACTAAATCTATATTATTTTTTTTTTGGATATAGTAGGGAACATTTAGAACCATTGTAAGGTTTTTATTGCTAAATCAATGTCAACTAAAAAAGTGCCACTCCATATGTAGGGTCCAGAAAACTTTTTTATTAAGCAGTGCCTGAGTGTTTTGAGGCATTCTTAAACTTCCTGACACTTGTAGCCACAAATATTGTTACTTCATGTCTAAAAGTTCCTGCATCTTTTACCGGGGCCCAGTATAGAAGTACCCATTGGTTGGTTTGGGGGTTAGTGACCTGGCTGTCAGTCTGTCAATCACTGATGATTTGTTTAGTGACTAGTACTGAAAGTCTGTAAAGGGAGTTCTAAACATATGCTGTGTAAAGACTGTGGGCCTGCCTAATCAATACATTTCTTCAAAGTACTTTTAGACATAGGGACAAATTAGGACCTGAGTGTTTTTACTGCTTTTATAGAAAATGTAAATAATGATTGCGTTCATGTGCATCATTTGGACACAGGTTTACTTTAACGAAAAACTTTTGTTTTGATGTACTTCAAATGCAGGTCATGTTAAAAACATTTTTAGAAGCTTTGGATCGAGAGGGGAAACATTAGATAACCTAAATGTTTTTATACTGGTGACTTACATTTTGACTTTGTATAATGAGTTAGAAGGGTTAAAGTCCAGGTACACTTTCACGTAGTGTCACTACAGTAGAAGTATTGTTCTGTTCCATGAGGAATAAGGAGCAAACTGGGTATAACAAAGAGCCTTGTGTGCTCACAATAAATTATTTAAAACAAGTTTTTTGATTTGAAAAATATATACAAACCCTGGAAATGTGCTTTACACGAGCTATTCTCAACCAAGGTTTCATGGAACCCTAGGGTTCCTCCAGATCTCATTGGGGATTCCTTGAGCTTTTGCTGACTGTCCTCCCATCTGATGGTGCCTGTATAGTTCAGTGTCTAACACAACTTGGCAGGGCCACGAGCATGACTGCAAATATCTTTTTACCTATCTATACAGAATTAATTCAAACCTCAATGGTTAAAAGGACATTGTTCACAATTAACATCAATATCATGGGTGTTTTCCAGTTTTTTTTATCAAGGGTTCCCTGTGGCCTGAGGAATGCTTTAGGGGTTTCTTAGGGGTAAGTTTGGGAAAGCCCGCTTTAAACTGTGAACATTTTATGCATTAAGAATAACAAAATACAACTATCAACAAATAAATGCTATTCTGGAATTATAGGTACACTAGTGTGGCATACACCCTCAGTTGTGCTAATTATATGTAAGTGCAGAAGCCCAGCAAGGTGTATCATGCCAGTAATTTTACATAGTAACAAATTACATGGCATTACAAGGAGATCTAATAAAACACTGATAATGCCAGCAACATCTTACAGAGCTATTATACATTTCAGCATGATGTAAAATAGTGTTATAATGGCCCAACATCAAGCATGTCTGTTAAAATGTCATTGTAAGTAACATTCATATTAGAAGCACTTAAACCAAGAAAGATAACTACCTGCAAAGGATTCTCATTCAAATAGCTATCAGTAGTCAACATCAAATAGATGAAACTTTCAATTTAAAAACACGAGTATGTAGAAGAGAGACAGAGATGAATATTACTAGACCAGGTTTGGACATGGTCTATTGACAGAACAGGTGAAAAAAACCCAGAAGGCTGGAGTCTGCAATTTATTTTATATTGTAGCAAACGTATTTTTTGTATCCTCTGGACTATACAACTCTACTATTCAACCATTGGACAGTCACTGGTGGTGGTAACTTCCCTGACATGCTGTTCTACTTTAGTTTAGTTCTACTTTAAATGTCCCAATGCAATTTGCTGGCAAGGCATATGCTGACCAGAGAGTAAAGTATGCAGACACATGAACTCAGCAGTTTGCTGCTGCTCCTTAACTGTCCACTGGTGGTCCCTGGGAAGATTTTGGGGGTCCGTGGTTCAAGTCGGTGCACCCCCGAGCAAGGTCAGGAGAAGGACCCCTCCAGGGGTGCGCAATGGCAAGAGCCGCTAACCACGTCCCCCCTGCAAATCCTTGGCTCAGGGAAATGGGCGGGCTGTGCTTAGATCTGCGATGACAGAGTGGGCGGGATTTTGGCATTATGATGTCACTATGGGGGAGGTCCCCCTTTAATTGACAACCGGCTCTCTGTGCATGTGCGGTCAGTAGCCGGTAATTTTGGTGGTCCGCGGGACCAAAAAGGTTGGCAACGGCTGGTATAGAGTATAGAGAAAAAACAAAATTGCTATTTTTTTTGGCCATGGTTATGAGAAAATTTTGAAGGCTGTTGTCTTTTCAAGTTAATCTAAAAGCCCCTTTTGTCACTAAATTGCTGAAAATGTCTACGGGACTTGTTGGAATAAGTCCTAATAAATGTAAAAAAGCATGTCATTTCCATAACAAATATTAAAATCAGGAATAGCCATTTTTGGGCACCCATTCCCAGCAATTATGGTTACAATACTATTTTTAGTGGATTTTAAATTACTATTATTATTAAGGTTCTGGAAATATTTCTTAAGAATTTTGGTCCATAAGGGCATGTCATATGGCATATTGGCATAGCAACCCATAGTTGGGTAGGCCATTTGAGTACAGTAGACTCAAAATGGTTAACAATACTAACATTGTCTGTGAAATAATGAATAAAGGTGTACAAGTTGGTTGTGTAAGTTAATAATTCATTAAGTAACTTTCCAGTTTAAAAAGATGGTTGAAAGGGCAGGATTTTGTACAAACATGTTCATTGTTTTGTGACTTCCAATTGATCAGATAATCAATCAATATTGTAAGTTGAGTGCAAAATTCTCAACTTGGCCTTGGGTGATCATCTGTGAGTCAGATGTCCCTATTATAAGCTGCAGTGCATTAAAAAAGATGAAGTTTTCCCTTCCTAGCGCCACTTGTGAGATGACTTAATCTCAGGAGCCCTTGTCATGTTTAATCACCACACTGGGAGATTGCAATAATCAGCTGCACATAATTAAAACTGCTCAGGCAGCTATTGTCTAATGATCATTGGCAATCTATCTGGTGTTAAAGATCCTCTCCTAGTTACAATCTATACACATGTTTTGAGACTTTCACAGACTGTTGGTCTGACATGAATTGTTATGAACTGCTTTAAATTCAAAAGGTACAAATCTGCATTGCGGAGCTGCATATAATGTCTCACTGGCTGGTCTGATTGCCATCACTGCACAGAAATGACAAGTGCCAAACCTGCTGTACATGTAGGTTTCAAAAAATCTATATTATTTACTTTTTATTCACAAAAACTCCAATTTATAAAACCAATCTTCAGGGTTTTCCCTCCCAGGGGATCAAAGTCAGCGGTATGATGGGCTACACACGGATACACACAACCTCTTCAGCTAAGCCATGTGGCCTCAGGCTGCAACTTCCCTCTGTCTTAAAGACAGGTACCCTTTTTTGTCAGCCAGGTGCTCCAAAACCATTCTCAATTTCAGTACTGGAAGCGATAGAGTGCCTGGCCCACCCATTCCTTCTAGGACACTCTGAGCCTGGTTTGCAAATAAAATGCCTCAAATCTGCAGCGACACAATTATGCATGGCAATATCCAGGCACCTTTAATTCTTCCAGGTAAAAATTTGGTACATGATGCCAAATACCCTATATATTTGGCATCACTTTTTTAGTACTTCTACAATATATAAATATAAAATACAATATATATACATTTAAATATATGGTAGTGCTGCTGACTTACCCCTGGCTGTTTGCAGCACCTGGTTCTTTCTAGCATTTTCCAATTTGTGTCTTCGGCCCTCCAACTGTAGCTGTATGTCATTGCTCAAGACAAGCTTCACTATGGTGTGTGTCGGCACTGCTGTTTGTAGCCTTTATTGTCAGAAAAGACATTTAGATGTAAAGAATCAGCTAGTAAACTGTTGTCACCCCATAACCAGAAATGCCTGATTAAATATGTTTACACATAAAGCTCTCCAGGTTAGGGGAACAGTTAAAGAGTGTCCCATAAGTTTCTTTTATATAGAAAAGAGGGTAAAAAAAACAGGTTTTACTGCTGTGTGGGACTTTGCTAAAGACCTTTGATTCACCCCCTGTTCCAGGGAAAGCCTTTTGCCAGGTAGAAAGTGCAGAAAGAATATGCTGGGGAACACACAGCAATAAAATACTGATAGGGGTGCAAGCACTCCTCTGCCTAACCTTTAAAAAACATTTTGTACTTCTGTCAGTGTTGCTGATAGACAGCTTTCCCCCTACCTGTAGCTGATAAAGTGTTTGGTAGTAAGTAAATAACTTGCAGAATCAATTACCAAATCAAACCCAAACCAAAAGTAATCTGTTTTACTTTTGTGTATTTTCATCCTGTTTAATATTTATAGATACTAATGATCTTTTCCCTTTTAAAACTTGTTTTTTTCTACTATTTCAGTTCCGGTCATTGGAAAGGTCATTTATCAACTACTTAGCCACAGTCCATTCTGTTATTTTAGGTTTCTGTATATTGGCGCTTGTTATTTCAGTTACAATACTTTGTTCTCTTTCCTTCTTTCTAGTAAAATGTTTAATGCACTGTGTGTTTTTATTACACTTATATTTTATCAGCACACCACAATGCAACATATTACTAAAAAAATATTTATCAACGGACATAAACTCAAAAACAACACACTTGGTGTTAATCTATCCTAAATTATATTACACTAATGGTATAAACATGAGACATTCTTTATATGTTTTATATTTTCTTTTTTTGTGTACAGTTTAGCCCATAAATGTCCAGCTCCATTCAAAGAGGGTGACAAAAATGGGCCAGGAATTTTATTTAAACAGAGCCATTAACTGACAATTTGTAAACCATACTACATATACTGCTGTGTGTTAGAGAAATACTACAAATGTGTGCAAATCCTTGCCATTGAGGACAGGAGTTGGACCAACTCAATAAAGACTATATTAGGGCTTCTTTTACAAGCCAGGCTTTAATTTAATAATTTAATTTAAAGCACTTACTGCAAAAGTATCCTTATTAGATATTGTCAGATTGTTAAACTCCAGCAGCAGCTGACCATTGGGGTATAAAGGCTTTATTGACTTGGCTCTACTATCGATCTTTAAAGTGGAACTAAACTTTAATACATAAAAAACACACTTACCTTAAATCCTGCAGATATGTCTATCTGTCGGGAGGTTTCTTCCTTTGGGTCTTGTGTCGTCCCGGTGTCCACCTTCAGCCTGGTGTCTGCATCTTCTTCTTTCTTCTTCTAGGTTCTTCTTCCTGTGTCACCCAATCTCACACTGCGCAGGCAAGATCAAGTGACGTAAATGGGGAAAAAAGATTGCCCATCTCACTGCAAACACGTGGGATAGGCAATTTTTTCTTCCAATAATAAAAGGGCAATCAAAAGATGCGTGACGTAGGTACCCCAGAAGGCTTTTTGCGGTGATCAAGACAGAAAGGGCAGGTCCTGCCCCCCTTTTTAAAAAAAAAAAAAAAAAAGAGTGTTGCACTAAAAATAATAAATGAAAGGGTTGTTCACTACTAGTAAAACTTTTGTGTTTAGATCTGCTTTAAGTGAGCAAGGGACATATTTTAAAAAATAGTCAGATCTAGGTGCTTTGTAAGCTTGGATTTATCTTCATTCACTGTCCTTTATCCACCATTCACTAGATTTTTTTTTTTTTTTGTAGGATAAAGTTTGCACTTTTTGACTTAACAAGACATAACAAGGAATTGTGAAAAATTGACCATAGATATAAATAAGTGAAATATTTCAGCATGCCTTCATTAGTGAAGGAGTTACCAATAATTAGTAAATCTGTTGTTTAATAGTTTATAAATATAAAACATTTTTTTATGAAAGTGGTGATATGTGCCTTCTGTTTTAGAAAAGCAATGATGTGCTACGCAAAACAGGCAAAAAGACAAGAAGGTGTGTTAAATCGTGACAAGAGAAAAAAAAAAAACTGACAGCAAGAAAATGTTCCTGTGCTTAATTAAAACACAGATTCAAAACTAACAAAGAACATTTTCCATCGATATTACATAACAATGTGGATTACTGTATTATATACAGAAACAAAGATACAAAATGATTGTTTGAAAATATAATAGATGTCCCAAAAAGGAATAAAAAGTATATCCAAACAGATATATTTTGTACTTATTGAAGAGATATAACAAAACACTGCCAATGGTATATTTAACAGACCAAAAGAAAACAAATAAAAAGTTCATTGTCAGTTGTTACATACACTTTAACCAAGAGTTCTGATTGACTGCTATGGGCAAACGGTCCAGCTGTGTATTTATTGTCCTTTCTCCAAATTTTATTGTTTGATGTTTGGTTTTAATGAATCAGCCCCCAGATTTAAATCTCGTTGCTGGCTGTAGGGCAATACAGACAGGTAATCTGCACAATATATTGATAAATGATGCCCACTGGCTAAACCTTAGGTTAAGATATAATTGCTTTTTAAAGGACACTCTGTGCCTAAAAAAGCCAAAGTCTACATGCAGTTGATTGTTTTTCATTCACTGCTTTACCATTTCTTGTTTTATATTGTGTCCCTGTGTGAAGGTAACTTCCCCATGCCAGAGCTGTCCATTTAATGACTGGTGATCAGCGGACTGGTGGGATAATATTCAGGAAGCAGCTAAGGAGGTGCACACAACATAGATGTACTAAAGAGTAGGGATGAGCGAGAATGCCTCATTCTCAATGAATGCAGTGCCCGATGATTGCAGAGGATTTCCAGGGCTGCATGATGCAGCCCTGGAAATCCCTCTGTTCGCGCAGGGGAAGTTAATTAATCTCTAGTGCCCCCGGGATCACACACTCTTTTCAAGAATGCAGCCACAGGTGCAATCATTGAGAAGATCCCCGGCAAAGGAGATTCTCCTGACATTGTATTATAAGTATCTCTTACAAATAATACATTTATTACAGATACAAATGTATAATTTGGAATATTCGCGCTCGCTCATCATCAAGCAGAATCAAGCAGAAGCAAGGAGATCCTTTCACTTTAAGTCTTCTATTACAGAGTACTCTGCAGCAAGGAGAACAGTGGATAGCACAGTCATATCCCCAGAGCTAATCCAAAATCAGATCCCAAACTTTTCAACATGGGGGGACTGCTAAAAAAACTTTCAGGTCTTGATGGAACTCCTGCTATAATTACTATATCCACAGCTTACAGTACATTAGTGTGCTGGTCAGAGAAGAATGCTTTTTACATTGCTGGCCAGTGGGGAGCATTCCGCTCTTACAGATAGCCTAAAAGATTGTTAGTGTCACTCAAACTGACCTGAAAAGCACAAATTGCTCAATGTTCAAGGAAACCCTGGCAACCTGTGGAGGATCCTTAGGGTTCCACAGAACTCTGGTTGAGAAACTCTGGCTTAGACAAAATTAATTTTTGCAAATATGTCAAGATTTACTACCTTTGAGATAGCAAATTTTCTCTGTGTTTAAATCTAATATAATCTTTATAATGGACTAGTTTAGCAATTATTGGTTAAAGTGTGTAGTTTTCTTTAGTGTGTTGTGTTGCCAGTAGCAAAATTACATTTTTTATTACTTACCGTTGCAGGTAGTCTGGTTACTGAATGCAGGCTCCAATTTACTTCATAGATGAACTCCAGTGGCTTTCTTGGCAAGGATTCTAAAACTCTCAGTTAACAATCTGTGATAGAAGTGAACTGGAAACTGATTTGGTGTATTTCAGCCTCTGATAGTCTACATTATGTTTCCCTTAGGTAGAAAAGTGTCAGACGCCAGGTAGAGAGAAAACAGACAGTGGAACACCCTCTGTGGATGTGAGCAGACGAATGTGAGATGAGGGTCACTGTGTTTTCAGTAACCTGCCAAGATTTCTGGAAGACTAATCCATCATATGCTTTGATATTATGACCTCTAAGAATTGCTTAAAAACATTTTTTTCAAATCACATTTTAACACAAAGTTTATTAAAAAAAATGCCTTCATCTATATTTCCAAAGTCAAAATAGTGTTTGCTAAACTTACAGAAACGGTCTTCAGTACAGGGCCACATATTCTGAAATGTGGAGTATTTTCTTCTAGCTGCAAAAAAAGAATGTTCATCTCTGATCACAACAGAGTTTGCAGTCTTCTGGGCTGAACTATTGATAGGGCAAGTGGGTGCCTGCAAGGGTACCACTGTCTACTTACAAGCCATAAACTAAAATTTCCATGGTGAAAGGTGCCTGGTTGTAGAAGCCCCTGCAAATCTACTTTTCTACTAAATGCTAAACCCAGGAGATTGCTTCAAGCTTTTACTTATGCTAGTGTTTGACCCAACCATGAATCTGCTCTGTTCATTTGTCAAGAGTTTTGTATAGTTTGATTCCCAGAACAAGAATTCCTAACAGCTGGTATTTTCACGAAAGTAATTGTCTAGATTTCTGGTACACTCAACCCAAATTTGCAGATTGGAAAGCGATGAGGCAATCCTTGCCTTTATTATACATTTGTATTCAATATTTCAATACTTTTTAAATATTCAATATTTTTTGTTATTAGAGTTGTCCCTAATGTAATCTGGTGACTATTGTCAGGATCCACATTAATAAGAAATCTGAAATTGT
Organism: Pyxicephalus adspersus; assembly: GCF_032062135.1. Lineage (NCBI taxonomy): Eukaryota > Metazoa > Chordata > Amphibia > Anura > Pyxicephalidae > Pyxicephalus > Pyxicephalus adspersus. The sequence continues at coordinate 28,765,624 of NC_092861.1, read as the reverse complement.
ACAGTTGTCAGAAACAGGAGGGTAGCTTAAATCTTCTAATATGATCTTCTGTTCTGACTACAAGTATCTAAGAGAGGAATACCTCTGTGGAGAGATTTTAGTTCACTTCCTAATGTGTGAAAGAAACAAGTTAGGTGTATAAAAAAAACTTAAGATAACAATTTCAGCAAAGCTACCAAAGTTTAACCATCTATTACCATCAATCTGCAACTACTGCAAGTTGTTTTATGATCACAAAGCATAAGAGTTTTTTTAAAAACATAATAAACTTGTAAAGGTTTTGACATGTTGTCAGGGCAGGTAGGTAGCATGGAATCATTCAAGGTGTGTAGTCAAAGTGACACCGGATCTTTACCAGGGTACCACACAAGGGGTGATAGGCCAGAAGCCCAAAGGTTCTTTGCACCTGAGTGTCACTAGGTCAGAGCCCTTGGGGTCACCATGCCTGAGAAGAAAAAAAATGGAGCTGCCTCGGTGTGGACACAGGCAGGAGACAAAAGTAGTCTATGTATCAGCGTAGGGGCAGTCAAACGTAGTCGGGGTCCAGGCAGAGGTAATAAAAATAAAGCACAAAGCAGAGTAGCAAGGTAGCTGGTGCAATGTCACAGCAACAGCCAGCATTACTGCTGAGACTAAAATAGCCTCTGCCCCCTTATTGAGCTGGCAAGACTGCCCACAGACATGCGAGACCAGGAAGTGCTGCATGCTCTGTCAGACAGAAAATGAGCGCTGCGCTTGGCAGTTCTACAGGGCAGACAGGCACGGGTTGCTACAGGACAGTTTGGGAGGGACTGCCACGGGAGGGACTGCCACGGGAACAGGGGGACCGCCTATGGTACTGTCATATTACCCAAAAAATAATTGTATACATTTTTATATTTCCAGGAGTTTAACTTTAACCAATGTCATGTTCATGCTCGTGTTTAATGGTCCCAAATTCCAACAAAATATTTCAATACATACAAGTAGACATGACAGGATAATCAAAAGGTTTTATATAAGAATATACCTGGTGTTTTTTACACACACAACTGAAGGATGGTGCAAAAAATAAAAAGATATTTTTACAAAAATCAGTACTCATTTTAGACTGCAATATTTGTGAAGTTACCTGGGTTTGGCCCAGGACTGCAGACTTCAAAACTGCAACAAAAATATCACTTTTGGGAAAAGAAGATACTCGGAACTGTGGTTATCACAATGGCACCAGTACCCAAGAGCACCAGAGAGGGAGCAACAAATTTTTAAACTTTACTTGTAACGATCCTCTGATCACTTGAATTATGTATCTAATATTACAGATTACTGAGAAATGTAGCAGAAATACAAATAATTTACCATAGCCAATAGAAAGTAACATACCTCAGAGTCTACAGAATGTCTACAGGTATATACATTCCACAGACAATCACATCAAAGAGAAAAATTTATATTGAAAATAGAATGTCATCCGTATGATCTCAGCATCGTTACATGTGTGCAATGTGTAATGAGTGAAGAAGATGAAGATGATAAGAAGGAAAAGAAGAGAGCAGAAAAGATCTCAGTGCAGAGAATAGGAAACAATGGAGATGGATCAAACTGAGATTAAGAATCAGAACTCATAAAGAGAATCCAGAAATTCCAGATGTACAGTTAGAAGGACTTTATCATTTAGGAGATATGGACCAACTATCATTTGTGGATAGAAATGCCTGAAAACAGTTTATATTCAGAGAACATTAGCATTTGTTTTCAAATGTAACCACATAGCAAATCACATATTTTTAAAGCCCTGATGGTATTTAGCATGTGCTAAGTTATGTGTTTTTTCAAAAGAGTTCTTGGTAAGAGAAAAAAAAATATAACTTTTTTATGTCAATGTCAGGTGTTTGTCATTTTTTCTAGATACAGCATTCCACTGCAAATAACCATTCGGCATTCATAGAGCTAATGGGCCTGATTTAGACCAAGGCTGGAGAAGATACACTTTCAGCAGTGAAGCTGGATGATTCAGCAATCCTATAATGGTTTTTTTTTGTCAATGTAATTTACAATTTTTTATTGCAAATGTTTTAAATCCTGGACCACATACATTACAGGTTTGCTGGATCACCTAGCTTCACTGAGGAAAGTGTATCCTCTCAAGCCTTGGAGAACTTTATTAAATAATGTCCAATTTTACTAATAATTAGGCCATGTACTTTAACTGTACTTCATTCGGTCTAGAACTAGTGTAATAGGAGGTTTAATCTCATATTTTTTTGCTATTAGAATTATATCAAAAAGTACACCACCAAGACAACCCAAGGAATATGGTGTATACTGTAACATACTGTTAAGTAGTCATTCCAAGTGTATACTATACTAACTCTGTCTAAAATTACTTTTGAGAAAATGAATGATGATTACAAAATGCATTAAGATGGTTTTACTTATTAATAAAACACTCACTACCCATATTGTATAAAGATATTTTATTCTAATATTGCTCGAAATTATACCAGCTGGGTCTGGGTGCCTCTGCTCACTGCTGCTATATAAGGGCTTGTTTCCTACCTTACCCTACAGTAAATTAGGTTTATTTTGCAATATTGAAAATATTTATTTCTATAACCCCCTCCCCAATCAAAAATATAATTGTTACTTCTTAGTGGACAAAAAAAAACTAAAGAAAAAAAAGTGAGTTGTTGGGATAGGTTGAAGTAGTGAAAAAAAATTGAAGGAATGATAAATGTCTTGAAATCTTTCCTTAGTAACATAACTGCTCATCCATATCTGCTTAGAAATCAGGATTGGATACAAAATGTATTTTATACTTTTGTTATTACAATTTGCTAACCATGATCATCACAGTAATCACCACTGTATGGCTCCTATTCCCTTTTGTAGTACCTGTGGTTGCTCATACATGTTTTTTTTTCAAACAACCAAATGCCCCACCAGATCTTTCAACTGCACATAAAACATTTATTAACATTCCCCATCATAAGGAGCTTGCCTTGAGAACTGTTTCCACTTTTCAACTAAATACTGTATTGGATCTCAAGTAAGGAATTGGAAAAGCTGCAGTTAACGGGGCTCAAAAGCTCTAAGGAAATCATGGCAGCCAACATACCTTAAGTGACTATCATTTAAAGAAAAAAAAACATTTCCACATTTAGACTGCTAGTCTAGATCATGAGATCAGCCATTTCTTATAAAGGTAAAATATTTTTTGGAAGTGCAAAGTGCCAAAAGTGCCAAGTGGGCATACAGATTATTATAGTGCAGTGCTTCACCTGTAGATAACTTATTTAACTGGTGATATTATCTGTTTTTGTCTCATCATGGATTGACGCTTCCTTTATGGAAGGAGATGTAGGATTAGCAATGTTAACAAGAAAAATGAAAACTTTCTTTAGGTACTCTTCAGTATAGTGGTAGGCGGAATGGGTGTGATGGAACAGCTCTGAAACAGTAGAGAGCTGTAGATAGATAGCATGATTCTCCACATCAGCTATGGACACCAAGCCATCCAACAGAAAACACGTCATACAATTTTTTTTTAAATAATATTCCCCATTACAAGGGATAACTACAGTTATACAGATTTTGCACTGAGACTGGAAGTGAAAGATCTACTGGTATTGAAATCTGCTTGCTGCCAGGTTTATTTCTTTCAACAATCAGTTGACTGCCGATACAGGGATTTTCCATCTTGCTTGCCATAACCCTAATGGCAAACCCTAAACAAGCCGAGTATTATAAGAGATGTGCAAATAGGCTGTATTCCTTACTTTATTAGATAATTTTTGGCTACAGCAAGAAGATAAAATGTTATTTTATTAGCATGTGCCCACTGAAAGTCTTTCTATCCCAGGCTTATGTGACCTTTTAGAAATCAGAATTCTTAATGTTTTCATTAACACACTGAACACATGTAATTAAAAATTAAAGTGGAACTACATTTACCTCTCTTTGCACTGTCACTGGCACCAACATCTTAACCTGGTTCTCTTGCAGATTCCAGTCTTTGGCTGTCTTGATTGGCCAGGCCTGATTGACTCCCATACATTTACATTCATTCCCGTGCCCAGGTAGGCCGGTCATACACTGAGCTGTGCATGTGCATCTTAGTCTACAAAAATGTGAACAGGCTAGTAAGTTTTCAATCTTTTATTAGATGTACACTGAAAGAGAAGATATATAGCACTCCCCTTCTGCAAAAAGACGCTACCTGCTCATTTTATTTCTTGTTTTACAGGTTTAGTTCTGTTTTTTTTAAAAAGTGTATGCATATTTGGAAAATGACATGTCTTGTAGCCTATCCAGAAGGTCTACCAGCTTGCACAGTGCAGGAACTGGGAATCTCTATTACACCTTGGCTTTATCTTTGCTAATTGCACAGTTCAGAGGTCACTGACCTTCCATAGTTTCCTCCTAGTATGTAGTAATGCTGTTACATTTGAACAGAAGGTAGAGGTCATCAATGCACCTAATTGTGTTACATCTCTCAGTCCTGTCCCCTGTTCTGGTGCAATTTTTTTTAAACATGTAACAAAAGGCTAAAAAAAGAGCAGATGAAAGAGCATAAGGGAATAAAAAAATTAACCATCCAACTACATGCTCCATTCCTAGCAAAGTGATGAATTCCCTTCATCACTCTCAACTAATGCTGAAATGCAGACTAGGCAAGATAGCATATGGATAGACTAGGAAGTATCTAATGTTTAACTTTGCTAATATAGAGTAATGTGGTTCTGATTCAAATTTGGGTTTATTCAGAAGAACAGATTGAAAAGAAGATATGCAATCATAACTGGAGGATGATACATGTAAAAGAATAAAATATACAATAATTCATAAAGGTGAACTTACATATTAATGTACTTGTTCCATCCTATCAAAAACTAATATCCCAATGAATTATTTGACTTTTACTAAAATGAAAATAGTTAATCACAACACAAGTCACTGTATAATGCAGGAGGATACTTGCAGGGTTAGATTACATGAAGAGGAATTTATTACATCAAAGTATCTAGGTGTCAAGTTTAATTTGTGATCTGGCTCATCTATGAAATGAAACATTGGTTATATAAGCTTTTCAATGTTCCAACCTATGCCTACATTTACATGTCATTATCAATAGTTTTGTTTTGAGTTCTGCTAACATCACTATCTCTTTGATGACAATGGAAAATCAGAAGATTATATTATCAAAGATTAAAGTATTTTTATGAATAGAGATGTTTAAAATTATTGAAATTTAAGCAAGTTATATTTTACATTGGAAGGCAAGCTTAAAGAAGTTTGCAGAATGACTGGACCTATTGACTTCTTTGGACCTGTCATTTAATGTTATACAGGCCAACTTGAAGACAACCTATAGTGAGCCGCCATTTCTGATCTGGTTCCAAGATATACATTTTACCTGGTCAGAGTATGGATCCTCTCTTTTTTTGGCCTTCTAAATCACTGACCAGGAATAAGTATGAAGCTCAGGCCTTTTGTTAATTACAACACAGTTTTTACAGTGGGCAGCAGTTGCCTGCTGTGTTCATCTTAGGCGCTCAAAGTTGTTACCTGCCCCGTCAAACAGAAAGTTAGCAAGGTCAACTTAAGTGTAGATTCAGATCTTTATATTAATTCAGCCAAATGGCCTCAAAAGCCTTCAAAAAGACAAAATTAGAGAAAACTGTGGGGAAAGTATTTTATCAACTACCCTCACAGTTTGCCAGCTATGTCCCTATTGGGATTTCTTTGTTTCATGGTATTTGTTTATGCCCTAAAAATATAATGTTTTTGTTTGCTGGTATAGTGGTTTTTTAAGCCAACAAAACTGTGGTCTTGGTCATTCCAAAATAATTGTTCCAGAGCATTTTTAATGGGACCCTCTGCAATTGGTGCTACTTTGTTATTTGTTTTCATTCCCTTTGTGCAATATAGGAGGAATATAAATGGTGTGCTACATGTGTTGCCATGAACTTTATATAATAGTAATAGTGGAGTGCCTAATGTGTTAAATGTGGTAAATTCAGAACCAAAATGTTGCATTATTATCTATTGTAATATAGCACTCCAAGCAACTAGAGTTGACCTGTCAATTTATAGTCAAAAAAGGAAAAACGATCTTGGCAATACACAAGTTAAAAACAGCTTATTATTGCTTAACATTGGTAATATATGGGCAATCATTACAAAATTTAGGAAACAAAGGGGCACTCATTACAATAAGTATCCAATAAACAGGCCTTTAAAACCATACAGGGTCACCAAATCGGTGTCTGCCACTATATCCGGGGTGCTAGTTGGTTCCTCAGCAACGGGAGGGGCCAGTTTCATGACTGCAGGATGACAGAGACCCACAGACTTCCCCATTCCACCCATAACCCCCCCTAATACTATAACACAACATACGCATACACAATAGGAGTAACACCCTTCTTAAAAACATCAAGGTTTGCCTGCCCCAGAAGTAATCATACATGAATAAAAAGGAAAAAGAAAGACTGGATTTATGCTGGCAAATGTCAATTTTTTTATTTGGCATGACAATATGAATGCCAATAAGTAGGTGAGTATACAATACATAAAATTCAATAGTTGGTACATATAGTAGATCAGGGTTTCCCATAAAAGTTAGCGAGGAAAAAATGCCTGTTGTGCTAGACATAAGTCGCCTATATATAAGTGCTGAAAAAGTCAGGATGGTAATCGTTTAAAGCCCGACGCGTTTTGCCGGTAGGGGATGGATAGAGACCATTAATGGGACTGTATATTAGAATACAATAATATTTTAAAATCATTATGCAGAAAATTATTCATAAATGTAATCACAATTAAATGTCAATCAATTAGCTGTATCTTAAAAAGTGACTGTTTTATGATCAAGAGAATAAGTGTGTACGGGTAATGAGTAAAATAATAGATTGATAAATTGTTGTGGTGCTATCTTATTAGTGAAATAAAGTGACCATGATTCTTGATATTACTGAAGATGATTAGAGAGCAAAAATTAATCAATAAATGTTAGGAAAAATTTATATAGGGAATTGTTGTGTGGTAAGTATCATCGGAGTGTTCGTGTTACATCACGATGACAAGGATGGAATTCAAAAAGAAAAATAAATAAGGGTAAGGAGAAACACCTGTGATTTGATAATCAATCTCTGTAGGGATTACTGGGTAGTAGGAATAGTTTGTTTAGGGTGAAATAATTTTCCCCAAGATGGCAAAAGCTTCATCATAAGTTTTCTGAAAGATATGGAAACGTATGAGTTTGTTGATAAAAAATATATTTAAAAACTGCTATTAGTGCAGAACATTATCATGGAAAAAATAATAAATTGCATAGTCATTGAAGTAATTGGAAAGGAACCATAATCCCCCAAAGTCCCGGTTCAAAAATAAAGTGCCATAAATATAAATAATAGTAAGCCATAGTACCATATATAAGGATAAGAACTTACCCCAAAGGAGATGGTGAGGAAGCAGCTTCTTTTTCCTTTTTATTAAATTCTAACACAACACTTTTCTTCCTCTTGTGGTTAAATTGCCCACAGGCCTTTTATTAACAAAACAAGTTCAACGAAAACGTTTAATAAACATAAATAGTAAAAAAAAACATTTACATAAAAATGCAAATAACTATTCATTAACATAAATTAAACTTAAATAATAGTAATAATAGTAATAACAATAGATTAATAATCTCTTCAAAACATTAACCCTTTCTGATTGCCAGTCCTCGAAGGTCCACACCACCACCTGGGACCTGCGCCCAAAACAGATATTTTGCTTCCAGCGGTCTTAAACACCCAGCTTGGGAACGATATCCCCCACTGTGCATAGTCCCAATATAAAATCCATTACAACCTCCACAAGATGGATCTCCGAACCCCACCGATGACACCAACAAAACAGATTACCATCAAGGACCTCAACTGCCATTTCACACCTAAGTACGGTGGGCAGGTGGGAAACATTTTACTTACACTTTCCAAAATCAAGAGCCACACCCACGACCCTCCGACTTCTCATAATCCCTTAACCCCACCTCTACCTACCTACCAATGCCCACTCAAAAGAATGCTAATTAACCTTTTTTGTCTGCTCCCTGACTCCCCAGTCATGCAAGCCTTTCCCTTACACTCTTTCCTCGCTACATTCCAGGCCTGTCTATAAAGGGGAAGTAAAAATACCTGTCCAGTCTTCAGGCCAACAATCAAGCGGCAGTTCCCATCTCCTGTTGGCCACAAATGACCTGACCAGAGCAAGCAGCTAAAGAAAATGAAAACAAAGAAATTAAAAGAAAAAGAAATTAAAAAATAAATAAAAAATAATAAAAACACTATTATATAAATAAAAAGCAGTTGTTTATGGCACAAGCAAATAAATGTCATATAGTTATCTAGTTAGTCAATGGTCTTCTTTAATTATAGGTGCCACATTTAGGTAGGGTATTACACTGATATTGTTTGGCAAAAAATTGCATGCAAAATCTCATACATACTGTAAATGTTTGACTAGCAAGTCACAATTTAGGATAATAAATTGGAACATCAAACAATTAGTCAGCCTGTAGTTAGATCATATTTAAATAAAACACATTTCTACAAAGGTTAAGGAATTATTTTAATGCTTGGATGAACAGAGGTAAGAAATTGCAATATGATAAGTAACTGATTATTTCAAATATTGACCTTGTTTTGCTCTAAGAGTGTGCTACTAGCCCTAATAACATTCTAGTTATCAAAGTTAAGATAGAGTATACACTCATTTAATTTGCACCTACATGTGGATATATGAAGTATATCTGGTAGTCTCACTGCAATAACTCCTTATTAGATTTTTATGCAGCTTTAGAAACTAATTTAAAAGCAAGAAAAAGAGAAAGGGAAAAAAACGAGAAAATAAAGAAGACAAAAGAAAAAGAATAATTGAATCTAATAAAAGTCCTGTTCTTGGGATATTAAACATTTAAATATGCAAGGAAAAAAAAGATCAAACTCATTTGTTACCCATACGTTCATAGGAAAGTTTTATTAATATACCAGAGAGGAATCTGCAGCCATGTGCCAATGGCCAATATAAACTCCTTTATGAAAAAGGTTTACCATAAACTAAGGACAGATAACATCTATGTTTTCTTATACTGTAATATCATTTTTAAAAGGAATTTTCTAAAGTAATGGCCTTTTTTGCAACAGAATCAGAGAATGAACAAAAGATGGACATGTTTTTTTTAAAGAACCAGGGTCAACAAGCATACACACAAGAGATACAGGGTGACCTGCATTATTTTCTTATTGCACACTGGGATGAAAAACTGTGAAAAAAATGTTTAAAATGTAACAAATCTCTGACACAAAATGATATGAATCAGATCCAGTTTCAGGATATCTGACCTGATTAATCACCATACCAGCTTTCCTGAAAAAAATAGCGCAAATAAATAGGCTATTTCTGTACTAAATAAAATAGAATTTGTAACTGTAATACTAAATCATTTTTGTATTAGATTATGATCTTGCACTGCACTAAAACCAGAAAAAGCAGTATACACCAACTACAGAAACGAGATGACCACTCAGCTCAGTGTTATCGTACGGTTCTAGAGTTCCTCCTGAATTTGGCAGGTAGGGTGCCCTGATTGCTTGCTGAATCATTGGGGTTGATTTATTAAATAAATCTTGGCAGTTCAGAAACATAAATTAATTATCCCCTTGCAGAATTACTTTCATCTAGCTTCATGAATGACTTGAAGCTTTGCTAACTTCAATCATCCATTCATGTGCAAACAAAAATAATGCTTTTTACATTTCATTATATGCGATTTGGTATTCATTGCAAAGTGAATTTCCATCACATTTAATACGCTTTATGAAAATTCCCTTTGCAGAGTGATCGTTCACATTGCCTAAATTCCTTTAATACATCAAACTCATTGAACCACCTCAACTCTACTGATTTTTGAGGTGATCAGATGTATTTTGAGATCTTATGCCAATGTTCTGATGACAATCCAGATTCCACGGTTTGTAGGAAGGATGTATGCCAAGAGACCAGAAATTCTGAGACTGCCATTCTGAAATCCATTATGTTGCTTTGTGTCACATTTTTTGGTACTCATTCAAGAAGCTTAAACTGAATTTGAGCAAGATATATGCATGCATTATACAATATATCCATTCCTTTGTTTTATTTGGACTACAGTTTCTATTCATCTGTAGAGACAACTTTTGGTAAATGCTCACTGGACACCACTGAATCTGAATGGTTAGAAATACATCAAACTGTAAATAGGGTAGGTTAGGCAAAACATATAGTTTGGTTATTATAGACAATTCAAATATATTGTTTGCCTAGAAAATCAAATTCCAATTCATTTTGTATCAAATACAGTATATGTGCATGTATTAGTGTGATTGTTGATAAAACAGATTGTGATGCATTAGATTCGCCCCATTTTGTCAGTCTGCTCATCTCTACCAAGAAGCAGTGATCTGTGTGTACTATATAACTAATGCTCAATCATACCTATGCATTATAACAAATAAATGCATGAAATGACAACACCTATTATTTTAAATGATGTGCTTGAAAGGTTTATCTTTGTATGCATTTGCACACATCAGTGGGCCACAGAGATCCATGAAAGTGTATGTAAATGACATTACAATTCCACAATGACTAGAATAAGACAGTACATAAAGTAAACAGAAAGCCTGGCCCTTAATAGATCAGCTATGTATTTAGGGTACTGATTACAAACCTTCTTAGACAAACTGAGTCTTACAATACATTGAAGAGCAGTGTACACTGTATACCGAGCATGAATGTGGGCTTGTTTATGAAGCTGTAAACATTGCATATTCTAGTCCCTGACCTCCTATGCCCAATGAGCATTTTACAATTGCTGGGGAGGTATAAAAGGGGAGTTGACAACAATAGATCTTCACTTTATTCTTAAATGTGAACCAAATACATGCAGGTAAAATTTCTCTGAGATTTGGTGTGCTGCTAGCCTATGCAAAAGAAGTGGGCTGCCTTACATAGCATGTTCTACTACAAAAAAAGAGCTCAACTATTGTTTTAAACAAGTTGTAGGACCATTTAAAACATTTATTTATACGAAAGGTAGCAATTTACAGAAAACGAACAAAAAAACGGTTTAAATATATAAAATATTACATAATTGGCATATCAAATGATTGTGTACCTATAATTGTATAGGTCATTTACAAGTAACCTAAACATACAAAGGGAGCAGATGGACCAAGATGAATGGAAGGGATAGAGAACAAAACAAACAAGAGAATAACGCTACATATCAAGCTCCTAAATATATCTGAACTATAGGGATAAATGGCAGCCATAGTCCAGTAAACTTTGTTTTTGTTTTCAATAGAATCAAATGGAAGAGAGTCTTCAGTACCATGAACTGAAGATGTGAGATCTTCCAATATAGAGAGGGATTTGCTCCTCCACAGCAGAGGTATTGTAGGGACATTTAGCATTAAAAGATGGTTGAGTTTATTTGGCTTTCAAGAAAGATTGCTTAGGATCTCCTTTGGAAATGGATAATAACCATTGTGGTTTTAAAGAGTTTTGTCACCTACCTCTAGTGATTTTTTAATGGGTCTTCTACTATTTTAACCCAAAATAAGAAAACTGTACATATAAATTTAGAAGCTCTGCCAATCAGATATAGTGTTAACCTATAAACATCTGCTTCCTCTTTAATACTGGCAAGGAACTAATTACGCACTTGAAAATCTGGTTTGTTTCCCACAGCTATAATTAAAACACTGCAAGAATCCTAGTAACATAGATAGTTAATGTCTTTGTAGCTAGTCATCAGTATATTAAAAGAAAGAGAGCTTCCATGGATTCTCATACGTGCTCTACCAAGGTATACACGTTGTGTAGACAAAGCAGGCAATTTTGCTATGAGGATGACAGATGACAGATCAATGATTATTAAAGTAGAATAAAAACAATAACACCGTACAGCACACATCTTCAGCTACAAGATAACTCAGAGCAGAGTTCAGTTTATTGGAGATTTGTAGGACTTATACGGTATATATGTCCTGGAGTATAGTCTGTTGTGTAGATATACAGTTTCCCCAATGTGTTATTAAATATCCCAAGACAGATTTTTTATGCATGTACTTTATTGCTCCGTTTGGATTTCATTCTTATGAGTTATAAAACTACATTTCAATCTCTTTTTCTACTCTAAGGGATTTACTGGATCTATTCAATTATTTGCTTGACGTCAGGAATGAGCCACGGTACAGTAGTTTACTGGTCTGCTTGCTGTAGTAAAAGAGAATATATACCTTCCAACTTTGGAAGCTGAGAAAGATGGACATTCTGCAAAATGTGCCAAAAATGGGTGTGTCGGAATTGTTCTGAACATTAGACATATCTTGAAGAAATAAAGCCTAATAGTGTCCGAGACTACATATTGAATAAAATGTACACTGTATGCAGAATAATAATGAATACAGAGGAAAATAAACGAGAGAGAGACCTAACACTTTGCTCCAGCCTTCTCTAAAGAAAATCTGCATTAGTTGCTAACTACACTAATGAGCTATAATACATAACATATTGTATGAAGTGCAAGTGTCAGGTCTGGTGTAGTAGGAAACGTGCTCTTAGAAAAAAATGGTCATAAAAATGGACATTGTTGGTAACCAATTAAAGGATAAAATGTCTGTGGGGGAGAGAATGCCCTAGCATTATGAGAAGGAACAATTGTGTGCAAGGAGTGGTGGTGGGATAATAGTGGAAATTGGTGCATAGCACAGGGTGGGTGAAAACAATATTATCAGGTGGAGGGTGAGAGGAACAGTGGTGCCCAGAAAGGGGTAGAGGGAAAAAAAGTGCCCGGGGGTGAAGTACAATGGTAGTGGGTGAAACTGATTATATCAGATGAAGTGTGGGGAATAATAGTGTCCAGCGGGATTGACGGAAACAATGAACCCATCAAAAGGTGGGGGACTAGCAAACAGTGGTGGAAACACTAGTGCCTAAGTGTCTAGTGTATGAAAACAATGGTGTCAAGCAGTGGGGGCAATAGTGCTCAGTGGGGTGTATGGAAGAACAATAGTGTCTAATGGATGGTGTGGGGGAAAAATGGTTCCCAGTGGTAAGTCTATGTGCCACACTGCTGCTCTCCCCTTCCACTCCACTGCATGCCGATCTCTCCACCAACAGTTTCATCACAAGAAAAGAACTGAGCAGTGGAACATGTGTATCTAAGTTTGGCTGTGGGAAACAGTTAGGGAGGGGGTATAGAAATACCATTTCTCACATTAAAAAAAATTATTAAAGCATGGCATATCACCAGAAGTCTCCTACTTTTTGTGAATATTTATAATGCCTACATATAAATGTAAACAACTGCAGGTGCACTCGATAGGCACCAGAGAGTATTATCATTAAGCAAAAGCCTTCCTCAATCAAAAGACACATTCTCCTTATAATAATATTACAGGAGCATAGCACTGAACTGATGTTGGAGTGCTTTCAGGGTTGCTATGATATAATAATATCATCATTATGTTGTAAGTGGTTGTTATTGACGACAATGACCACAAAATAACACAAATCTGTCCACAAGTTTCTATGGATGATATGGCTGCACATGCACAGAATATACAACTGGCATTAGAAGATCAAAGCTTGTCATGCCTAATTTGATGTCGCTAATATTGGCCTAAAACTCAGAAAAAACAGATGCAATTTGGAGCATACATTGTCAAGTTCCCAAGGGACAATGAAAATTCAGATGAATTCATTAAGTGGATGCAAACGTGTTAGCTGTTAAAGAGGTTTCTGTTTCCAAGAACAAGCACTGAGCAGGTAAGATGTTCTCCGTATGCATCTCAAGGTTTCATTTTCATTAGACTAGGTAGTGTTCATTTTAAATGGGGTAACTCTCAGATTCCCAGAATAGACAGATATAGAATATTATGAGGATCTTACAAATGAATGTGACGCCAGGGTGGGGGCCCATTGGTATGCATTACCTCAGCTTTAGCACACTTATCCAAGAAACAGATGGAACGTTTAACCTATCTGTATAATTAGACAGAAAACAAACTTTTTCTATATTGGCACTATTTTGTCAATATAGGAAACTTCTTACAATTTTTCAGATTAGAATAAGGAGCAAGGGTCAAGGTATCAGTGCGTGTGGGATTTGTCCCACAAGTTTTACACACCTTTGTCTTGAGCGTAGGGATTAGTACAGAAATTTGGGCCAGGTGAAATCTGAGAAAAAAACATCAACTTTTGTGCCGGGAATCACAAATTTAAGGGGCTCTATTTATGAAACAAGGAATCTGACATCCCTCAAACATTCCCTGGTGGGAATCATTTACTGCCATTAAAACACATGGACCTGGAAGATTTCCACAAGGGAATGTTTGAGGGAATGTCTGATTTCCTGTTTTAGAAATAGAGTGCCAAGTGTTTATTGCAAAACAAAACTTGTAATTTTGGTGGCACAATCAGTAGAGTTAAGGTCTGTGGTTGGTGCTTGATGTATATGATGTGGATTTCAAATGACAGGCACTGTGATTGATAATGAATTTACTTTTAGGAAATAATAAAGGTTATTAATTGATCAGTATGTTTTGTGTTTTTTTGTAAATAAAATACTTTGTCACAGTGTCATTATTTCTTTATTTCTGTGTGTCTCTTTAGTATCTTTAGAGACACAGTCCAGTGGTTTTATTTCCTGGTCTCTTATTTAACCCTTTCTGGAAATGGATAAGGGGTACTACAGTATGTAGTCCTTTGCTTATTCACCCCGATGAATGGGCATATATCTGGAGCTATTTTTCTTTTACAGAGGAGCCACAGATTTTTTTTTCAACAGATACCAGGTTGTGACATGTTATGGGGACCAAATCCTCCATTGGTTTAAATGTTGAAACCATGTTAGTTAAATGTTTTATGTATTTCTCGTACAACCCCTTAAGTGGCAGCCAAGCGCTTCTATAAACAATACAAAAGGTTTTTTGTGTTGAAATTTTACACTCATGGACTTTGAAAGTAACTTAGAAAATGGGTGACCTCAACATAATTCAGCCTATTATATTGAACTCAATATACACTGGTTTACAGAAACTTTGAGTTTATTTTTAGAACATTTTGTTCCTACAGGTCCTACTGATATCCTCTGCCATTTTGGTGACAATATCATGTTTAGAGTATTTGCAATATCTTGAAAATATGATAGCTATATTTGGCTGACTTCAATACAATTTGTCTTTGATGTCAAAATGGTCAAAGCAGAACGTTTTACCAAGAACTCAAAATGTTCAGTGAGGACCATTGAGTGTAATCATCCCTATTTTCCCTACCTTTGGAGGATATAGCCAGACCAGATGGGGTGTCCAATGGTTTTCTGGTTTTCAGAACTACCAATGCTCATGTTCTTTGTGACTGCAGGGCAGTAGATCTTTGAGGGCAGTAGATCTTTGTGGGCAGTAGATCTTTGAGGGCAGGAACAGCTGATTATACGCTGTCTTCTATTATAGGTGAGTACATATCAATTCATGTTTAGATAGCTTGGTTCAAGACAACAATAACAACAGATCCTGTTTTCAGAAAAAGAAAATGCAAAGCAGACTGGATCATGGAATATGGAAGAAATAAAAAAATATATCACAAAAAAAAGTACATTTAGGATGTAATTGTGCCATCAAGTCCACTTCTCAATAACACCTCCACTCACCTTCTTCTTCATATGCCCTGAGTAACTCAGCTCATACCTAACACTTTGTATCTAGTATTACCGGTAGCTGTTCATATTCAACTGGACTTTATTTTTGTAATGCTGAAGACGTTTCACAGCTTATCCTAGCTGCTTCTTTAGTTCTGCTGCAAAACATTTTCAATATTACAAAAGTAAAGTCCAGTTGAATGTGATAAACTCCTTCTAGATAAACAATTACCTGGACGAATGAGAACTTATACAGACTGTATTTATTCTCACATGCATGAAAGCAAGGGGCTAATTGTGTCCATGGAAAAGTAAAGATAATGAAATATTGTTATAAGATGAGGGGTAAAAAAAGGTTTCCAAGGTGCCATGGCAGAGCTATAACTAGTTAAAAGATCATTGGTCTGTTGTTATAAAGTTGAGCTGTTACCTTAAAAATGGCAGCTCTAATTAGGATCTAACTGGGCAAGATTTTATATGTCATCAGTATGCTTTATTTTTAATTAACTCAGCGTGTTCGAAACAAGATGAGCGGATTCAGAAGAACATAAATTCAAATGGACATTCTAAATCTGCGTCACTTTAGCAGTGTGTTCATTTGTAATGAATAAGCCATCGTGCGCAGACATAAGCTCGGCAGGGTGCTGTAAATAGGGATCTAATTTGTCTGGTGAGAAAAAGATGTATGAGGAAAATAGCGTAACAACTAGATAAGTGTAATTATGATTTTCATTGTTGCAATTCAGGGAATAAAAAAAAATCTGTGTCCCTAAATGTAAGGCATTATCACAAGATATTACTGTTGTGTAATAATTGCATGTTCCTACGTACGTCTGCTGTGACTGTGTGCCAAGTGAAAGGTTCTGAATTTACAATAAAGGCCGCATCAGTGCAGCATTCAGAATTGCATTCCAGACATCTTTTCCAACCTTCATAACCTGTATAAGTAATGTTATGACAGCACTAAAGATTTGAATACAAATTTGTTCTTAGTTTTCTTAAAGCTGAAGCAGATCTAAAATGAAAATATTGCTCTGTAATAACAATTACATTATTATTTTGGATATATATATTTAAATGTAAGCAGTGCAGGTATGTGAATTCTGCTTGGTATTGGACTCTGGTAATCCATAGGTGAGCAGAGCTAGGAGGAAGAGGTCACTATATTAGATGCACCTTGCTAGAATTGGGTCAAACCCCTTCAGAACCCCTATAATTTTCCATGGGATAGATTCAATAGAGTGCTGGAAACATTCATCAGAAATCCTGGCCCATATTACATAACAATGCAGATGCTATAGATTTGTCAACTGCACATCCGTGACTCTCCCACATCCCAAAGATCCTCTATTGGATTGAAATCTGGTGACCATGGAGGCCATTTGAGTACAATGATTTGTTGGAGAGCATTTAAGCTGTGTGATATAGTGTATTATTTTTCTGAAAGATTCTTCCACTTTTTCTGTTTCGGTTACAACTCAAAAATGGATATTCTGCTTGTTCCCAGTCATGGTGACGGCTGTCACCAAGAGAAATAGAGAGTGATTCTTCCTGGTGGGTCGGTAGTTATAGAAATACCCAACACTTTAAGTACATTTTACCAAAGCAATATGTAATATTGAGTTAAAAAACACCAATAATGTATAAATAAACAAGTTTTAAAAACAAGAGCAGAACAATGCACATAAATACCTGTTTAAGTCAGTCCCAAGTGGCCATTTATGTGGGGAGAACTGGGTGACTTTACATAAAAATTTTATCAGTATTATCAGTAGAAAATCAGTACAATAACACCTTACATCCTATACATAAGATTGTCTAATGTAGATACACACAATATTAAGCAATGTTTTCTTTCGGTTACAATATTAGAAACCATCTATCCCTGTAGAGGGATTCAAAGTTGTAGGAATTGAATTTTATGCAGTGCTACTTACAGCTGTATTGTGATTCTTTGCTTATTATTAATAATATTAATAATAATAATAATAATAATAGGCCAAGACCATCATCAGGATTATTGGACATTTTGATATAAGATATCTAGATATAAAGAAATACCTTTTTTTAATGTATCAACCAATTAGAATTTTTCTTTACAATTTCTACTGCCTTATTAAAGAATTCCTAATGTGTAAGAATGAAATAAATAATAATATCTGCAAAAACGAAAAATCACAGGTTTTGTTATGTTTGTTTTTATAAGGGTGTGTTTGTAAAGTTTTATGACACAGACAAAGAAAATAATAAAATAGGCAGGGGAAGTTTGGTACCCTTAAAATAACAAAATACAAAATAATTCCCACCTAATAATTTATTATCATGTTGTAAAGGATTACCATTTTAACCATTATATTCTTACATGCCAAATTTAAAACATTTTAAGTCATATTGGGATAGGGCTGTGTGGTATTGTAAGAAACTTGATATTGCTGTATTTGAGAAAAAAGGCTCTTGTTTTATATATTACATTGAATTTTTAATTTACTATTCACCTAGATGACCATCTAATCCTAACATTTTAATTCTAGTAAAGATACGATGGCTAAATCAATTTCTTCCTAGGTAATTGGGAAGTCCAATATTGCTGTGATTGTCGTCTTGTGAGGGAAAGTATCTTGATCTCTTGGGATCCTACTTTAATTTTAATTTGACTTCTCAAGTCAAAAATGAAATCCAAAAGCAAATGTTAATTTTAACCCCTTAAGAATCCACTTTAAATCAAATGCCTTAAATTCACATTTTGCACATAATATATCCTAATTAGCCCATACCCCAGGATCCAAAACTCCCACTTCTTCTAGCTTTTTGTTTACGGTATATCAGTGGAGCTCCATGTAATAAATTACAATTATGTAATTACCCCATTGTAATCAGATCATTAGGATGCACATTAAATACATATCACAGAGGAGTAAGGAGACGAAAGAGAAGGGAAGGAGGCAGTGGCTTAATTGCATCTAAACAAAAATGTAATGAGTCAAAATGAACATTCTGTTATTTCACCAATAAGTGAGACTTGCTACAGCATTGCCTTTAGGGACAAGAGAAGGCTTTGTGTAATACAGAAAAATGTTTTATTAAAAACAAGTGATGGAGGAGAATTGTAGCGTATTTTAATTCATGCAAGCATACAACAAACAATTCAACAAGCACAACTGCTGGCAGGTCTCCAAAATAATAAAACAGAATATTAAGATCAAAGATCCATAAAAAGAAGGGATTGAAACACGCTACAAATATGAAATGAACACTTTGGGTCCGGTCAAATCTACAGCAGGATTAAACAAGTGCATCTGCATTGTGACCCAGTCAATGGTAGAACTTAGCCAACATTTTAGGATATATATATATATATATATATATATATGTGTGTGTGTGTATATGCTTCTAGGGATACTAAAATATACACATGGCCAAAGGGCGTATTTAGGAAGGATTTCTTTCAACCCTTTGGATGGTATATAATTTTGTTCACCGTTTTGAAGAAAGATAGACTTTTAAAAAGTTTTTACAAAGTAGGACCTGGATTGGGCTATGGATAACTAGGCATACAACAAAGATTTATCTACAGTTGTATTTTTTCTATTTTGCTCATGGTAACAAAACGATTAATATGGTTAACATGTGCAACCAAACTACGTGTTTGGTTAACACTTGCAATATGATCTTTTGATTTTATGCAATATGATCTTTATTTTTGTGCAGCAATTCATCATTTAAAAAAAACAACAAGCTAATTAGGACCTTTTTTAAGTTTTATCCTATATCTCTGTTCCAATACCTGGATCAGTAGTAGACAACATTTACACAGAATGGGGGAATAGAAGACCACATGATGATCTGCGATTTCTTCATAAAAGGTAGGAATGCACCTGATGCTCCAGGAAAACAGTACAACCTAATTTATTCCAAAACCCAATTCATTACTGCAGTGACAGCTCTTTTTCTCGAATCGTTTCCTTTGTGCAGGAATTCAGGCATATCATACCAAAACATTTCTGTACATCAAAAGAATCTGCAAAGTTATGCTACACAAAAGTTATAATTAAGGTTCATTTCTGTCCAACGCTGATTTAGATGCTAAAATGTTCTGAAGGTGTTTGCTGGATGTCTTATAATTAGCTATACTTTAACTGAATTTTATTGAGACATAAAAAACTTCTGTCCAAAACATTCTTGCAATTTGTCTCTCTGTATCTTACTATGTAATGCATTGAGATTCTCATTATTTTATATATAGAATTAATCCAAAAAGGACTAGGTGTTTTGTTCCAAACTTTTCATATTTTTTTTTATGTTAGCTTGTTGCACAGTGCACAAGATATAAAGATCAACTCTATCAAAAGTATCAATTAGGGGGGAATAAGACAGCTTTCTACTGCTTTGAAACCCTAGTTAGATCCTCCTCACTTTCAGCATGCTGACCTTGACTTTTCTGTCACTGCTATGCTACATGAATAAGCTAAGAAAATGTGGCCCAAGATGAACAGTAGTGATTATCTCAGGTGAAAAGCTATCGTGAGTACATAGTACCCCAAAGACTTACTGGAGACCACCACTGTCATTTTATTTGGAGTAAGACAATGTGGGGTGCCACCTGCTTACATTCCCCCTTGCCACCCTCTCCATAGAACTGAACACTGTTGTCTCTAAAGCACATTTCATTGTTGCTGGAAACAATCAGGAAAGATTGTTTCCTGCAACAGAAATATGACATATGTACATTATCTACTCTTGTCACTGTCTATGTCTTCATATGTTCAAACGTAAATCAACAAGTAAATGAAGAACACAAAAATACATAGTTTTTCAAGTAATTAGCTCATAAGAAAGGCAGAAAGGCAGCAATTTTAAAGATTGAAGAGAACTTTGCACCAGAGTTTCAAAAATATGTAAAATATGTAAAATCAATTGGTTTTGTATACTTAATATAACTCAGTCAGGATGGCTTTACTTTTAATACACAGAGCAAAATTTATGGCCAATTATATTACATCTAGACAGAACCTAAATTCCGAAGCATGTGGAGAGCAATTTACATAATCAGGAAATTACCCAATTTCAAAGTAGGCTGGTTCAACCCATTAATTTTGTGGAGTAAACATTGGCCACCTAGTAGAGTTATTATTTATATGCAGCCATGCTATATATTGATTTGGTCTGAAATAACCTAATCTGATATTATATAGTCTATGATCACTTTCAAGAGCATTATAGGCAGCAGGCTCTAGATGATTCTAGATGGTGATCTTCATGCTGAAGTTCTTCTTGTCAGCACCGCACAGAGGTCACCATGGACCTTTTATCCATTTATTTTACTTTGGAGAATTTAGCAAGGTGGATTCAACACCCATGCTCAATATAATGGGAGGGAAGAATGCTGGATGAGACCCTTTGGAAATAAAAAGTTGATGAAGGTTGAGTAATGTTCAAAACCAGAAAATCCATACAAGATACATTAGATATAAAAAGTCAGTGAGACACTCACCTTATGCCTTAACCAAGGAACCACTGATCACCCCTTCATCAGAGCTTCTCCAGCTCAGAGTTGGCAAGTTGCCATTATTATATGTACAGGCATGTGAAAAGGTATCTACACCCCATGCAAGTATTGACTTTTCCAGCATATTTAAACAGGACATTGGATCTTCATCCAAATAGTGCCTACATAAAAAAATGCTATATTAAGAAAAAAATCATCTCCCCTTGAAAAGCTGATATGGCTCCCTTAAAACATATTTCTCATAGATATTTTGCATAACTTTTCACCAGTGTCTGACATTGACTGACATTGTGAATTTTACCTCTTCTCCATGAAAAATGTCAGTCCCTACACCTTCATTTATTCCTTCTGAGCCATTACTTGGTAAATTTGCTAGTGCTCTTTGGATCCTTATTGTGTTCACAAAATGCATTTCTCATTTTTAAATAGATCTTATATTCTCATTATGTACACCTTGATATGGTGAAGAATTGACAGTATCCAGAGTCTACAACATATCTCCTATACAATCGTAATTGGAGGAATATGTATTTGCAGATGCATGCACTTTGACATAATTTGAACATCCCATCTATGTTCAACATCTTGGCCTGCATTTACTTTGCCTAGTCCATGACAAATTTGTGGTCATTTAAAATCTATACCATTTATGGATCATTTCCTTACAATGGAGTGATTGAGTTAAAATAATTTGACAAACTTTCCCTTGCTAGACTTACTTGTCCATTTGTACAAGTTGTATGGTTAATTCGTTTTAGTGTATGCTTGCTTTCATTGTAAATAAACTTTCCTGGCATTTTAACAATATTGAGGGTGCCCTTGTTATTTCTTACCTTTATTTGTAAAAATACTAACTACTGTCTGCTGTGCCAAATTTTCTAAATACTTTGAGTTACTGAGCTGGGGAAAGAATGTAGATAAAGATGACAATCTTTTTAAAAAAATAAATGTTTTCTGTCCTTGATGTGAAGTATTAAAGCCAGTCGGTTAGAATTAGGCCAAGGATGTGTTGTAATGCCTGTTTTTGCTTCAGAATTGCAGGTGAGCTGCAGGTCAAATGCTAAGACAATGAATTCTGAATGATGTCAGGAGTGTCAAAAAGATGTCACATTTACCTTTACCATGAGGGAACCTTTCAAAAAAAAATGTTCAGACCTTAGGGAACCCCCTCACAATAATTTTTTGATATCCGCAGTACCTTTGTTCGGTGGTCAGTAAGAAAAACAGCTCTTTCATTGCTGGCCAGTGTAAGGAATGTCACCCTCAGATAGTCAAAAAGATTTTT
Organism: Pyxicephalus adspersus; assembly: GCF_032062135.1. Lineage (NCBI taxonomy): Eukaryota > Metazoa > Chordata > Amphibia > Anura > Pyxicephalidae > Pyxicephalus > Pyxicephalus adspersus. Next base: position 28,743,121 of record NC_092861.1, on the reverse strand, counting down.
GGGGTCTGCTAAACTGACCTGAGTGGCACACATTTCCTATTATTCAAAGGAGCCCCTAGCAACCCCCTAGGGTTCTAGACATTGCCCCTTTAATATTGCTATTCATTTGTATGGGTGTATGTTCTGTCCTGGTGAACAGAGCAGAAGCACTTTTTGGAGACTTTAGTCAGAAAATGGAAATGGTCAGTATAACTGAGCTGGTGGCCATAGATAGTTACCAAATGCAATTCTATGCTTATATTCACATGATCTAGGGTCAGGCATTCACATAATTAACAAACAAACATAATTAACAAATGTCATTGTCCCAGTACAAGTTATAAACTTTTGCCAGTTGGATTCTACAGTAGCTCTGCATTAATGATGCAGTTAGAATCCAGTAAAATATTTATTATTTCCAATGATATGTATAGCACAGGAGCTTGTTTAGTGTAGCAGGGAAGCCATGCATATCTACAAGGATGAAGGTTCTCAGATCCTCATTAATGCTGTAAGAAGCAGTCCTCAAGCTTTTTGTGTACAGAATACGAAAGTGTCATAAGAAGTTGATAGTGTGGACTGATTTATCAAGGGAAGGATGTTATAGAAGTATTGCTAATGGGTGTTGAGTCACAGTAGATAGATACAGGTTCTTTTAAAAAAAATTCAATGTATAAAGTGTTCAATTCCAACACAGCTTATGAAATAAAACTCTTGTCTGGCTTATAGGTAAAACATATTATTTTATATCCATAAGTTATATATTGCCTTAGGTATTTACACAAGCAAGGGGCAAAAGACAAAGTGCATTGGACTACAGCAACAAATCAATTGTACTTTTGTATTGTACTTCTTTTGCATTGCTTTATCAAATATCACTGGGCATATGTTAAAGAATCCATAAAATACCATCATTTTTAGCAAACCTAAAGGTTCCTAAAGGTCCATTAAAGCTGAATCGTTCAATAGTATTGGATCACCTATGAAATGTTTGCCTATTAGCTCTGTTGAAGTCTTTAGGGTCGACCTTGGTTTATAGGAACTTACAATTTTTACGGTAAATTAGGCACAAATTAGGTATGGGCAATAGGACAGATAGCAATAGAATAATATTAATAAAAATAAAAAAACTACAACAATATTGTACAGCAGGGAACTGGTCTTTCAGAGGTCAACACTGAAAATACACATTTATACAAGGTGTATACATTTTTTTTTTAAATAACTAACTTCCAGACTTCTCTCATGGGAACCTTCTAGGTCCATGTGTTTCAATGGCAGTAATTGATTCCCGCCAGGGAATGTTTGAGGGAATGTCATTTTCCTTGTTTTATAAAAAGAACCCATAAAGTACAAAAATTAGAAACTCTCAAACAGGTCTTAAACAGTATACAAGAGCTAATTCTCCCTAGCCGCTTCTCTCAAAGGTGGTGGCCAAAGTTTTACTTTGGTTGAGTAGGGACTAGGTGTAAAAGAAGAAAAGCGCCACAAACTGCACCTGTAAAGCCTGTGTTATTTTTATTTAGACTAGTACATTATAGAAATGATTCCCACTATACAAAGTATGCCCATAACTGATCAAACTGGAGGGAAGCCAAGAGGAAATCAGTTCGAATGACCCAGATGTTGGTTTGTTGTACAGTGTTGTGCAGCAGTGCCAAGTCTTGCTGGGGAAATACTTCAAACTCCCAAATTGCTTTGACATTTTAACCCTTCCATAGCCTAACCAAAACACAAAAAACATTTTTACTATACATACACTTTATCTAAACTTTTCTGTGCTGAAAACAAATTGAAAAAAAGTTTCTGTAAGCAGGGATTAGAAAAAAAAAACATCTGTGAAGAAAAATGACAAATACAGTGCTGTAATAGAATTAGAAGATTAACTAACTTGGTACATCATCATATTTCTTTTTTACAGTTGAGTTTTATAGTTCTATAGTTATAGTTATAGAGCTAAACTTAATTTATAGGGTTTCTTCTTATATGCCAAATAATTTGTGGAGGTATATATAACTAAGAACACATATTTAATTGTGTCTTTATATTTGAATATATGAACTTAAGAAAACCGATTTGTCATCAAGCTCTTTCAATATACTGTAGCACCAGTGAAATACCACACAGGCAAACAATTAAACAGAATTAGTAAAAGCACGTTAGCAGGGCCATAATGCTGCATGTTCAATCCATACAAAATATGTTTTTGGTTGTAGTGAGCAGCAACATGAGCCAAACTGTAGAAAACAACAAACGTATATATACGCTCCACAGGAAAAGTCACTCTTTCTGGCTAGGCTCATCCCCAGCCAGTTACATGATATGAGCGAGGAGCAGCTGAGATCAGAAACACTCTACCAGTTCTGGCCAAGCAAGCCAGAGCAAATCAGCATTTCAGATTGGCTTATTTAATTTAACATTATTAATTAAATGGCCAGGGGACTGGAAAATTCAGCTGTACAGAACACTTTCCTTTAAGACAAAAGAGCACAGACATGTGGTGGAGCTGTCCATGGTACCAGTGTGCAGTAAAGACCAAATGTCCCAGATCAGTCTCCTCCCTAAGGCACTAACTTTAATTTTAAACATTTTTTTAGTGCCCATACAGCTTTTGTATATGTTTTTTAAGCCTATATCACAGAAGAGTTATATAAAGATGTTTTAAACCAAGATATGTAAAAAAGAAGAGTTAGAATAGGGACAATGTCTCCCAAATGCCCGCAAATGCCCATTCATGTTAATGGAAAAGTTTGCATTGTTTTGAGTAGTTTTTATGCATTTGGGGCATTTGGAAAGTGTTTTGAAGCATTTACGATGCATTTGTTGGGCCTTTTAATACTTTCCACATGCTGCAGGATGTGTTTTTTTATAGCACCTCAAGAAAACTCTGGTGTGGACTGGCCTGGTAAAATAAATAGGAATTTCAAACATGGCTGTTTAAACGCTCAGGTATTTAACTGGTAAAACAGTCCATGTAGACTAAGCCTTACAGCAACATGGACATGTTTTCTTACTTCTGTCTCCTACCTACCACAACTTCTTGCCATTCCTACAATATGGCCTTGTTTTGCCAAATGTATGCCGCTAAACCAGGATCAGTAGCTCCTAAAAACAAGTCAATGTTTCTTGATGATGAGGCTGACCTAAGCCCCCCAACACTGACCCTATTGCACCAGTGTTCATGTTGATAAGGATGAAAAAGGATTCCAGTCAGTTTTAATGATTGTCATGCCTTATACAGAGGGAAGATGTCTTATTATTTCTGCTTTAGCTATGTTGCTAAAGCCACAGTGTCCTGGGCTGGTCATCTCTTCTTCTGTATAAAGTAACAGAAGGATTTTATATTTTCTGAACAAGATTTATGCAAATCACGCTGATAACTAAAATATAATGGTGACAAGTCTTACAGAACTTATATCTGCAATATGGTGGGAGACCCAAGAAGAACAAAGATGGCTCAATGTCCCGCCACATTAGTAGCAGAGACATATAACCTTGAGAACATTATGTTATCATTTACACAAAAATATTAAATCGGCTATAGATGTAAAATATTTAGCTACTTCTCAAGCTGCTTGGATGTGGAAGGTCCACTTCAAGACTGTAAATAATAAATGGTTAACTGTTGTGTAATTAATTTTATATCTCTTTTGAATTCAATTTGGTTTTAAGCAGGGACATTGCAAAATGCTTCTTGTCAGTGGTTTGAAAACCATAAAATAAAGGCTTAATAACCGTTTAGGTATTTGCAGCTATGTTAACTGTGAATTATGGGACTTGGCACTTGTTTTCTGAGCAGCATTGAGTGTTTGTCTTGACAGAGAAGCACAGAGATGATTGAAATAAACAGAGGCGCTCCAAAAAATCAGATCTTGTGACAGGCCGCCTAAGGGGGTTATCAGTGAATTTCATTAGCTGCAGAGGAAGGTGACAAATGCCTTTCTTCTACCATCTACTGCTACAGGAAGAGGGAGGGTAGCCCAACATAGCTGTGCATTGTTGGATTCAACACGTGAACTGCTGCATTGATGAAAGAGAACAAGATATAGAGATTCTCTGAGGATTTAAGTGGGTTGTGAATGAGAGCGGACAGAGGCATCTTACTGCTAAACAGAGAGCTCCATAGACTACGAGAGGCTGGCCAGACCTTGAACTGCTGTTTAGAGATAGGCCACAAGAGGGTTGAAGAACAGATGTTGGGAGGGGAAATTGGAGAGACTGGTGATTTCTATAGAATTTCAGAACATTTGTTTGTGAGTGAAGTCAAAGCTGTGATCTGAAAGACTTGAGCATGTCTCTGTTTGCACATAATGTGAATAGCTCAGTAAAATGAAACCAATTGCCCATGCCAAGATATTATCAAGCTATGGTTAGTCTATGCCTACTGAATACAAAAACATAGAACCAAAGGGTCAGTAATAAAAAGTTGCCATCCTTGGAAAGATTTTTGCAAGATACTCATGTGGCATTCACAGTACTTATCACATACAATCATAGCTCAACATATAAAGAGACAAACATCTCAGGAGGGTAAAAAATGAATATGATTCTTTAGAAAGAGAGTGATAGGCTCCTTGCTACCTTATATGCAGTAATGGAGCACTTCCTGGTATACATTACATAGTGGATCCATGTGTATGTTGGTTGAACAAGCTATCGTGCAGTGACTGCTTGTCAATAATAAAAGACATGTAAGACTAAGACTAATTTCAAGAATAATTAGCAATCATGAATGATGCAACACTTTACCAAATATTTTATATATTATCAATTTATATGTACTAATATATGCTCTCGCATTTTTACATGCCTGTGACACACCATCTAAGTAGAACATCGCCAAAGATAGGGGTATTTAGCTGCATGCACAGTGATGCAATTAATCCACAACTCCACAGAGAAACGGACAAGCTGTGTCCTGTTAGCGGCTCACTTAATTCTGTTCTGTTGTCACATTAGAGATGAAAGGTTGACAGGCTGCCAGGTCATTGCTAATATGTTTGTTCTGTTGTACAATTTA
>NC_092861.1:28636804-28737284 GCF_032062135.1 Pyxicephalus adspersus | reverse complement strand
CTCTGTCTTACACAGACCACCTGTCTGTGTCTCCAGCACAGTCACTCACACAGACCACCTGTCTGTGTCTCCAGCACATCCCATCCACTTACTGAGCTCCTGGCTCTATGTTATATCTCCACCCTAAGTACTTCCTCATCAACTATCTCCCAGGTGAAAATCCTCCACCTGCCCCTTTACACAGGAGAGGAATCCTGTGCAAATCTATCTGCTCTCTAGTACCTTTCCTGCTGGTATATATATATATATATATATATATATATATATATAAAAATGTATATATATACAATATAAATGAGTAATATAATATAAATGGTCCATATGTTGGGGATCTCATTTCATGTGTAAACTGAATTACAGATGTGGTTTGTAATTGGCTGCATGCTCATGTTCTTTAAACATTTGTAGTTCCCAACTGGGGATAAATATGTGGTGCTGATCCCCATATGTGCTTCAGTACTTTATGTGTCAATAGTTGATTCTTCTTGATTGAGAGAAGAGTTTACAATGGTTCCTCATATAAAAAAAAAAATTTGTTCAGTCCTACAGAAATTTTATCTGTTCTCATGATGAGTCATGATGAGTGGTAATGCAAATAAGCTTTAAAAAAAGTCCTAGAGTGAAAACAATGGCTATGCTCAAACATACATAGCTTAGGAGTATACCATAAATAAAAGTATGACCACATAATAATATTCAGGATTATCAACTCACCCTGCTGTACACCATATACCTTAGTAAACTTATGCATAAAAACAAGCATCATTTTGACTGGTAATATGTTTTATAAACTGGAGATACTGTAGTGACGTGGATAATGGGACAGTATATACAAAACAATATTTCTAGAAATGTTGAATGCAGAAGAGGCTGACAACAAAGGTCACATCACTGGAATGAAAGGTAGAAGACATGCCACTGGAGTGCACAAGCTTTTCCATTGCAAAGGGATATTTTGGGTACTTGACAGGGTCTCTGTAGGTATATTCAGCATCCAAAAAGTGTTTTCTACCCTTTCAGTCAGGTCCCCTATAAAAAGAAGAATGACAAAAGGGGCAAGTGTCATCCTTGCAGTTTTCCCTAACGCACTTAAAAAGCACTCATGTAGTCTGAGCATTAATTTATCTGCTATATTTTGTAAACTTATTTTGCCACACTGTATGACAAGAATGAAAATAATCCTAAATTCTTGTTGAGGTTTAGAAGAGTGTATTAAGTGGGTAAAAGAGAAATTAAAGTCTTTATATAAATATGCATGGACTCTTGCCAGCTGTCCAGCATTACCATAGTGAGAGCAATATGCCTGACCTGTGCAGGAGGACAGTGTTCAAGGACATCATGGAAAATACAGCAGTAGATACAAAGAAGCTGACAATGAAGCTCAAATTCTCCCAGAGGGCCTCACCATTAGGGAGGTCAAGCCGACTCTGCATTGTTTGGAGAAATCCTGAACAGGCGATTAACGTTATAAATATGCATATCTAAATTAGCATCTTGTAAAGCTGCTCTTGCTCATTTACTGTATCTGTAGTTATTCATTGACCGATCTATCCCTTCCTTGCTGCTCATTATTCATGCTGAGTCTATCACAGTTTTCTCATTTTAACTATTATTGGTGTTCAGCACCCCTAGGCAAAGATTTAGGCAACATTCTCTCGGTGTAAAGTTGCCACCTGTTGTCCTAAACTGAACTCGTGCATGAAGGGAAAAGCAGCAAGATTTCTGCACTGCAGCTTTTTGTTGAGGGCTACACATTGAGTGCTATATACTGTAAATATGCTTGGGGAAAAAGGTATAGATAGCAATTTGAACCTACAATGTTGCCTACAATGTTCAAAGCTGAAAAAAAGAATATATTTTAATAGAATTTTCTGTGTAGTACAAGAGAGTGTTCTCATGTTACCAAAGCGATTGCCACAATAAAGAGACTACAGTGTTCCTATTGGGACTGCCATGTTTGTGTGTAAGAGTGTCAAATCACAAAACACATCAGACTTTAGGTCTTGTTGGAGGTTGTTGGAGTTGCAAATGTTGCCCCAGTGAAAATATTTCCTAAGAGGGACACAGCATTATTGGTGGCAAAGGCAAATTATAAGTGGAACCATATTGAGGTACAACACATTTGGTGCACAATCCATTTACAGTATCGGTGTAAAGCCCTGGTCAGCACCAGCCCTCACCAGACACCAGTCCCCCAAACTAACACCAGAGTCTTCATGGGTGCACAGCCGGGGTGCACAGGCTGCAAAGCAGAGGACTGACAGCAAATTTGCCTAATCTTTCCTGCTGCTGCAAGCGACGCCGATGAAGGGAATAAACAGGATGCGTTGCCCTGCAGTGGCCAACAGTACGGGACCGCTGCCGGGGTGATTGTTTCCTAACAATGGTCATACAAATCTATACTGCATGCTTGCATGAATCTGCAGATATTTTATAGAATATCAGTTTGTATCCCCCCTAAGTAGTGAATAATTACAGCCTGACCTGAATTCTGTGCTTGAAAGCTCTCTAAAGAAACTGAAAGTCATTAAAAATTATATGAAGGATTTACTGCACAACCAGACCATGGATCACTTTTTTCTTAGGTTATTAAATGGCATAGGATATAGCTGTTATGCAGTTGTGCTCTCTCAAAGCAAAATTTCAGCTTTCTGGGTTAAAATTGAAAAGCTTTCTGGGTTAAAATTGTCAAGGTGGTGTAGTAAAAGGTGGATTTAGACTTTTGCTAGTTATATGCAAGGGACTGAACATTGTCTTGTCACCAGAATTGCTAAGGATGTGGGGGACCCATGTGACCATGTCCCAAAAGAAAAGAAAAATGTAAAAAAGCATGTTATTTTGTCAAAAATTAATGTTGAAAGGTAGGCAGGAATAGCCATATTTCAATGCAAGGTATTATAGGATATCAACGCATTGTTAACGTATAAAACACATTAATTACAAAGCAATCGAACATAGTGCTGTCATCAAATCTGCAGGGAAGGAGAATCAGAGAGACTTATAGGAGCATTAATAAAGTAAAAAAGGAAAATATAACTATAGGGGACAAAACTGGGTTGTATAGCAATCAAGGGGTTATTAGCGTCGGAATGTCACTGATTAGCATCCCAATGCTTCAAGATACAATAGGTTTTTATCTGAAGTCTATCAGAAACATTTCTATAAATGTGACACTTTTACACACTCGCACATTGTACTGCGGGAAAACCTAAAGAACTGCAATGGGCTGACAAGACAGTTGTATTCCTCAAACAATACTCAGTAAAAAATGTATGTATGTAAAAAATGTAACATATAGAAAATGGCTGTATAATATCCTAAAATGTAGTGTTAATTTTCTTTTTGTAAAACAAAAATAATAATAAAAAAAGTGTGGGGTCCTCCCTAATTTTAAAACGGACCCTTTTTAGGCTGAGGATATTCCTGAATATAAAATGAGTGGCAGCAAGCATGTGAGCACCTCTCTTCACCATAGATAGATCCTCTGGAACTTGGCTTGCCAAAGAAGAAAGAAGGCACAAAAAGGCACCCATCCAGCTCCTTCCACCTGACTAAATCTGCCATGTGAGGCCCCCTCTTCATCATATATAGATCCTCTGGAACGATAAAATTCATACACAGAGTCTCACCTTGTTTATATTGGTCTTCTTCTATTGTGTTTCTACTACTAGACTTTCAATGATGTTGATAAACAAAAGAAATTTAGTCTGTTCACTTACCAAGGAAATTATACCTATACAAGGGATAATTGAGTTAGCTTAGTGAATGTTATATTAACTCACTTTGCAAAGCATACCCTATTATTTGCGAGTTAAAAAAAGCCAGGTAGCTGTGAGCACTGAATGGATCTTCATAGAAACTCTTCTTTGTACATCACTGGATCCTGTAAGGGCAAAAAAGAAAATTGTTTTCTATTATTTTGTGTTCCTTTAAAAATCACTATTCCTGCTTATACTTCAACAATATTCATTTTGGACATGGTTCCATGGGTCCCCTAGATATCCCCATTAATTTTGGGAATAATAGTATGTTCAGGGGCTTTGCAATTAGCTTGAAAAGTTGACAGAGTTGAAAAGTTGACATAGACTTTAAAACAAATTGTCCTCAAAATCAAAAATCTTTAAAGTGGAATTAAAACTTTAACCATGAGCATGATTTTGGCAATCCCCAGTGTTCACATATCCTAGAACTTTAATTAGTTGTTATCAGTTATTTTTATTATGGCTACTTTTTATATCATCATTGTTCTGTCAACTGCTTTACTAAATAAGCCAAATGATACATTTTCAGTACGAAGAATTTTCTTATCTTATTTTAAACTAGGGAAAGCTAGGCATGTTTTCATTTTTTAGAACTGTCTATACTACTAAGTGTGTATAGAGGATTATCATATCACAAATCAATCATAAGTACAATTATTTTTAACTATAAAGATCTTGTAAATGTAAATAGTTTGCCTTCTACATACTTACACAATATTTCAAGCATTGACGCAGACTGTCACTTGGATCAATTAATCGTTAAAGCTACAGCTAAAAAAACAAGGCAATAATATTGAGGTTCAATGCACATAGCAAAACAACAAAAAGTGTAAAAACATAGACTTTACTTTTACCTAAAAACTTAGAGAGTAGCCATTATGCTAGACATAAACATAAAAGCTTTGTTCACTATCTTTTTGATTAGAAATACAAATATATTAAATTGTTCAGTCTACAGCAATCTGCCAGTGTTGATCATTTTCCCATATAAAGTGAACAGTATCACACTGCAACTTGATAGAAAAGGTGTTTGACTCCCATTGTTATTATTTTAATTGATTTCTGCTACATTTTGATCATTTGGTTGTTTGAAACCAAAGATTTAAACAGTCAGTTGCATACTGGTTTAAATGTGTTGGAAAGCATAATTTCCCTAATGTACAACCAAGATTAGGAGGAGCTATATTAGGGTTGTTTTAATTAGGAAGAAACAAAGGTTTCCTCATTAGATTTCTCATTTGACCATGGTAAATAGATATGCAAAGCTGCCTAAAGTCCCAGGAAATCAAGGCCCCTTGTTTTACAAAGAAAAGCTTTTCTTTTCAAATAACTTGATAGATCAGAGTAAATTCTGAAACATCTTTTGTTACAGTAAAATATTAACATTTCCTCCAGAAAAAAAAATAAAACAAATGGTATTTATTTTTTTCTAACAAAGGGACAAATTAATCTTACCTCCAGGGATTAAACATGTAAAACATGGTAGGATGGATAATTTAAAATGTTACCCTGTTTCCCCTATGATAAGGCACTATTTTATATTTTTTGAAATGCCAAAATATGCCCTAGGTCTTATTTTCAGGGGGATGTCTTATTTTTCCATGAAGAAGACTACAGTACACATTTATTGTTGAAAATCACTCATGATCACTCATGTGCCATTGAATGTCCCCTTCTGATCACTATGTGCCATTGATTGTCCCCTTCTGTTCACTGACTCACTTTTTTTTTGGCTTCTATGGCCGGGTAACAGACTCTGTTAGGGCAGGGATCAGCAGCTTGCTTGTCCTTTGAAGTTATTTTCAGTTTCACTCTGCACTGCAGCCAGTATCGAGGAGTCACACAGAGGCAGGTATCGTGGGTGTCTTATTTGCGGGGGGTGCTTTTTTTTAATTTTTTGAGCAAAAATCGGGGGCTGGCTTATTTGATGGGGATGCCTTATCATCGGGGAAACACGGTATCATATTTATGTTGATACCAGATTGATACCAGAGCAGCTTCACTGCCATGACTACCGATCTGTTCCAGACCACTGATTCTAACAGAGAGTGTTGCTAAAAACACAAGCATCAGGTACATTGATGTATAATATGTTTAGTTTAATGTATTTTTTTCTGTTAATGTACTAATAAGTTAATTGATGATAACAATGTAATTTTTTTAATGGTTGTAGATTCTCTCTCCTGAGGAAGTGGATATTTCTGCGAAACGCGTAAAGAATTAACCCAGAATGTATCCCTCACAGGGACACTCTGAAAGGAGAGATTATTGTGTGTAATAATAATGGTTTTTATGTGGTTTTATATATTGGAAATGAGCCTTTTAATGTAAATATTAATAAAATTTGGTTATTTTTATAATATATGTTGTTGATATTGGCCTAAAAAAGCCTGCTACAAAAATTGGTGTTCTTCACCGTATGTTCTTTTTTTTCTGGGTTCAATAAGGGCCTATGTGATATATAACATATGTATAAGTGGAAATCTTCTTCTTTTTGTAATATTTTAAACAAATAAGGGAGCTAACATGTTATTATTGTTACATGCTAGCTTTATTGCATGATTCCTTCCTTGGCAGCTACTATCTTTCTGCATAACTTATTTATTGTTTGCCTTGCATTAGTGATTTATGTTCTTTAATTACCTTATTCAAGCAGTGACGACTGAGCATTGCCAAATAAAGCCTGGGCACTATTTGACTCGCTAATAAATTCGCCTTTGAACTGTCCATCTCTTCTCATGACCCTATCAGATCATTGGCTCAACATGAGAGCTGCTGATATTGAGCCAGAACATAGAAGGATCCATATCTGCAAGGAATCCCTTGGGAAAATCAGCTGAAGATAAACATTAATGGAATTTCTTATCACACTGCTGCCCAAAAGAAGGTCAATGTGAAGGTGTTGGAAGCAAAAGGATAAGGAGAAATCAAGAATTTCTTCTGTAATTTATTGACTGAGAATTACAGAAGGTAGGAACTACAAATTCCAAAAAGTAAAGAGATTTATCAAGTTGATCATTTAGAAATGTAACATTTTTTTAAACTTTCTGATGTAAAAATTATGGTTTACCCTACAATTTTAAAGCAAATAAGTTAAGTGTGAAGCAAGACAATGGCAAGAAGAGTAACCAAGTAGGTAAATTAAAAAATAAAATAACTTATGAATAGTAGTTTCTGTAAGTATGTATTGTTCTAGACATGACAAAAATCATCATCCCAGCAATTACTGCATGATCAAACTGTCATGAGCAACATTAATGGGCAGCTGAAAAAGTGTGGGTGGAATCAAGACATTTTCGATGCTGCTTATTTCAGTAAAGATGGGAGGTGACAGAAAAAATGAAACTTCAGAAATCTGAAGGCTTGAAATCCAAAAACAAAAAGGTGAACATAGATTGCAGCTTATCGATACTTAAATGTTGAAGGCTGCATCAGTTTCTATTTTTCAGACTAGGAACAGTTTTAGCAAGTACAAAAACACTAGCTGATGAAACAGGAATGCAACATCCTTTTTCTATGAACTGAATTAAAAGCACAACCAATGTTATTTTTCTTCTGCAAATTACTAATTCCCTCACCACCCCTGTAATGGAGAGTCTGGGTGAAAACCATAGATTGTTTTCCATAGATACAGAATGGTATGTTATTTCTTAGATAAGATGGTAAAACTAGAAAAAAAAATCCTGACCACTAGTAATAAATGGGTACTCACAGTGACAGCAATGGATGGCATCATGCATGTAACTGGTAAAGAGATTTGTAAATTATCAACATTCCTCTTAATAACAATCAACACATTTATTGTGAAAGTGCCGGCATATTTAAATCTGATATTTCTAGTGTATGGGTATATATATATATATATATATATATATATAGGATATCATGAAAGAAGAAAAGGAAAAATAACTAAAATGACTACAAAGATCGGTCTTTTATCATCAATCACATAAACCATTTCTAATATTAAACTTGGCTAATCAGAATTTATTGATGTACAATAATTACATATGGTTTTTCTGGTGAAATGTTACAATTGTTTTTCACATTTTATTGAATCATATATACTGCATTACAGCAATACTTCTCATGTGTTTTACTTCCCCTGAAGAAGCTAATAGGTGAAACGCATCAGAATATTAAGACATCTTTTTTGTACTTCCCTAAAACACTACCTAAGTTCGCTTACCTGATGTGAATTACTTCTATTACATGTGCGTTAGGTTAATTGTGTATAGTGCTGGGGCATCAGGATGGTTTTTTGATGTCCCCGCCAAACCCACTTTGTAACTAACCATCTCCACATGTAGTGGAAATTATTTCTTTTTATATCCACAATTCACAAAATTCATAGATGAGCTATGTCTAGGCTTTTGTGCTAGTAAAAGCACTAAGTTTCGATAAAAACTATATTACACACTTGACAAAACAAAACTTTTTTCCTTTTTCTCTCTCGTGTTAAAAAGGGTACTCAAAAGGGTGAGGTGAAACCACTGCTGAGAACAATTTTTTCTATATGTTTATATGTTTATTAGGGTTTTGTGGTCACCTTGTTAGTTTCATAGTATGAGGTTTAGATTGTTAGATTTTGGGTCGTTTTGGGTTTGTGGTTTATTATGATGATGTCATGGGGGCGGTACATTCATGTGATGGAATTATTGTCTGATATATACATACTATATATATTTTAAAGTGTTAAATCCATACTGCTATGGACTTATATATGTTTATGTTTAAAGCAGACCTATCACCAAACTTTTTACTTAATATAAACTTAAAGGCTGCTGCTTCTGTGTGTGCCTGAGATTGAGAATGCACAGAAGGGGCTTTTTTTCAATGTTGCCCTCAAAGCTCAAAATATGTCCCTCCCTGTGTACATTAAGTCTTCCTCCCTTTTTGTTTTTGTTGCATTGTCCCATACATAGGGGGTTTTCATGTACTTTTTTTGTTTGGCTTCTGCAGAGTTACACAAGAGACCAGAATATCAACCAAAATTCCATGTCAATTTCAACAGGATTTTGCTTTATTAGAACATTGAGATCAATTCAGGTGAACAGTTGCCGAACTGAGGCAAAGGCAAATTCAAATTTTTTACAAATAAAAAAAAATACTGTGTGAAAAGGGAACTAAAGAGTTCACCATATCCAAGGTCGGGTAAGGTGCTATATATTACATTTTTGGTTTTTGGATTAGATATGCTTTAAATGTCTGATTAATTGAACCACAACAGTGCCCAATCAAGCAGAAAATAGTAACATCAGGTATCTGTCATCTCATGTTTCTGAGATGCTTTGTCCTTTTTGTGATCCCAATCCAGTTACTGATATAGACACCACTTTCAACCCTCTGATAGTGACCCAGCTGTAGGTCAGTACATCATGTCTTTGGTTGGCATACAGTTGGCACTATTCTAAATAAAACTGGCAGAAAACATGATTAATATTAGTACTTTATTTGAGTGATAAATTGCTCTGTAAAAGTAACAAAGAATTGGGCCAGCTGCCAGTCCAGTGGGTGGGCGGAAGTCCCACTGATTAAATTATATTTTTTATTTTATCGGTTAAAAAGCATTTCAGCTGTCTTGAGTTTGTGTGTCAGTGACAGCTGACTAGCTTACAAACAGTTAAACTGCATTTGGAAAACGGTGGATATAAGGAAACTTTCTTAAGAGTCTATCTCTGAATGAATTCTTACTTTACATCCACTTTTAATAGTATTCCCAAAGATGTATTAGATGCATTCTTGGAGAACAGTGATTAGGATCTCAATAGTAATGAAAGCAAAGCAAAGAAGGAAATTAAATTTTGGGTACATGTTGTAATAAAATGCTCTGACAAAAACGGTAATGTTCCTGTATGACCTAAAGATGTATAGGCAGCAGAAGAAGAAGAGGTAATTGGCTATTACTGCAGATTTTTAACCCCTTATAAATGGACAAGTTTTAAACACTCATATCAGGAGAGCTGCAATCATTTGATCTATGTGCTAAATTCACAACATCTTTAAAGTAAACTTGAAATAAAAATATAGATAACAGATGGAAACTAACTGTGCTCAGACTGCTACTGGCACAGAACCAGTACATGTCCATGCTTTATAAATGAATTGGAGGTTAGAGGAATTTCCTCAAAGTTTTTAAGTTTGCCCATAAAGCTAAGCCATGCCATGGAATACCTATTTAAGTATATTGTCATGGCTTACAATGTATATCATGCCGAACCTTGAACCTAAAGAATAGGGATGAATGAGAATGCCACTGGCATTTCAATGGCCTTGAACATTCAATGGCCAATGGTTCAGTGAAATTTCGGCGAACCAATTTTGCAAAACCATCGGAAGAGGAAATTTAAACAGGAGGATTCCCAGAGCTGCATTCAGCCCTGGTAAACTTCCTGTTTGCGATCCCCGGGGCACTAAAGGTTAATTAATCTCTAGTGCCCCAGGCATCTCACACTCTTCTCAATGAATAAATCATTGATTAGCTCAGTGTGTTTTCCCCGAGGCACTAGAGGTTAATTAACTTTTAGTGCCCCGGGGATCACTTGAAGTCACAGCCATGACCCCAAAGTTCCCACGGTCACATGACCGTGGGAACTGAACTGCAGAGGAACTCAGCAGTTCCACTACGATCCCCGGGGCGCTAGAGGTTAATTAACCTCTAGTGCCCAGGGGATCGCACACTATTCTCAATCATTGCAACCACAGCTGCAATCATTGATGAGCTCAGTGTGTAATACCCGGGGCACTAGAGGTTAATTAACCTCGTATCTGTTACAGATACAAATGTATAATTTGTAAGAGATACTTATATTACAGTATCAGGAGGTTCTCCTGTGCTGTGCTGTCAGGAGAAGAATGCACAATCCCTGTGGCACTGGAGGTTAATTAACCTCTAGTGCACAGGGATCACAGAGGATTTCTAGGACAGCCTTGGAAATCCTTCTGTTCTGTGAGAGCTCGACCTCTCGGAGAATCAGAAGGTCGTTCTCGCTTACATTTTCAGTAAGCGAGAAAGGCCCGATTTGCTGCAAGATTGAACTTAATATCGCTCATCCCTACTAAAGAAGAACCTAGAACAAGGGTTGATATTACTGTACTAAACATTATTTGAGTTTACCTTCCTATTTATTTTGGAAGCCTAGAGATTAGCTGACTTGACATAGTAAACATAGTAAATCCAACTTATTAAATTGTCAAGGTATCAAGGTAGTAAGGCCAGAGGTGTTTTCTATTGGGCAAAAAAAAAAATTGCAAGGGAAATCCAATGGGCAGCACAAACAGCCATAGAAGAGACATATACAGATACACACCTGACAGTAGGAAATCTTGGAATAAAACCATCAACTATGATGAAACTATGATGACACCATCTTTAAAATATTCTAAAAAGATGAAAAAAGACTATGGAACTGTTTGACTATGGAACCTTTGAAAACAAATAAACAATGGAAAATATGGAGAGTATGGACAGATCCTTGGATGGTATGAGCAAGTCAAATATACCATATAGTTAAGGTTCCTCTACAAAATCTAAGTTTTCCCACCCCTTCTAATCCATCCCCAAGATACAAGCATGGTAATGTGGTATTGATGGATGGTACAACTGAAAATTGTGTAGGAGATATAACCACTACCAGAGTGCCCGAGAAATACAATATGTTAGTAGTTTTTCCAACATCCAAAACTGACAATTCAGTGTTATTTGGCATTAAATGATATCAATGCAATATACTATATATGGATGATGTTAATCGGCCATGAAACAAATTACAAGTTACAGGCTTACAGGTTCTATGCAACATGCATTATTATGTACATTAAAAATAAACATGGGACATTTAAGGAAACCATTGGAAGATGTGATATATTACAAAACACAACTCAGTTCTCTTGGGACTAAACATATACATGCCATTTTATTGCTTTGTTGTGTCTATATTAGCACCTACATAAACTAATATGCTGCTTATATCTGACATATCTAACAAATGGATATAGGCAGAAGTGTGTCCATATATATATACGGTACCTTATGATTATAAATGAGCAAACCTACACAATAAAAAAGATGTTACCCATAACATTTTGTTATTACTGTGTATCATAAAAATCTTTTTATGGTTTGTTGCAAAACCATGCTCCTGATCTTCTGCAGCCTGTTTGAATCCAGTTATCCTACACACACTGACGATGTACTTCATCAATTTTGGATGACAGATGGTGACAACATGGACTATGCCTACGTCATGTGTGTTTTAATGGCCACTCCTAATCTCAATCTGAAGTCCGTGTGACATGGTGATAATGCATTAGCACAAATGGGAGTCAAGGACAGAGCACTGTCACTCTATACTAAGATGTTCCTAAAGGACCAAATATTTTTTTCACAATTGCAGCAGACTTAAACAAATTTAAAATTACATTTGAAATGAACTTTAACCTGTTAAAGCTTGTATGGGAATTTAAAGATTGGGTTCACATAATTTATAGGGCTCCACAGTTGACCTAGGGTGAATTCATTGGTTTCATAAAGCATTGTAGAGCTCCCTGTATGACATTGTCCCTTTTATTGCACATTAAAATTAATACAGAAAAAATTTGCTCTGCATCTCCAGGATTCATAGGATGAAAGTTTTTCATATACCTCATACTGAAAGTCCTTACATCACTGGGTTTTATTTTTAGTGACTCATTGTTCAATGATAATGATTGCTTTAGAATCATTTTGTTTTCCTAGGGAATAATAATATATCCCGGTAGATGAAAGCAGCAGTCTCTACATACTGTGATCCTTATTTGTCCTCCTTACGTTAATGCTCTATTACTTTATTTTACCAGCGTGATTTCTTTTCACCTTCCCTTTCCTCTCAAAATGTCCTTTCTCTGCACTCCTATCCATTTATTTGCTTTGTGTTTGTAGCGTGATTTGCATTCCTCTTACATAGCTCTGTTTGCATTCCACTCACTGGAACACATGCTGTATACTTTCGCTTCAGCAGCGGCTCACTCTGTATGTGTATTTATTAGCTGGCTGTTCAGCATTTTACACAATGATATCTGAAGAAATGTTTTTGAGTACCTTTTAATGCAGCTTTTGATGCAATGATACAGCAGCAATTGAACATCATGCTCTGTGGAATCTCCACCAGAAGTTTCTTTATTAAGGAGGCCCAGTTATGTCCCGGGGAAATCACATAATATTGCTTGTTTCTAGTCATATAAAGAGGATAAGGTTTGAGTTTACTGGTACTATGCAATCGAGGTGTAACCTGTGCGTTGAAGATTCACAGTCCCCACAAATTTGTGTCCTGGATAATATTCTAGGGCCATATTTTATTGCCCATTTTTATCATGTAAAATAAGCATACATTAGTACTAATAAAACAATACCCTTTAATCGGCTTGTGACATTTGTGGGTTAGAAATAGGAGCAGTAAGCTTATGTGCTCCCCCTCATATCACTAAAATGTCCACTGGAATCTTGCTTGGCAAAAAAGGAATTGGGTTAAGAAAAGAAGGGAACTCCATCACTTCCATTTCCATCATATTACAATATATACAAATATATATATATATACAAATCTGGGAGCTTTTTTAATAAGAATTCTCACAGATATCCACCCCTTCACCCTGGGTGGTGAGCAGAGGGGTACATAATACCCTTTAGGAATTCTCATAAAGTATAAATAAAGCCTAAAAACTACACCAAACATTGAGAACAATGTCTATTTTGTTTTATCCAGTGCATTCAGTCCCTGTTGAAAACAATGACAGGAGCTCTGGATGGAGCTTCTGTCATTGTGGTCGGTGGTGAAAGTATGTCCAAGCAACAAAACCATCTGGAAAAACTACTTGCACAAGCTTAAAATGCTTCCAAAAGTGTGCACAATGCTTACAAATGCTCGCAAGCAGTTCAAATTCAAGTCTATGGAGCCAGCAAAGTTGCAAAGTGCAGGATTCTAATAAGCTCCATACCCACAGACCTAGACAACTTTGGGGATGACTCATTGTTGGGGGCCAACAGGGGTATATGCTTGCTATATTTTCCTCAGTTTTCTACCTAGCTTGGTCCCAAGCCTGTAAAAATAGCCTGTTTGTAAGTAAAAAAAAAAAAAAAAGAAAAAAAAAAAAAAAAAATACATCTTTAGGACATTCTACAACCATATCATAAATGTTTCCTTTATTTACATTGTTTTTAGTGTAGTCATCACTGTATCTCCAGCCTAATGCAATTTTTTTACAGTGGAATTTAAGGGTAGATGAAAGTGTCACATTTAAAATTATTGTAGCAAAGGGGTGTTGTGTGTATATTGCACAGGGAAAGAGACCCCAAGTGGTCATGATACAGCTTTCCAACATATTGTGACAAATCTTTTACAATAAAGCAAAAATCTTGTGTTTTGGAGTGCTGGTGATAACCTTTTCTGTTCACATTCAAGGAAATTTTTCAAATTTTCCCCTTGTACATGAAAGCATTAAGATACAAATGGGTGAAATTCCTATGCTAATTAATCCTTGAGTGCTATATTATTATAAACATGTTTTGACATAACCCCCCACCTCTGACTCTTTTTGTGAAAATAATATGTTCAAGGACCCATTAACTTCAAACCAAAGTCTTCCCTAATCAAAATTTTTCCCATGGACCTACATTATTCAGCAAGTCAAAAGTCAGCAAATTGTTTGAAGGGCTGCCCCTAGTGTGGAACTGTTTGTGAACCTGTGTATGCTTGTCATCAAACTTTCTATGTCTCATGCTTGTTCAAGGTTAGTGACTAAGATAATATTGAACTTAGGGGGTGACTGTTTCAGTCAACTAGAATGTTCAGAAAATGAAAGAAATGGCCTCTATTATTACTCCAAAAAAATCACCCATTGGTGTCTATCTAGTAGAGCAATACAGCTCATTTGGAAGGTAGCAAGTATGCGTATGCCTAGGTTGCTGGAACCAGCACAACATACAATCTACTAACAATGACACAATTTTATGTTTTATGTCTTTCTTTTTCATCATAATTTCCTGGATCTAGTGTTGTGGGTTTTAACTAGTGGTAAAAGGAAATTATGCACACGTGACCATTTATAGTGAGTTTGCAATGTGTTGTTTGATTGTAGTTTTAAAAAACTGCTCAAATGCAGCAAGGTTTTTTTTTTTAAGTGTGCAATGTTGTACACAGCACCCTAATGAGAAGGATTTTCTAGATTAGAATTTTCTCTGGGGTTTTGTGTGCTGTGAACATTTATACACCCTAAGAACCTGGTTCTTCCCAGGGTACTGTTACCCCTTTGGCATGCCCACCTCAGAAAACATTATTTCAGTGCCAGAGTGAAATCACAATCTTGTGCATGCTCTGGAGTTACCTCACTCCAGCCTGGCCTAAGATTTTACACCAAGTAAAAATACCAGATGAAGATGAGAGAGTCCTACTTTACACCTTCAAACTCTTTACTGTACAGTTCACTATGGCTTTTTAACAATAGGGTTTTTAGGAGTTTACATCAAGGATAGTTCTGTGCAATGGATCTGGGTTTTATCCTGTGGTGGTTAGCCCAAAAATCTAAAATGGCAGAGAAAACTACATTCCCAATTTAGCCCTAATTGTTTTTCTTTCACAGTTGTATACAATTCACAGCAAACCACACTTTAGCAAATTCAACACTTATACGACTTACCCTCTTTTGTGCATGTGCATTGATGTGTTTGCATTTGTGTAGGTCAATGAGCTGATCAAAACCTCTGTGCATGCTGCTATCCCTACCAATTTCCCTTTGCGGTACTATGTTCACATTCCATACATAGTAAGTTTATTTTAATTGTTTCCGAATCAGAAACCTCTGGGTCAGGAATCCTCATCTATTTACTATAAAGATACTTGCACCACTTTGTTCAAAGAACATGGCAAGTGCTAAAATCAGCCAATGTAGTGAAAAGAGCCCAGGCTTGTGTGTGTTTCCTGGTGCCCCAGAGCTCATTCTGGGGAAAGAGGGTTGTGTGCTTTTGTTCTCCTGATTGTGTTCATGAACAGCCATCACAAACATAGAAAAATACAGCCCAATTAAACATATCATGCTCATTAGCTGTCTTTGGTCCTAAGTGGCACTGCACCTTTGTAATGCAAACAGCAGCCGTTGTAAAGCAAAACAAGTCAGAGAGAAACAATCAGAGAGATTTTAACACACAGGAACAGATGGAAACAGATAATACAAATGGAAAGTGTACACACAAAGATTAGAGCCTGAGCAGAACACAGAAAGGTCAGCACCAATCTGTGGGAACTGGATCAAAATGTAAACATGCAAATAATATGCAAACAAAGCTCGCAATCTGCCGTAATGCCGTAATTATCTTTGTCTCGCTTGCAACGAATTGCATCTTGTTAGAATAATCTTTGCTAATGTGAGGCCCATATTTTGTTCTGGAGACTCGTAAGATTAATCAGCGTGAGAGCTCGTAAAACAGCAAAGTGGAGGCGGGGTTTTAACCTCTTCACTTCGGGGACTTTTTATCCAGTCTTCTGTGAAAGATTTAGCTTACATATTCCTGTCAATGCTGCACAGGTAATACTACTTTACTATAGGACTTTATCAATATTGTAATTTATATTGTGTTTTTTGTGTTCATGAATACCTCAAGGAATACGTAACATGCAACTGCCAAGGTGCTGCTGTACCATAAACCACACCATGCTTTACAAGGAGCCAGTACACATTAACTTACAAAAGCATAGTTTCAATGTCTCAACTCTCCAGCTTCTTAAGAAACAGTCCCTCGTTTAGGTCTGAAGATTATACTTTATTGCAAAAATTGTAAATAGTGTTTATGTAGAATAGAGACCATTCAGTAGTAATGCACCACAAGGCCTGTACTAGGTCATATTCAATTTTTGATATAAGTGAAGCTTTAGTTGGCAAGGTATGTCTTTTTGCTGATGTCACAAAGGTGTTTGTGATTTTTATTCCTGAAATTGTTTTGATATAAAACATAATTTGACACTGGAAGATTCGCCAAACCAAGGGATGCATCCCAAGAAGGAGAACCAGAAGGATGAAGAAGGTCCCCTATTCCCCTTTATACACTTTAGCTAGACCACAGTTAGAATACCATGTCCAGTTCTTGGACTTATCTTCCTATTCACATGATAGAATAGGTCCAGATATGAAAAGTGCTATATTTGCCAGACTCATTTTTAATTTTTTATAACCATATGGCAGAAAAAACAGCACAGTTTCTTGTGGATGGGGCAGAGGCACTCTGTGGAAAAATCTAAGTGTAGCTAAATTGTGGGCATGATTATACTATTTAGATTTTTAATGCCTGCCTAATACCCCTAGTACAGACGCAACATACACACCACAATTTTTTTAAAATGCCCTTCCTGCAAATTCAAGCCTATGAGCACGGCTCACAAGCAATGCAGCTTTCGAAGATATTTTTTCATTTTCTCTACCTGTTCCTTCACCCCGGTTCCTCTTTTTTATCTTTGCTGTTTCAAACTTGTACACTGCCTTTATCTACACTTTCAACAGTATGCACTTAAATCACCTCACATTATTTAACTTACATTGGCTGCACCCCAACTCTATTTACTCATATACAATTAACGTTTTTTTCTCCCTGAATATTTATGTCTTGCTAGTGACCATTGTTACACTACTTTCTAATCTTTAAGGGACTTTAAGTCCCCTAAAAACACCTGCCTATGCCCGGTGTCTCAGGCCTAGCCTTGCTTAATAAAACTATTCTCATCTGTGGTTTATTCATTTTTGTAGTAAAACACACTCCTCAACCCTTTATAGTGCAGGGTTAGAACTCCGCTGGTAAAACTTCTGGCTAATTTTCACACAGCCAAGCTATATCCTTTTAGATTGAATTCATAAAGGTAAACACCTGCCTGCACTTTGTATCTCTGGTCAATTTCAGCCTTCTCTCTCTCATTAAAATTGTCCTGCTGTGTGTCATTTTTCAGATGCTTTATCTTCTGTGATCCCTTAATTCCTAATAAGGGATCGATGTGGATTAGCGAGCAGCAGGACAGCTTTACATCAGTGTTACCAATTTTACATACATTCACCAATTTCTATCACCTGGTAAAAATCCAATGCATGCATCAGATTAGCGTGCTGCTGCTGTGAGCTGAGCTAGCTTTAAAATGAAACCAACCAACTAAATATGCACTGCAAGGTGCTGTTGGTGAGGATGTCTATGAAAACCATGCATACAGTTTTGTACTTAATGCTCACGTTTTAAGGCATCCTTAAAATGTGTAAATTAAACGATTTGTGTTTTTTATATGTTGACCTGTTTTTGCATTGATACATGTCTTCTATGACAGTGCCCAGCTTTCTACGTTTTTAACTTACTTGTTAACTCTAAAAAATATCAGAATTCACTAACAAGATTGACAGCCCCTTCTGTAGACTTTAATAGTATTGTCATCTATGTTTGGATTTGCTGAATTTGAAAAAGAATTTGATTAATCCTGGTTTGCCTTATAGTATTATGGACAACATACTGGCCAATATTACATATATTGTGAAACATATATGGGGAGCATAAATGGGTAATAGGCAATACTGACAATGTAATGAAACTAGATCAGAGGGAACCACAGATAAAACATTTCTAATCAAGCAAAAAGCATATCTCTTTATTTCCTCCTTGGTTTAAATGGAGCACAGGTTAACTTTAAGTTCTTTGCATTAAACTAGATAATTCTTGTGCTATCTTGTGATAGACTAATACCCCTACAGCCATTCCCTGAGATCTATAAAATATTTAGAGTTAAAACAAAAGGAGTTCGTTATGCTCTGGTAAAAAGAAAAAAAGACCTTGAGACATCAGTTCAAGAAATCTTGAAGACTCTACTTCAGGCTGATCTGTCACAGGCTTTTGTTTGACACAGAAATCACACCCACACATAGAACAACATGAATCATTAAAGGTAATTCTTCTCAAGAGTTACAAAAGTGAATTTATTTTTATAAAAAAGAAGCAGTGATTTCTCCCTTTGGATATACTTTAAATAAGCTCAAAGAAAGATTCAGCAGCAGTTAAGTACTGCTTGAGACTTAAGGCTCTAATTCTTCTCTGTCTTTAAACCCTATGTCACACTGTTTCTTTTGCCTTTTTCCTTCCTTGCATAGTAAATCTTTTCCACAGTAAGGGATATGTTTTATTGGATAAAGTCAGGAGGAACAGTGAAATATCTCCAATAGCTTGGCTCTTTTCATTCCCCTTCTATATCCTTTCCATTCATCACTCCAGATGCATATATCTGCTTTCTTTCTCATGTGAATGAAAAAAATGTCTCTAATTTTTGCTCCTTCTCATTTTCTTCACCCGTTTATTGTCTTCATTTACTAGTCAAGTGTCAAACAAATGAAAGCATGAATACTGCCCAGTGTCACTTATTTCTATGCTTCTTCAAAAGCTTGCAGATCATAGACATATAAAAGACGTAGGTGGTAACACACAATGATAGCGAGTTTGTAACCATTGTTTCTTATAGCTGGTGCTTAGGGATGATACTGCACACATAGGTTCTGAAATGAACAATAAAGTGACTTTGTCAGGTTAAAAATATTCCATCTCTTTGTAAATTAGGTTTTTTTGTTATCTTCATGTCCTACCTTCCAACTGTTCCAGAACTGCAGCCTTCTTAAGACTCCTAAGTAATCAGAAGGATTGTCGAACACGTTTCCCACTAGATACCATGGTTCCTCCTTCTGAACCTTACATTCTCGCTGTGTCCTGGAGGAGTAATTTTTACAGTTTTCTACAGCAAGGACTGTTATTGCCATGATGGCATTCTTGGGTCAGTGCCCGGAGCAGTAGGAAGTGGGGTTGGGGCTTAAACCTCTAGTCATAGAGTCTCTGGATTTTTTTCTATATGCATTTTCTTTCTTCTGGACATTTGTGGCTGGTTTCAACAGAACAGTAAGTGAAGAGAAATGGGATAATTTGTTGACTCAAAATGTTCCCCATAATTCAAAAAAACATAAAACTATCACTTGTTCATCTTGTTTAGTGAAATGTACCTACAATTATAAAAAAAAGACAGCATTACTTTTTTAACACTAATAGCACTTTCAGTTAAATAAATATATTACAAAAAGTTCTAAAAATTATAATCATCAATAAATACACTCTTCCTACATATATCTAAAAAGTGAACACATCTGATTTATTAAAACTCGATGTAGCCAGGTTCATCGTACTTCACACAGGGTCTCTGATTGTGGCTGTAACCTGTTGTCACCTAAATTCCTTGTGTACAACTTCCCTTTCACAATCCCCTTCAGTGAATTGTAGATACATTTTTTTTTTTGCTGGATTGTTCAAAAGCTACTGCAGATATGGTTCTAAGTAGTCAGGATGATGCTGTACACATGGCTGAGCCCTTTTTGGAACACAGAGACAGGGAAATACATCATAACCATATAGTTCCATTGGAAATACCAATATACAAGCATTAATGAAGTCAAGCTCCAGCACCACTAAAGTCAGTGTCAGCGAGCGCCAGCAATTACAATATAGTATATGAGAATGATTATCACACCTATATTTGTATAAACAGCATGCTAGCGTAAGACCTTGATGCACATTAATCTCCATTTTTACAGACTTGGATTCAAGGGCAGGTCAAATGTCAATATTAGGAGTGGGTATATAGACTGTATACCATGGGTTAGTGTAAATTACATGTAAACAAAAACTGGGAGATAATTAGCTTTCAAAAAATTGACATTTTTTTTTTTTAGGAACTAATGTTTTCTCTATGGAGGATACGTTGAATAATTATCACTTATCCCCTAAAAATAGTGCCTAGATAAAAATATATATATATTTTTATAAGTATTCATCCCCTTTGCTTTTATTGCATAACAGCCTCATTAAATTTCATTCAGATTTTATGTAATAGGCGTAAAATGTAATATACTATATGTATATAAAGGAACACATATAAGAAGCATATTAACTGCATAGGTAAGCACCCCTTTTGCTTTGAAACAAACTAGCCAATTATGGTTCAAATTAATTAACTTCAATAGTTATATAATTTGTTTATTAAGGTTCCCATTCATGACATTAAAGTGTCATGTGGTCTGTCACATGATGTCTGTAAACATATTGTAAATGACCAAGTTCTTAAATGCCTCTGATTGCAACACCACCAGGTAAGCAACATGAAGGCCAAGGTGCAATTTAATCAGGTCAAAACAAATTTGTGAAAAACTGTTGATCAGAGTTTGTTTCAAAAAGCATCTCAGACTTTGAATATCCCTCAGAGCATCATTAATCCATTTTATTTACAAAACAGAAATAATACTGTAAACTGAACAAGAGGAGGCCACCAACAAACACTCCGGACAAGGAGCTGCAACAAAGACACCAACAATAACAGTGAAGTAGCTGCAAAGACCGACATCAGAGACAGAAGTATCTGTCCACAGGGACACATTACATTCCACGGAGAGGGGTTTTATGGAAGAGAGGCCAGAAATAAAGTCATATTTAGAGTTACCCCAACAGCAAATGCCAAACTACATGGAAGAAGGTTTCCTGGTCAGATAACACTAAAATTTAACTATTTGGCATTTGGCAACATGTGAAAT
Source organism: Pyxicephalus adspersus (assembly GCF_032062135.1). NCBI lineage: Eukaryota > Metazoa > Chordata > Amphibia > Anura > Pyxicephalidae > Pyxicephalus > Pyxicephalus adspersus. The sequence goes on along the minus strand of NC_092861.1, from coordinate 28,715,907 downwards.
GCCATGTGTGGCACTAACAGAATATTCCCAAGAACCATTTCCAAAGTGAAGCATGATGATGGCAGCATCATGTTTTAAAGATGTTTTTAATCAGTTGGGGCAGAAAATCTAGGAATGATTTAGGGAAACATGGATGGCACTACATACAGGACTTTTATTTTGAAAAACCTCTTTCAGTCTTCTGAGATTTGTGATTGGGATGCAGAAAAATCTATAAATGTTTTGCAAAGGCCCAGTCAAAGCCTAGATCTCCATTCAACTGATAATCTGTGGCATGACATAAAGATGGTTGTACATGTAACTCACCTTAAAAAGCTGGAGCAGATTTTTCTTAAAGAATGGGTGATCATCCCAATTGCTAGATGTGCCACGCTGGTGCAGACAAGATGAAGAACAATAAGGGCCACCACAATACCATGTACCATAGAGTACCATGGAGAACTAGATAGATTTCGGTTTGCATCCACTAAACATCTAATCTATTTGCCCATAATCTCTAGCTGACTGCTACTAATATTGTACCAGAAAACCCTTTTAGCTGTATACTAAGTAAAAAAATTTTGTTAGCCAATTTTAAAGATTGGGTTCACATAATTTATAGGGCTCCACAGTTGACCTAGGGTGAATTCATTGGTTTCATAAAGCATTGTAGAGCTCCCTGTATGACATTGTCCCTTTTATTGCACATTAAAATTAATACAGAAAAAATTTGCTCTGCATCTCCAGGATTCATAGGATGAAAGTTTTTCATATACCTCATACTGAAAGTCCTTACATCACTGGGTTTTATTTTTAGTGACTCATTGTTCAATGATAATGATTGCTTTAGAATCATTTTGTTTTCCTAGGGAATAATAATATATCCCGGTAGATGAAAGCAGCAGTCTCTACATACTGTGATCCTTATTTGTCCTCCTTACGTTAATGCTCTATTACTTTATTTTACCAGCGTGATTTCTTTTCACCTTCCCTTTCCTCTCAAAATGTCCTTTCTCTGCACTCCTATCCATTTATTTGCTTTGTGTTTGTAGCGTGATTTGCATTCCTCTTACATAGCTCTGTTTGCATTCCACTCACTGGAACACATGCTGTATACTTTCGCTTCAGCAGCGGCTCACTCTGTATGTGTATTTATTAGCTGGCTGTTCAGCATTTTACACAATGATATCTGAAGAAATGTTTTTGAGTACCTTTTAATGCAGCTTTTGATGCAATGATACAGCAGCAATTGAACATCATGCTCTGTGGAATCTCCACCAGAAGTTTCTTTATTAAGGAGGCCCAGTTATGTCCCGGGGAAATCACATAATATTGCTTGTTTCTAGTCATATAAAGAGGATAAGGTTTGAGTTTACTGGTACTATGCAATCGAGGTGTAACCTGTGCGTTGAAGATTCACAGTCCCCACAAATTTGTGTCCTGGATAATATTCTAGGGCCATATTTTATTGCCCATTTTTATCATGTAAAATAAGCATACATTAGTACTAATAAAACAATACCCTTTAATCGGCTTGTGACATTTGTGGGTTAGAAATAGGAGCAGTAAGCTTATGTGCTCCCCCTCATATCACTAAAATGTCCACTGGAATCTTGCTTGGCAAAAAAGGAATTGGGTTAAGAAAAGAAGGGAACTCCATCACTTCCATTTCCATCATATTACAATATATACAAATATATATATATATACAAATCTGGGAGCTTTTTTAATAAGAATTCTCACAGATATCCACCCCTTCACCCTGGGTGGTGAGCAGAGGGGTACATAATACCCTTTAGGAATTCTCATAAAGTATAAATAAAGCCTAAAAACTACACCAAACATTGAGAACAATGTCTATTTTGTTTTATCCAGTGCATTCAGTCCCTGTTGAAAACAATGACAGGAGCTCTGGATGGAGCTTCTGTCATTGTGGTCGGTGGTGAAAGTATGTCCAAGCAACAAAACCATCTGGAAAAACTACTTGCACAAGCTTAAAATGCTTCCAAAAGTGTGCACAATGCTTACAAATGCTCGCAAGCAGTTCAAATTCAAGTCTATGGAGCCAGCAAAGTTGCAAAGTGCAGGATTCTAATAAGCTCCATACCCACAGACCTAGACAACTTTGGGGATGACTCATTGTTGGGGGCCAACAGGGGTATATGCTTGCTATATTTTCCTCAGTTTTCTACCTAGCTTGGTCCCAAGCCTGTAAAAATAGCCTGTTTGTAAGTAAAAAAAAAAAAAAAAAAAAAAAAAAAAAAAACAATACATCTTTAGGACATTCTACAACCATATCATAAATGTTTCCTTTATTTACATTGTTTTTAGTGTAGTCATCACTGTATCTCCAGCCTAATGCAATTTTTTTACAGTGGAATTTAAGGGTAGATGAAAGTGTCACATTTAAAATTATTGTAGCAAAGGGGTGTTGTGTGTATATTGCACAGGGAAAGAGACCCCAAGTGGTCATGATACAGCTTTCCAACATATTGTGACAAATCTTTTACAATAAAGCAAAAATCTTGTGTTTTGGAGTGCTGGTGATAACCTTTTCTGTTCACATTCAAGGAAATTTTTCAAATTTTCCCCTTGTACATGAAAGCATTAAGATACAAATGGGTGAAATTCCTATGCTAATTAATCCTTGAGTGCTATATTATTATAAACATGTTTTGACATAACCCCCCACCTCTGACTCTTTTTGTGAAAATAATATGTTCAAGGACCCATTAACTTCAAACCAAAGTCTTCCCTAATCAAAATTTTTCCCATGGACCTACATTATTCAGCAAGTCAAAAGTCAGCAAATTGTTTGAAGGGCTGCCCCTAGTGTGGAACTGTTTGTGAACCTGTGTATGCTTGTCATCAAACTTTCTATGTCTCATGCTTGTTCAAGGTTAGTGACTAAGATAATATTGAACTTAGGGGGTGACTGTTTCAGTCAACTAGAATGTTCAGAAAATGAAAGAAATGGCCTCTATTATTACTCCAAAAAAATCACCCATTGGTGTCTATCTAGTAGAGCAATACAGCTCATTTGGAAGGTAGCAAGTATGCGTATGCCTAGGTTGCTGGAACCAGCACAACATACAATCTACTAACAATGACACAATTTTATGTTTTATGTCTTTCTTTTTCATCATAATTTCCTGGATCTAGTGTTGTGGGTTTTAACTAGTGGTAAAAGGAAATTATGCACACGTGACCATTTATAGTGAGTTTGCAATGTGTTGTTTGATTGTAGTTTTAAAAAACTGCTCAAATGCAGCAAGGTTTTTTTTTTTAAGTGTGCAATGTTGTACACAGCACCCTAATGAGAAGGATTTTCTAGATTAGAATTTTCTCTGGGGTTTTGTGTGCTGTGAACATTTATACACCCTAAGAACCTGGTTCTTCCCAGGGTACTGTTACCCCTTTGGCATGCCCACCTCAGAAAACATTATTTCAGTGCCAGAGTGAAATCACAATCTTGTGCATGCTCTGGAGTTACCTCACTCCAGCCTGGCCTAAGATTTTACACCAAGTAAAAATACCAGATGAAGATGAGAGAGTCCTACTTTACACCTTCAAACTCTTTACTGTACAGTTCACTATGGCTTTTTAACAATAGGGTTTTTAGGAGTTTACATCAAGGATAGTTCTGTGCAATGGATCTGGGTTTTATCCTGTGGTGGTTAGCCCAAAAATCTAAAATGGCAGAGAAAACTACATTCCCAATTTAGCCCTAATTGTTTTTCTTTCACAGTTGTATACAATTCACAGCAAACCACACTTTAGCAAATTCAACACTTATACGACTTACCCTCTTTTGTGCATGTGCATTGATGTGTTTGCATTTGTGTAGGTCAATGAGCTGATCAAAACCTCTGTGCATGCTGCTATCCCTACCAATTTCCCTTTGCGGTACTATGTTCACATTCCATACATAGTAAGTTTATTTTAATTGTTTCCGAATCAGAAACCTCTGGGTCAGGAATCCTCATCTATTTACTATAAAGATACTTGCACCACTTTGTTCAAAGAACATGGCAAGTGCTAAAATCAGCCAATGTAGTGAAAAGAGCCCAGGCTTGTGTGTGTTTCCTGGTGCCCCAGAGCTCATTCTGGGGAAAGAGGGTTGTGTGCTTTTGTTCTCCTGATTGTGTTCATGAACAGCCATCACAAACATAGAAAAATACAGCCCAATTAAACATATCATGCTCATTAGCTGTCTTTGGTCCTAAGTGGCACTGCACCTTTGTAATGCAAACAGCAGCCGTTGTAAAGCAAAACAAGTCAGAGAGAAACAATCAGAGAGATTTTAACACACAGGAACAGATGGAAACAGATAATACAAATGGAAAGTGTACACACAAAGATTAGAGCCTGAGCAGAACACAGAAAGGTCAGCACCAATCTGTGGGAACTGGATCAAAATGTAAACATGCAAATAATATGCAAACAAAGCTCGCAATCTGCCGTAATGCCGTAATTATCTTTGTCTCGCTTGCAACGAATTGCATCTTGTTAGAATAATCTTTGCTAATGTGAGGCCCATATTTTGTTCTGGAGACTCGTAAGATTAATCAGCGTGAGAGCTCGTAAAACAGCAAAGTGGAGGCGGGTTTTTAACCTCTTCACTTCGGGGACTTTTTATCCAGTCTTCTGTGAAAGATTTAGCTTACATATTCCTGTCAATGCTGCACAGGTAATACTACTTTACTATAGGACTTTATCAATATTGTAATTTATATTGTGTTTTTTGTGTTCATGAATACCTCAAGGAATACGTAACATGCAACTGCCAAGGTGCTGCTGTACCATAAACCACACCATGCTTTACAAGGAGCCAGTACACATTAACTTACAAAAGCATAGTTTCAATGTCTCAACTCTCCAGCTTCTTAAGAAACAGTCCCTCGTTTAGGTCTGAAGATTATACTTTATTGCAAAAATTGTAAATAGTGTTTATGTAGAATAGAGACCATTCAGTAGTAATGCACCACAAGGCCTGTACTAGGTCATATTCAATTTTTGATATAAGTGAAGCTTTAGTTGGCAAGGTATGTCTTTTTGCTGATGTCACAAAGGTGTTTGTGATTTTTATTCCTGAAATTGTTTTGATATAAAACATAATTTGACACTGGAAGATTCGCCAAACCAAGGGATGCATCCCAAGAAGGAGAACCAGAAGGATGAAGAAGGTCCCCTATTCCCCTTTATACACTTTAGCTAGACCACAGTTAGAATACCATGTCCAGTTCTTGGACTTATCTTCCTATTCACATGATAGAATAGGTCCAGATATGAAAAGTGCTATATTTGCCAGACTCATTTTTAATTTTTTATAACCATATGGCAGAAAAAACAGCACAGTTTCTTGTGGATGGGGCAGAGGCACTCTGTGGAAAAATCTAAGTGTAGCTAAATTGTGGGCATGATTATACTATTTAGATTTTTAATGCCTGCCTAATACCCCTAGTACAGACGCAACATACACACCACAATTTTTTTAAAATGCCCTTCCTGCAAATTCAAGCCTATGAGCACGGCTCACAAGCAATGCAGCTTTCGAAGATATTTTTTCATTTTCTCTACCTGTTCCTTCACCCCGGTTCCTCTTTTTTATCTTTGCTGTTTCAAACTTGTACACTGCCTTTATCTACACTTTCAACAGTATGCACTTAAATCACCTCACATTATTTAACTTACATTGGCTGCACCCCAACTCTATTTACTCATATACAATTAACGTTTTTTTCTCCCTGAATATTTATGTCTTGCTAGTGACCATTGTTACACTACTTTCTAATCTTTAAGGGACTTTAAGTCCCCTAAAAACACCTGCCTATGCCCGGTGTCTCAGGCCTAGCCTTGCTTAATAAAACTATTCTCATCTGTGGTTTATTCATTTTTGTAGTAAAACACACTCCTCAACCCTTTATAGTGCAGGGTTAGAACTCCGCTGGTAAAACTTCTGGCTAATTTTCACACAGCCAAGCTATATCCTTTTAGATTGAATTCATAAAGGTAAACACCTGCCTGCACTTTGTATCTCTGGTCAATTTCAGCCTTCTCTCTCTCATTAAAATTGTCCTGCTGTGTGTCATTTTTCAGATGCTTTATCTTCTGTGATCCCTTAATTCCTAATAAGGGATCGATGTGGATTAGCGAGCAGCAGGACAGCTTTACATCAGTGTTACCAATTTTACATACATTCACCAATTTCTATCACCTGGTAAAAATCCAATGCATGCATCAGATTAGCGTGCTGCTGCTGTGAGCTGAGCTAGCTTTAAAATGAAACCAACCAACTAAATATGCACTGCAAGGTGCTGTTGGTGAGGATGTCTATGAAAACCATGCATACAGTTTTGTACTTAATGCTCACGTTTTAAGGCATCCTTAAAATGTGTAAATTAAACGATTTGTGTTTTTTATATGTTGACCTGTTTTTGCATTGATACATGTCTTCTATGACAGTGCCCAGCTTTCTACGTTTTTAACTTACTTGTTAACTCTAAAAAATATCAGAATTCACTAACAAGATTGACAGCCCCTTCTGTAGACTTTAATAGTATTGTCATCTATGTTTGGATTTGCTGAATTTGAAAAAGAATTTGATTAATCCTGGTTTGCCTTATAGTATTATGGACAACATACTGGCCAATATTACATATATTGTGAAACATATATGGGGAGCATAAATGGGTAATAGGCAATACTGACAATGTAATGAAACTAGATCAGAGGGAACCACAGATAAAACATTTCTAATCAAGCAAAAAGCATATCTCTTTATTTCCTCCTTGGTTTAAATGGAGCACAGGTTAACTTTAAGTTCTTTGCATTAAACTAGATAATTCTTGTGCTATCTTGTGATAGACTAATACCCCTACAGCCATTCCCTGAGATCTATAAAATATTTAGAGTTAAAACAAAAGGAGTTCGTTATGCTCTGGTAAAAAGAAAAAAAGACCTTGAGACATCAGTTCAAGAAATCTTGAAGACTCTACTTCAGGCTGATCTGTCACAGGCTTTTGTTTGACACAGAAATCACACCCACACATAGAACAACATGAATCATTAAAGGTAATTCTTCTCAAGAGTTACAAAAGTGAATTTATTTTTATAAAAAAGAAGCAGTGATTTCTCCCTTTGGATATACTTTAAATAAGCTCAAAGAAAGATTCAGCAGCAGTTAAGTACTGCTTGAGACTTAAGGCTCTAATTCTTCTCTGTCTTTAAACCCTATGTCACACTGTTTCTTTTGCCTTTTTCCTTCCTTGCATAGTAAATCTTTTCCACAGTAAGGGATATGTTTTATTGGATAAAGTCAGGAGGAACAGTGAAATATCTCCAATAGCTTGGCTCTTTTCATTCCCCTTCTATATCCTTTCCATTCATCACTCCAGATGCATATATCTGCTTTCTTTCTCATGTGAATGAAAAAAATGTCTCTAATTTTTGCTCCTTCTCATTTTCTTCACCCGTTTATTGTCTTCATTTACTAGTCAAGTGTCAAACAAATGAAAGCATGAATACTGCCCAGTGTCACTTATTTCTATGCTTCTTCAAAAGCTTGCAGATCATAGACATATAAAAGACGTAGGTGGTAACACACAATGATAGCGAGTTTGTAACCATTGTTTCTTATAGCTGGTGCTTAGGGATGATACTGCACACATAGGTTCTGAAATGAACAATAAAGTGACTTTGTCAGGTTAAAAATATTCCATCTCTTTGTAAATTAGGTTTTTTTGTTATCTTCATGTCCTACCTTCCAACTGTTCCAGAACTGCAGCCTTCTTAAGACTCCTAAGTAATCAGAAGGATTGTCGAACACGTTTCCCACTAGATACCATGGTTCCTCCTTCTGAACCTTACATTCTCGCTGTGTCCTGGAGGAGTAATTTTTACAGTTTTCTACAGCAAGGACTGTTATTGCCATGATGGCATTCTTGGGTCAGTGCCCGGAGCAGTAGGAAGTGGGGTTGGGGCTTAAACCTCTAGTCATAGAGTCTCTGGATTTTTTTCTATATGCATTTTCTTTCTTCTGGACATTTGTGGCTGGTTTCAACAGAACAGTAAGTGAAGAGAAATGGGATAATTTGTTGACTCAAAATGTTCCCCATAATTCAAAAAAACATAAAACTATCACTTGTTCATCTTGTTTAGTGAAATGTACCTACAATTATAAAAAAAAGACAGCATTACTTTTTTAACACTAATAGCACTTTCAGTTAAATAAATATATTACAAAAAGTTCTAAAAATTATAATCATCAATAAATACACTCTTCCTACATATATCTAAAAAGTGAACACATCTGATTTATTAAAACTCGATGTAGCCAGGTTCATCGTACTTCACACAGGGTCTCTGATTGTGGCTGTAACCTGTTGTCACCTAAATTCCTTGTGTACAACTTCCCTTTCACAATCCCCTTCAGTGAATTGTAGATACATTTTTTTTTTTGCTGGATTGTTCAAAAGCTACTGCAGATATGGTTCTAAGTAGTCAGGATGATGCTGTACACATGGCTGAGCCCTTTTTGGAACACAGAGACAGGGAAATACATCATAACCATATAGTTCCATTGGAAATACCAATATACAAGCATTAATGAAGTCAAGCTCCAGCACCACTAAAGTCAGTGTCAGCGAGCGCCAGCAATTACAATATAGTATATGAGAATGATTATCACACCTATATTTGTATAAACAGCATGCTAGCGTAAGACCTTGATGCACATTAATCTCCATTTTTACAGACTTGGATTCAAGGGCAGGTCAAATGTCAATATTAGGAGTGGGTATATAGACTGTATACCATGGGTTAGTGTAAATTACATGTAAACAAAAACTGGGAGATAATTAGCTTTCAAAAAATTGACATTTTTTTTTTTTAGGAACTAATGTTTTCTCTATGGAGGATACGTTGAATAATTATCACTTATCCCCTAAAAATAGTGCCTAGATAAAAATATATATATATTTTTATAAGTATTCATCCCCTTTGCTTTTATTGCATAACAGCCTCATTAAATTTCATTCAGATTTTATGTAATAGGCGTAAAATGTAATATACTATATGTATATAAAGGAACACATATAAGAAGCATATTAACTGCATAGGTAAGCACCCCTTTTGCTTTGAAACAAACTAGCCAATTATGGTTCAAATTAATTAACTTCAATAGTTATATAATTTGTTTATTAAGGTTCCCATTCATGACATTAAAGTGTCATGTGGTCTGTCACATGATGTCTGTAAACATATTGTAAATGACCAAGTTCTTAAATGCCTCTGATTGCAACACCACCAGGTAAGCAACATGAAGGCCAAGGTGCAATTTAATCAGGTCAAAACAAATTTGTGAAAAACTGTTGATCAGAGTTTGTTTCAAAAAGCATCTCAGACTTTGAATATCCCTCAGAGCATCATTAATCCATTTTATTTACAAAACAGAAATAATACTGTAAACTGAACAAGAGGAGGCCACCAACAAACACTCCGGACAAGGAGCTGCAACAAAGACACCAACAATAACAGTGAAGTAGCTGCAAAGACCGACATCAGAGACAGAAGTATCTGTCCACAGGGACACATTACATTCCACGGAGAGGGGTTTTATGGAAGAGAGGCCAGAAATAAAGTCATATTTAGAGTTACCCCAACAGCAAATGCCAAACTACATGGAAGAAGGTTTCCTGGTCAGATAACACTAAAATTTAACTATTTGGCATTTGGCAACATGTGAAATGCCATGTGTGGCACTAACAGAATATTCCCAAGAACCATTTCCAAAGTGAAGCATGATGATGGCAGCATCATGTTTTAAAGATGTTTTTAATCAGTTGGGGCAGAAAATCTAGGAATGATTTAGGGAAACATGGATGGCACTACATACAGGACTTTTATTTTGAAAAACCTCTTTCAGTCTTCTGAGATTTGTGATTGGGATGCAGAAAAATCTATAAATGTTTTGCAAAGGCCCAGTCAAAGCCTAGATCTCCATTCAACTGATAATCTGTGGCATGACATAAAGATGGTTGTACATGTAACTCACCTTAAAAAGCTGGAGCAGATTTTTCTTAAAGAATGGGTGATCATCCCAATTGCTAGATGTGCCACGCTGGTGCAGACAAGATGAAGAACAATAAGGGCCACCACAATACCATGTACCATAGAGTACCATGGAGAACTAGATAGATTTCGGTTTGCATCCACTAAACATCTAATCTATTTGCCCATAATCTCTAGCTGACTGCTACTAATATTGTACCAGAAAACCCTTTTAGCTGTATACTAAGTAAAAAAATTTTGTTAGCCAATAAAAGTGGTTTCCTATGTCTATAACGGTTTATTTCTGTCACCTCTCCTCCTCTGCTGAACTTCTGTATCTTCACTGGCTTCCCATCAAGCTAAGAGTCATATTAGAGTTATTACATTATACATTCCCAAAACTTATTATCAGCCTTCCTGACCTCATAACAAAGCTTTCATATACCATGGTATCCAACCTACTCACTAGAACCTCATCTTATTCATGACTCAAGATTATAGATTATATATATATTTTTATAGAGTTATACCTACTCACCATACCCATACAATTTATTTCAAACTCCTTTAATCATGATAATCTTCTCCCAGAACAGCACTGCTCTAGTAAGCTTTAATGATCCCCCTTCATTCACTATAAAGTTATCCAATGTAAGAAACCAGGATTTATATAGAGGTGTTCCATCACCTCAAGTCATTGACAATTGTCATTACTTATTTATTTAGTGTTCTGAACCTAACACCTACAACCTCACATTGCAACAATAAAAGCATGATCGCTTCTCTTCCCCTGCTAAATTTTGTATTTGTTTTTCTTTGGAGTTTGTAATTGTACACAACTCCCTTCTGGATTGTGTGCCACGGCTTCCAATAGCACATTGACATCTTCGAATGCAGGAGTTCTTACTCTGCTGGGTACATTTAATCCCATGGTTGAATCCTTAGTTTATGGTAGGATGAATAAGTTTGGCACTTGACACTTTAGTCTTTTTGTAATGTTATTGTTGAATAAGCTTTGGGAGAAAATATTAAGGATACAGATTGTCCAGAAGTGTGTGAAAATCTGGCCTACATACTTGAATCTCTAGATTCCATTTAGTGTAGCTTGTGTTTGCCTTTCTGTGGTTTCTTAGTAATCTTTAACAGCTCTTTAACAGCTAACATCATTCCTATGACTCTGTAAGAACAGTAACATCTCAGATCTGTGACTATGTAGCATCAGTCAGAACCTTTTGTGTACCCAAACTCGCTAACAACTTTTATTTTTGCCTAACTGGTTCCTTCATAGAAATTTTTACCTACTGTTCAATTTTGCACATATTTTGCATACTTTTTTTTTAAATTAAGATACTTTCATTGGTCATAATTGGACTATTAATCATCTTTCCTTTTGCTTTTTAAAGGAGAGATCAAATTATAAAAAAAGAAAGAAAATCAGTCAAATTATAAACTAAAACTTTTTTCAGTTCTTTCTGTTTTTGTCCCAATTACGTTTTGGTAATAATGAAAGATTTAAAGTGGAATGTGATTGCCTCTTTTGCTTTATATCTCAGAGGGACGTTACCCACCTCTTCCCTCAGAGTATGTTGCCTCAGTGAGCTCTCAAAATGGATCCTAATTAGAACCAGACAAGCTGCTCTGACAGCTCCCACACAATTATCTGTGAATCAAAGGCTGGTCTGCCCAGCGCTCCAGGATTCTCTCTCTGAGCCCAGCTTCAGCTCATCCTTCTGAACTTTTTTCGCATATTGTTAATGCAGAGTCATCAATCTTGCTCAATATCTATTCCGTAGTTCTCTCTAAGGTTCTGCTAGCGGCATCTTTCACAACCAGCACTACTGGTCCAGCAAACCCATCAGGGCTGAACAGTAAAAGGCATGGGCTGATTGTCGGCTGATTGTCAGCTCACTAAGGAGAAAAAGAAAAAAAAAGCACATCAATTGCAGCAAGAAAAAGTTACAGAGATATCTAAAAGATTTGTATATGTATAGCTTGGAGGTAAAAAAAAAAATAAGATAGGCTAAAAGAGAATTTTGACTAATGTTGAATCCAGAAAAACACAGTTAAGTATATCACAAAAAAAGAGAATTAATTGAAGAAAATATGGGCTTGGAAGTTGTAGTAGGACTAGGTTTAAGATTAGGAAGAACAGAAAATTTGATACACAAAATACATATATTTTTTAGCTCAACATTATAGGTTTGATATGGTGTGATACTTCGGGGAATTGGACTCATGCCCCCAGGACCCACTGTCAGTTTTATAGAATACTATGGCAGGAGAACTACAAGGTCCAGATGTGGCTAAAGCTACTCCAAAAGTGACTTTACCATCATATGTATGAGTAGTATGAGGATGCCCTTGTGTTTACTATGCTAGGTGCTTTTCTGTTATGACAATGCTTTGTTAAGGTTTTCAGAGCCACTGATTTGGAAATAAAATAGAAATATATTCTGACACTTTCCTGACTCATTGACATCATTTACTTTTTCTAGGAAAACTGTCTCCCTACATTCAACTTGCCTTACACACAGTCATGCTTGTTGAGAAAATTCCCTTCCCCAAACCGATATCACAATGTCAGTACATAATTGTTCAAAATGTTTTTGGATGATGTAGCCTATCCTAGAAACACTTAAAAACCCTAATTCCTTGTCATATAGTGTATCTGCATTCTTAGATTCCACCCCCGGTGATCCTCCAGTCACCAAGACTAATTCCGGGAGCCTTCATATTACGGCCCTATCTTTGGTCTCCAATGCTTTCATAACTTGCATAAGGTTGCATACAAATAAACAGCAGAAGAGCTGTAAATGACTTAATTATTTCCTCTTAGGAGAACTCTAAGGAAATGCTTTGGAGGGCTCTTTCAAGCAGTTTTTGCACTTGATTGTATATGTATAAGGGGATTCATGCTATTAAGTTTATGCTTTCCATACACCAATACCATTGACCATGAGGAGTATAGTTCATTCTCCATATTTTTGCTAGATTTGATTCAAGTCCAAAAAAAAAAGAAATCTAAGGATATCAGGAAATATGTTTCACCTCACCGGTGCTGACTAGGTATTTCCAGAGAAACTATAAGAAGCAAAAGGAGAATAAGCAAACAATTTAACATTTGCTATTATTAGTGTGTGTTGTGGCTAGTTGGTTTTGAATTTAAGTAGAACCTGCATTTCATCTTCATGAAACTGTTACTTTTCTAAATGTCCCTAGCATAGCATCAAATTTTATTTTTTTAATTTGCTGCTGGAAGACCTGTTTTAAATATGGTCATAGAGTATGGCCAAAATGTAATTTCACAGCATCTACTTTTGGCCCCAAAAGGAGTTCTAGTTGTTAATGGTTGGTGCTAACACAGGAGCGTTTTGTGTAGAATAATTCCAAAGTCCCAGCTGGCAGAAGTATGCATAGATAAAGAGCAGTCATTCTTCATATACCACTGAATGATGGAGTTTTATTTAAAAAAAAAATATTGTATTCTAAAATTACAGGAAAAGTAATTGTTCATTGTTTCCATAGAATTAAACTCCAACTTCAGCTCCCAACATGCTGCACAAGTCTTAGTAATACACACCCGTGGCCGTATTGGAGAGGTAGAGGTTGTGCAGATCGTCACAAGTGCAGACATATGTGATGGCTTTTCATTGCTGCTGTGTGGACCATCTGGTTTTACACAGACCATTACATTCTAGTAGTCAGAGAAAGATGCACCTTCCCTTCCTACATGTGTTTAGTTCTTGTCCTCTCCCCTCACTCTGCAGTGCTGCAGTAAAATGTGCTGATGGCCATTTGGCAATAGACTGGCCAAGAGCCATTGCTTCAGAGGACAGTTTATCCTTACAAGATGTCTCAGCTCAAGTTGAAAGCAGATAATTACTCTTACTGCAAACAAAGACTGCGGCTTGTTCCACTCCAGTGATAATGACCATCACTTATCGAGCAACCATGTCCTATTGTTTGTTTGCAAGTTAGAGCACGTCCACACTCTCATAGCAATGTATAGTGTGACAGAGTGTAAATCAGTCAGCGTTATCATTATTATTATAAGCAATAACAATAATATACCCCCCACTGTAAAATGCAATCATGTTGGAGGTCACAATGGTATTTCATGGCCATATACCAGTACAAGGCCTGTTATAAAGGCCACAGAATTCTATATTTGTATGCACTTTTTTTTAAAATACAGACAGTACATGATGCCCATGGCATTCAAAAAGAACACGACAAAGGAAGGATTATTCCAACCCCCTCCCCACCCATTTTTATCAAGACCCTGTGGTACAATCACTCTAAACCTAAGCTGTGACTATTGCTAATCTTGCATGGTCACTAGTCCATTTTCCAGAAAGATATTTAAAAGTGGCAAAATCAGTGCTTTGCTTCCCTCCAGTGATCCTTCAAAGAAATATATAAAGAATTCACTATACCCAATGACACCAAAAGCTAAAAAGCAGATTTCATTCTGATATGGCAGTTCTAGGAACATTTTCTATTTGGAGATTCTTTCAACTGCTTAGCTACTTCATCTAATACAGAAATATTCATTGTTTTTCTATTTTAGGATTTTGTCGTCAGGATTTTTGTACACTTTAAGTAGATTGCAAATCCCACTGGAAACAGACCAGACACAGGCAGAAGGAAGTCAGCAGCAGGTTAAATAAACTTGTCAATTGATTTTAAAATGTCCTAGAAGCATTCTAAACTTATGCCATCAACACACGCCCAAACCCCATTGACAAAGACCCTTAAACTGTTTTCTCTATCACATATATCTTTATGCAAACATATTAAAAAAATGCAGTTGCTACATTTTATCACAAAATTGTTTAAAAAACAAGCTACATGAAAGTAAAGACTGCAGCATTTTGCTATTGAGCAGCTACCAGCACGCATGCCTCATTTATCCTCGATAACTTGTCTCCCTTTTTACCTAATTATTATTCTTGATCTTAAGTAATATATGGCATTAAGTTCTTGAATGAATGGAATTCATTTACAGCAGCTCACACTAGAACCCAAACATTTGAAATTAATCAAGCAGATATCAAATCTCTCAACAGTTTTGGTTCAACCCATATCTGATTTAGAAAGGCTCTAAAGCCACAATTGGGTTAGTGTTTTTCATATCTTGCATGCCAACATTATTTTTAAAAGATTTTAAGAAACATACTGGGAAAAAATACATAGGCGGCCTTTCCTGAACCCCTGTCTGACTTTGGTCCAATATTCCCACTGACCAGGAACAAATGTGCTGCAGCTGTAAGAATAAAGTCATCATATTTTTTTCCTGGTCAGTGACTTAGGCTTCTGTTTATAAAACAGGGAATCTGACATTCCCACACACATTCACTCATGGGAGTCAATTACTGCCTTTGAAACTCATAGACCTGGAAGATTCCCATGTCATCCCGGGACTCTTTAAAGGAATGCCTGATTCCCTGTTTTATAAACAGAGTTCTTAAGTCCTAATGCAATTGGATCAGCATTACGGATAAGCAGCTAACATTTTCTTAAGAAAGTCAGAAGTTGAAGCCAGTACAGACTCCCCTAAAGTAGAACTAAACCCTTGGGATAATCACTAGTCCTCAATGTCTTGGGTGCCACCAACTTCTCTCTTCTTCCCTTCCGAATTCTAATCTAAGGTCATCTTGATTGGCTGGGCTTGGATACTCCTGCATTTTTGGCATTCAGTCCTTGCACTAGCAAGGGAAGCCAGGATTACTGGATATTCCTGGCAAAAAACTATGCATGCATAGCTTAAAAAGTTTGGATAGATCGGTGGCTTTAGCGGGTAACAATATTTATTTCAAAAGGGAAATCACTTGTCCCTTTCTGCAAGGACCTGCTTGATGCCAGATTTTTAAAGTGAACTTTAGATGATTGAACCTATTAAGAAATACACTAAGTACACATTTAGGCTAATATTATTGTCTACAAAAAAATCAAATAATGTATCACTGACATCACTTTTCTTTTTGCGCTTGTTGATTTATACTTTGATTATACGATTTAACACACAAATTTGTAAGTGTCTTTGATAGACATTTTTGTGTAATTCAATGTGAATATAATCTTTGTCATGTCAAAAGAATTTAGACAGCCATTGCTAGCCACTTCTGAAAATGTTGAATATTTCCAAAATCTCTAACCTGAAAGATGCATGTAGCAAATGATCACAATAGACAGTCAGAGTTTTACATTTGAGGTTTATGGTTGTATTAGAATGTAACAGAATATGGGGTAGTTCTCCAAACTATGCATCCTCTAAAACTATGATTGGTCCAGTGAGGGTGTTCTGGCTTGGTGGTATATGGACAGTGTATCTGACTACCAATTCTGGTGAATAGGTAAATTTTACAATAACCAATAAGTAAAAGCAAGTTTGCAATTGCTAGTTCAAAATTCAACACAAAATCAATTATCAGAACACTGATTTTTATCAGATTATCCTAGATCCTAAAAAGAGCAACAGGTATTCGAGTAAAAAATGTGTCTATGTGCACAGCATCTAAAGAAATCAAACCCAATACCAATATAATATATTGCATTCATTGCATTATAAAAAACAATCCCATAAACAAGATAAAACTGTTTTAATACATATAATACAGAAAAATGTGTGCAAACCTATCCTTTTTAAAAGGTTAGGTCACTGGACATTGTGATTTTATTGGTAGAGCCCTTAGCTTCCTAAATATGTTAAATACTTAAAATGAGATTTTCATGGAATAATTCCAAATTCTGGTTCTGCCTGACTTTTGGATGTTCCACCCCACCTTTTCTTGTGCTAGCAACTCCTGCTGCATCCTCTAAAACAGGGGTCCCCAACCGTCTGACTGGCCGGTGCACCCCCCCAGCGGAATCAGTAAAAGAACCGCATCGACCAGAGCCGCAGACCACGTCTCCCGGAAACATCACAGGCTCAGGGCAGTGGCCAGGATGTGTCTCCCATGGCAGGCTCAGACCTGCGATGGGAGTGTGGGTGTGTTCTGGCATCATGACGCCACTCTGAGGGGAATTTCTTCCCTTTTGAGCGACACATGGCTACTTTCACATGCATGGTCAGGAGTCCGTGCATTTAATTGTCAGCAAGCTTCAAAAGGTAGGGGATCACTGCTGTAGAATGTGAAAAAAATGAAAATCTATGCCACATTAGGTGTGTTACTGTGAAGACTTACGCACTCTAGATTTTAAGGACTAGAATTTCAACCACGGATCTCTTCAATTAGAACACCGAGAAATACAATACTTTAATTCTCCAGCAGCTAATAAAAATTTAATATCAGCTGGGGGTGGACTTACCTTCAAGGTTTTATGTTTTTTGATAATGTGGCCCAAGTTTAATGACTTACTCAAAAATCCTCATTGTTTTTAACATTACCTATCATGGACATCCAAGGGGGTTCATAAATAAAGCAGTGAATCTGACATTAACTGAAACATTCCCTGGTGTCAATCAATCACTGCTATTGAAAGACATGGTGCTAGAATATTCTTCACCAGGGAATGTTCCATTAAATGTCAGATTCACTTCTTTATAAATAGACCCCCAGCCATTAGTTTCTAACAAGTGGTATATGGAACAGCTGGAAGGTTTCTTATGTTTTTCACACATTTTATTTGGAGAAAATGTAAAAATGGATACTTTTGAGTGTCAAACATTCTGTTTAGAATAATCACCTGAATGGTCTTTCCATGATTCCAGAATGGATGATGCCCTCTATGGCTTGCAAGTTGCATTCATTGTTCGATTTCTGCTACCATGCTGTGTAGCTAGGAGATGTGGAAACTGCAAAATAAAACAAACAAACGGTATTTGTTGGGGACTAAATTTTTTTAAAACTGGAGATGACCCATATATAGAAAAACAGGTTTTAGTTTGGATGTAATATTTTAAAGGAAAATATACTGCAATAAATTAAATGGATGTATTTTATCCTATCCAATCAGCTGAATACTATCGGAAATAATTGGAGCCCAATCAATGAAAGTGCTAACCTATCAATTAACCACATGCAGTAATCCATAAACATGAGCCTGTACTGCCTATTTAACACCATTGGAAAAGCTTGTTATCTCTCTGCGTGAATTGGGAGGAAAGGAAAAAGAAGGGAGAGTTTTACTGTATGTGCCCAGCTAACACCCATTGTCCAAGATGTGCAAGAGGTTGTGAAAGGTCCAGAGGGAGCAGCAACAGGCATGAAAGACACGCAGATGTCTCATCTCTTGCTGTTCTCAATAAGACAACTGTCTGTTTGTGTCTTGTGGTACATTTACATGATATGATCTTAAAATAAATGTATGCCTTACCTATTTAGGGTAAAAAACAAAAACAAAAATAAAAATATTTTAATGTCAACTAGTTGCATACTTTCCCTTTCCTGTCAAGTAAATTTCTTCTAGCAGGCTGTGCAGGAAAGGTCAGTAAAGGCATCTGGCCTGGATAGCATCATTCACCAGGAACAAGGCCAGCTGTGCTAGTTTGATTAAAGATTCCCCTGGGAGCAGGATCAAACACAAGTTAAGTACACCTGGAAAATGTAATTTTGATCTATAAGGATTGTCTGAACTGCATCAACTGAAGAATCAGCATAAGCATTCTGCACACTAGCCCGTCTGTTCTGCACTGCTTGAATTCAAGGTACTGAATCTATGTCAGTGTTCCTCAACCTTTTACCATGGGGGAACTCATTTAAATAACTTTCAGGGAACCCCTACTATAATTATTATTTTTACAGCTTCCAGTACATTAGTGTGGTGGTCAACAGGAAAAATGAACCCTACAAAGCTGGGCAGTGGGAACAATGCCACCCTTAAAGAAATCCAAAAAGATCATTGGTGTCAGTTAAATTGACCTGAGAGTCACTGCCCATTGCCCAGGGAACCCCTATCAACCTCTGGAGGAATCCTAGGATTTCACCAGAGCGCCCTAGCTAGTACCAGGTATAGAAAATCAGCACATGCTAAAATGGGCCTATTTGGGACAGTATAGCAAAGTCAAGGCATGCCCAGTTGGCAAAAGAGGTGAAGGCAATATTGGGTAAGGTCAGGGAAACAGAAAGTCAGTATAGCATTAAAAGTGAAAACACAAAGCAGAGCTAGTAAGGCAAGGAAAAGGTTGGACAATGGTGAGTAAGGAAGAACCAGGGAGATCCAGAAAGACAAAATGGAAAGCAAGGTAAGCAAATCATAAGTCAGGTAACATAGGTCCCATAAGAAAACGAGACTTAAAAACACAGAAAGCAGTTGGTTAATTGGAAATCACCCTGCTAAAAGGACAGAGAACTGCAGCCTTAAAACACTGACAACTGATGACATATATGTGCCCCACTAGATAGACCCTGGAAGAATCTTCCACCAGCGGTGGCTAGAGGTATCAGAGGCTGTTATTACCTCTTTCACAGCAAATTTCCACCAGGTGGTGGTTGACAGTATTGCAAGTTGGGTTTGACTATTCTACAGATGAAATCTAACCCTTCATATGCAAGACGCAGGCTCAACATGACCAATGACTACAGTTCCCCTTCAAATATAATTATACACATATATTTCAATAAAAAAATATGAATGGATTCTACCTATTGTTTAAAAACTAAAATTTACAAATTCCCTTTGTACAGTTGTTCTTCTTTAACAAAACGTTTAATTAAAATATAATAGCAGAATAACTGACAATGGTAAAAAAAATGAAGGTGCATTTTTTTCTTACTCAGTAATGGTATTTCATTAATGATGTGCAAAAAAAAATGGAAATCATCAAAAAATTCATATTAGCTGTAATCACTTTGCTACTTTCACACACATCTACTGTCATTCAACACTTAAGTAAACCGTGTATCTAAAGTTAATGGCCATTTAGCCCAGACTAGCCATCAGTGTCTGTAAATCTGCCAGCTTGCATGTGAACTTTTATGAATAAGTTAATACGGCTGTCTGATGATATGCATTAGACAAAGCAATAACCCCTATCGTGCTTCCAGAGGGTCCATATGTTCTTACTAATAGCCCTTTAGTTAAACACTATTGACATCTAGTGTGTATAATGTCTCTTCATACATCCTCTCAATAGGTGGTTTATTCTTACAGGGGAAACCCATAGCTTTATGCTCTGCTAGCTGACAAGTTATGTAAAAGCATACAAATAGTCTTTTCAATCAACAAACTGCAATTACATGGCAATGAGAAATTACAAGTTATATCACTTTATACAGGTTTTCGAAGGTCCAGTATTGGCATGGGTGTACATCACATCTTTGAAGTCAAGAAAATATTTTGGGATGCGGAAATTAATGAAATGCTTTTGAGTGGTTTTACTTTTGGAATCAACAATTAATTCCAAGAATTATATGTGAAGACGAAGGAATGTGTACTAGCTGACAGTTTAAAACAACTCTTTCATTATGTTAAAAGAAAGTAATTGCTGCAGCCTCTATGTCTATGAGGTTAAAATAGGCGATATACTAAAAACTACACTTTTGTGACAACCATTCCCCCCAACCCATTATTAGCATAAAATGGTAGAGTAAAGAAGTAGAAACAAAGGATTAAAATGGAAACATAAAAACTTTGTACCATACTCTCCACTTATCAGTGGTTTGCATAGGACAAAGTGATGTCAGTGGGTCTTCTGTGAAATCTGAGGATCCCATGTCTTTTAAGAATGCTCTCCTGTACCATGCTCCCTGTATCAGCTCCCTTAGGAAGTAGTTTCAGCAACTACTATAGATTGCTTTAAGAAAAAGCTGGATGTTTTTCTGGTGGCACAGAATATAACTGGGTATTAGGTCTTTAAAATAAAAATAACAGTGACTGTTGATCCAGGGAACATCTGATTGTCTCATGGAATCAGGAAGGAATTTTTTTTCCCCTGTTGAAGCAAATTGTACCAGGGTTTTTTTTTGCCCTCCTCTGGACCAACTATGTCTTATAGGGTTTTATATCTGAGATATGTTTATTTCCTTAGTGGTTGAACTTGATGGACTTTCTTTTTTCAACCTAACCTACTATGTAACTATGCTGGAGCGTTATCTTTAACATTTGAATTCCAAACTATACTAGGATCCCTCTGTGAGTTCAAGCCACATATACAAAAAAGGTTAGTAATCTGGAAGTACGGTCATTTTTTTAATGTTTTTTCGTTTTTTTTAATTTCAAGTTCTTAGTTTTACTTTCCTTCAGTTTTTTGTAATTAGGGTTAGGGGTTTCCACATAAATTGACCTTGTGTCTTAGTGTATTGTTAATATTAGTTGAATATTCATGTTATTTTGATTACCTCAAGTCAAATCAAAGCTAGGCAAATTGGCCGATCACCCATGTATATGCTAGTTGTTTGTATTATCTACATTAATATCTGCATGTTTTTGATAATATCTACCTGTTAAGAGTATTATCTGCATGCAATTGCTCTCTGCAGGCAGCACGGTGGCTCAGAGGTAGCACTCTTGCCTTTGCAGCATTAGATACCAGGTTCAAATCTTGGCTTGGACACTATCCACATGGAGTTTGCACGTTCTCCCCTGTGGGTTTCCTCTGGGTACTCTGATTTCCTCCCAAAAACATGGAGTTAGGTTAACTGGCTTCCCCTCAAAAATTGACCTTAGACTACAATATTGACATATGGCTATAGAAGTGACATTAGATTGTGAGCTCCTTTAGAGGAAAGTTAGTGATATGACTATTGACTTTGTACAGTGCTGTGTAATATGTTGGTGCTATATAAATACTGTATAATAATAATCTGCTCCTTGTGATAATGTTTGCCTGTTGTTGGAAACATCTGCATGTCATTGATCAGCCTGTTGTTAGTAATAGCTGCATACTTTAGGAAATGTGAACATTTTATTAGAATTTGCCTATCACTGTCAGTGATACGTGTGTTATTATTATGGGGCACAAGCAGTGTATCTGTACATGTGGACCCTACTCTGTATGTGATACAGGGAAGCCTTACCCCAGCCTCTGTAAGCAGTCATTGCATTTTTTCAATCCCTGTTACAAGATTCTGAGAGTACAAGAACAGTACAATGTTAGGGACAAATTATAGGAGGCCTTACAAAATTTGGGACACAGTAGGGATGGTGGACTGAAACCGGCACATTCTTCGATTGCTGTAAAGTTGAATCACACGTAACACTGTGGTGGGCAGTTGAGGGCTGTAACATACTGTAGTATAGGGGAACTAGAAGGTTGTGAAATAGAGGATGGAAAGAATTGTAAAGTTGTGAGGGGGCACATGTCCAATTTTCCCCATTACCCAAAAGGACCACTTTGTTGTCTTTACCCTTCAGGCAAGATGTCAAGTGTGCTTTTTCCTCATAATTCCAATTTTATTATACTGTGGTTAGCATCAGTACAGGCACAGTTATCCACATATCTCCCTGAACTACAGGGCTCCAGGATTTGACCTCACTATGTGCAACACCCAAAAGCTTCCAACAAAATCTCTATTTTCAGAATTGCAAAGGTTGTAACACAATTTTCAATTTTCACTTTGAAGAACAGAGGAAAATAACTGAACTGTAATGTTCTACAGCAATGCTCTCCTCTATCCAACTCACATTGGACCTGCTATTGCTCACCTGTTTTTTGTTTTCAAGCTTTTAAGTGGCTCTAAAAGAGTATAGGCCAATAATAAAGAGTATTGGATGATGTTATTTCAATAATAAACTTTACTGCTTTTATATAAATATAAGTATAGTCAGATGGGCTAAATCAGGTAATTTACCCTTTCAAATGTACAGAAAATGAATCTAAACTAAATGCAGAGGAACCAGACTGTGTTGTGAAGTTTTCCTGCAAATTTCCTCTTTAATGTTTCAAACTGCTGTCCTTTCATTGACTTTGAATGTTGCTATTTTTCATGGCCTTCTTTTGCTCCCTTCTCTATGGCAAGGCAGTGGCAGCCTGGCTAATTAGCAGCGCATCAATTTGCTTTATTATCTTTGAAGGATTCAATAAATTGTGGCTGGTGGCAGCCAGCGACAAGCTTGGTGAGTCCTGTGCAGAGGATGATGAATAGGGGTTTGCGAGGGTGAACGCTCTACGTGATTTAACATCGCGCTGCTTTCCTTAGACTCTTAATGGGCAAATGGCTTCAAAATGAACTTCATCGTTGCCACTTTCCATTTCTCAGATGAAGCAAGAACTAAGCTTTTATATGCCGCTATAGAATACTACCCTTTGACTATAGTATTATGGTTTGACAATGGCCTTGTAATGAAAGCCTCTGGGGCATAAATGGACAATTTCACTGCTTGCTTCATTATTCTTATCCACTGACCCTTCTGTACAATCACAATGGACAATCAATGGACAATCACTTCTAAAATGTGCTCTGTATAAAATCTGTAGCAGTCAAAAAGCATCCCACCTCCCAGATATATAAATATATTTATTTATATAACCTTTCCTGCAATGTTTTTCTGCTACAGCATGGTTTTAGTGTGGACTTTGTATTGTTTCCTGTGTATACGTATGCAATATACTTGGCTATCATTGGAAACTACTGAGCCCATCCCTTTGCCTTCTGTCTTTTCTGACAGAGGTTGTGGTAATGTGGACTTAAGTCAAGGGAGGGAGGGGAATAAAAAATACATAAATAAAACAAATCACACCATTTGACAGCTTTCTGAGGCAAGAATATTATTTATTGATCCTTTTCACAGCCTTTAACAGTGAAGACATACAGTGCCTTGTATTTATGTGTGTTTCTGACACACTGTGATTGTGTTATACAATCAATAATGGCCAAATGATTCATCAGTTACATAAGAGTAGATCTGCTCTGTTCTACTTCGTTAAAATGGCCCCGTAGTTTAACTACAACAGTTCATTAAAGTGGATCTGAACTCAAAAAATGTAGATTTGTTGTTGAGTACATTTAGAAATGTCTACTGTGCATTATTGGTGCCCTGAAAGATGTATTCTTTGTGTTCAGATTCTCCTGAAATATGCTCATCCTGGTGTGGTAAGTTAATAAAAGGAAAAAAAGATCAGCAGCTTTTCTTTTTTTTGGAGTCAACATAGAAAGTTCAGTCCCTACTTAAATGCATGTTTGAGAAGATGCAGCATATAATAAAATAGTTTACAACATTTTATATAATATAGGTTCTTATTTTTTTTATAACATAACATTTGGTATATGTGTGGGAGTTCCAAGAGAGACCAGGTCAAACCAGGTCAGAGCTTTTTGTAAAAATTAGGAATATGGCAATATGGTAGTTGGAAATATTGCTGTGCTTATTGCCCTGTGTGAACTAGCCTGATTGACCATGCAACTAACTTCCCTCTCCCACTCTCCTCTTTTCAAATCAAAATCAATTTTTGCTGGGGAGTCAGGGCAATAAGGCTTATGGGAATAAGGCTTAAGAAAAAATTCTACTTAAAAAGCAAAAAGATTTTCCACAAATCAAAGAAGCTAAGAAGTTAAAATCTAAACAAGAAGAAGTGTTTATGGTTAGGTTCGGACCCATGCTGGTACCCTACCAGGTGCTTGGTTGCCCGCACTGCTTACCCACAAATTTAACAGCACGCAGTGGGTAGGTAGGGTTAGCCAGTAAGAGTTACACTTTTACATTTTTTTCATTGGGATATATTACAAAAGGTCCACATACCTCCCTCCCCACAGCCCAGTAATTTCGGGGGCAATATTATGTCCAGCGACATTGCAAAGAACTTTTGTGGTTGGATAGTGCCAAGCCTGCATAGGGATAAATAAATGGTTCTCTAAACCAACAGCAATAACTTAACAATGTGTGGGTATATGTCATTCAATACAACACCTAGACTACAAACGAATATTATCTTTTATTAATATTAATAAGCGCCAACATATTACGCAGAGTTTTACATAAAATAGAGGTTGTAAATGACAAACGGATACAGACCAGGAGCCCAGAAGAGCTTACAATCTTTTATTCTTGAAGCGCCAACATATTAGCCACTATAGAACATTTTGGCACTTTATTTATTTTTAGCAGATAGCAAATACTGCAAGAAAAACATAAAAATGATGATTTGCACATGGGGAATTTTGCACTAATTCATGTACAACAGTGTAGTAACATATGGAGATTGTGTAAACTACTTTAAGGGTTTTTTAATAAGATATTTTGATAAATGTTTGGTGATTTTGTGTGAGTTTTAGTATGTATTTTCTGTATGATTTTTCTAGTTTTTTGCATTAAAAACATATAAAACTCAATTGTTTGCCTTCGATGGTTCTTACACGTGGTAGCATTGACCCCTAAAATATGAATACTTTCTAGAAACAGTTACCAGTCAACGCTACTTAATGATTAAATATTTGTTAAAAATTTACACAAAAGGTGGTAACATTTGAAAAACATACTATACCCAAGCTACATAATTTTTAGAAACAGATTCAGATGAACATTTATGGATAAAAACTGATTAGATTAGACTGATTAGACTAGAACTGAATATATACTTAATATTTTCTATCGAAATCGATGTTTTCTAACACACATCTTCTCCCTGTCCAGTAATCCCATACAAGAAAGCCAACAACTGTACTTTATAGAGTTAAAGGCTGAAAAGCAAGTTATTTAAATGTCAAATATTCCAATTGCTGTGTAGGTGTGGGAGCTTTCACATACAGAGCTATAAATGTTATAATTTCATATAAAGCACATAAAATAATTTATTGTTTTGGCTTATAGCAATCTGATAAATTATCTTTGACAGTCACCAATTCTAGTAAAAGCTGCCATATGAATTAGCTTTACTTCAGTGAATGCGGCAGATACATTATTGATAAATGTTGCACACACAATAAAACAGAGTAAGCAGCTTCTAAAAGATTCCCAGCTTTTAGTTCCCCTGTCTATATTATCCTCCACAAAACAATATTACTTAAAAAAAGTTTATTAGGTTTAAATATGTCTGATGGAATAGTGGTGATCATATGATAGATCATATATTATCACAGAGTGAAATGACATGGAGGTTAGTAGGATACAATGTTGGTGGATCATATGATATTTAAAGATACCTCCAGACCATCACGAGTTTTGTGATGCATTACTGGAGAATGTAATGGCACTAAGGTCAGTTGGATAAAGTAGTGGTGGACCATATATTATTTAAAGATACCTGCTGACCACAATGATCTTAGTTTAATGCATTACTGCAGAAGGTAGTGATATGGAGATCAATAGAAAGAACCAATAAGATCCGCAGAGGACCCGACAAATCTAGTAGCATCAATTTCTCAGCAAACTTCGATGGTCTATGTATTAGGAGGTGGCAGCGCAGGTGGCAAGATTTAAGTATGTGGACTCTTTTTTTTAGAAATATACCTTGCATAAAAAATGTAATTGCAGAGACAACTGATTTTTAACCTTATTTTACCTCTATGGTCACATACAGCTATAGTTTGATCCCAAGTATTTTAACTGAGACATCCATTCGCCAACATGCCTTTTCTCTTACATTACTTAAAAGCTGCTTTATCTGCCTTAATGGTGGTTTTATATATAAGATAAATGATGCATTATATGATATTAGAGACCGTGGAGGAACTCCATGCACATAGTGACAGGTGGTACTTTCCTTGATTGCAGGTTAAGTGGTAATGAGTACAAAGGGGGTGCACCATACTGAATGTTTGCAGAAGACACCATATCTGGCCCTGAGGCAGTACACACATATTTCAGAGGAAAGAAAGCATTGTTCTGCAAGAAACATTGTCATGTAGCTATATCATATCTTGCTGTGGTAGTACAGCTTGAATAGCAAGAGTTGTGGGAATGAGATGTGTCACATTGCATGTTTGTCATTGATGGATGATTAAAGCCACTGGAGGCATAGTCACATTCACTTTATTTTTTATCAATATTATATAAATAAATATATTTCTTATCATTCCTTATTGCTCACATGGCTTGTCAAAGCAAGATGGATGGACTGTACCCTGCAGTATCAATTCCAGAAGCAGGAGCAGACAGACTGCTGCATTTAACCCCTGCCCCTGTCTGCTCCATCTCTCTGCACGTCCGGCATACTCTGAGGGCAGCATGTGTCTGTGGGGTGTGCAGGACCAGGATCCAAGCTGCTAGTCAGATGGATTGTGGCAGCTGTGGAGAGACCTCTAGGACTGCTTTGCTGCATCACAGCAGCTGTGGAACAATTCTATTAATACCTCTGGTGCAAGAGAGGCCTACAAAACACTGCCAATTTGTATTCATAAGACAAGGATGCTGTTTCAGGGAACTGCTATTGCTGAGCTTCCAATCCTGAAAATATCCCTCCTGTGTAAGAGGGTTTAATCTGCTTTAATATGTTCTTTTTTTACCATATGCTAATAGATTGACTTTTACTAGTCAATATCATCAAAATATGAAATAAGTATTATTTTAATGGCACCAATCCTAAAATAATATTGCTACAACGTATTTTTTATGGAACTAAAATAATGAAGTATCTTGGGCAAAACTGATTTGTCAGTAGAAAGACTGGAAATGAATACAGAAACATATTTTGTTTGCGAAGAGTTTTTCTCTAAGGCCACCTAATTAGCTTGTACAATGATCAAAAAATCAGAGACTCTAGTTACTCACTCCTTTGTGCCTTTAAAGGGCCAATAGTTCCAGTCTAAGGGAACCATTGTCACAGTCTCAGTGGAACACATCTGGACAAATTTATAAAGCAGTGAATAGGACGTTTATTAAACAATGACAGGTAGAGGTTATTTCATCATTGTAATTTAAACACATGCACCTGGAATTGCAAAAATACTGGGAAAGCACTTTCTGCTTTCTCTGTCTATGAACTACCACCATGCTTTGAGTCCATCTAAAGCCGCATACACATCTGCAATTATTGTCGTTGGAAAGGATCTTTCACAATCCTGTCCAGGACAAAAGACTAAAAGATGCATGAATGAGTGCTGTACATACAGCACCGTTCTGTTCTATAGGGAGAGGAGGAAGAGAACAATGGAGCGGCACCCTGCTGCGCGCTCCCACCTTTCCTTTGCATTACGATCGTTTGTCTTCCATCGTCTGTGGATCTGCCGGGATGGTCGTTCGGACGATGGACGACGGATGTTATACACACGCCAGATTCTCATCCGATATCGGCCCTGAGCCAATTATCGGGCGAGAACCGTTGGACGTGTGTACGTAGCTTAAGACATTGCTGCTTGTGACTGCTAATGTTATTAGACTTTGAAATTGAAACTTTGCTGCTTATTGTTATCATTGCTGGAAGAAAATCTGTACCTGAGGAACTACAGTATAAGGATATCTCTGCTTTTGCTTTGTTCATTCTGTGGATTTCTGCTTTTTGCAAATCTCTTGCTGCTTCTTCAATATTCCCTCATAAGTTATCAGATCACCAGTCATCAGGGGCTTACCAATAAGGCCTTGACACAGAAAATAGTACAGAACAAGCAATTTAAATGGGGAAAAGAAAATCCCTAGATAAAGACCACAAGCAATACCACTAACCATATACGCCTACTAACTACTACTAACAGTACCCTTTTGTTCTCTGCCTTTTTTTGGAAACAATTTTTAGAGTTCAGGTCCTCTTTAAGACCATGTATCAAGTAAAGTATGGCAATAACAGATATCTGAAATTAGGAAAACCTAGTTAGTTAACTCCATTATACAGAAACTAGAAGTACTATTGCATAAATGTATTTATATAATTGAATTCCATAAAAATCGTTCTCTTGACAAGGCCACCCACAATTTGTCATACACTTAAATAACATTTTACTAGAATGTACTTATGCAACATATTAGAAGAATTCCAGTGTAAAGAAAATTACAGTTTCTATTATTTTTGCTACAGTGTCTAGTGGCAGTGTTGTCTAAATTGCTGAATATTAACTAATATTTTTGTGCATTGCATTATAAGGGCTGACAGAAAGAAAATAGGAAGGGAAGGAAACCCCCTTATCATTAACGAGAGCAAATATTGAAATATATGTTTATAGGAGAATAAGTGATCTCACAGACACAAAATGTAATAGTTTCACATATGTATGCTTATTAGAGCCCAATACAGAATGGGTCACTCTTTAAAAATTGTATTGAAGTTATGTTATACAACAGTAGACACCCAGGGTTCTACTGCCTTGCTGAACGAGTTGACTTTCTCCATTGTTCAATGGTTCGAGTGTTGTCATGAAGTGTGAGCCAGCTGTATCATTTGCTTTCTCCAACTTCTACCAAGTTGTGCATATGAATACATATAAATATGTAATCTCAGTGAATTGTTTTGAGAATAAAATGGGATGAATAAAGTTTAAAGAAGGTAATGTATCACCCCAGAGGTAAGATGAATGCATTGTATTACTACCTGGCTGGACTATTGGTTGGTGTGCTACATTCTAAACAGCATGGGGTTCCTGTGCCAATGCTGCATTGCAGGTTTATATAAGAACCTGTATTGAGGTATTTAAAAGCTAAATTCCAGACATTTTTTTTTTAAAAGCACACCCATTTAACACAGTTGTACATTCATTAAAACATCAATAAAGAAAATTCCACTTTGGCTTAAACATGATATTACATAATTACACAAGCTATTTTGTAATTTAATGCTATTACATATAACATCCCCATCTAAAATGTCATCCCCTGTGATTTCTTTTAAAACTGTACAAAAATTGCTAAAGTTCCTGCAAAGCATAAAGTTTACTTAGAGGGGGTTTTTATTTCCTAAACAGCTGAAGTTACAATTTTGCATGTCTTAAATGTAAAAGCACCTGAACTAGTCTTTTTATAAGTGGGTGAGATCAGATGGTCGGTACTAGTAGCAAGTCAGGTTCTGGTGTAGTACTGTTAGTCTAACACAGTGAACAGACAGGGAGGAAAAGCAAGATGATGACCGGTGTGCTCTTGCACTTTTTTTGCTTGTCAAGTGAGTGCTAGGGCCAAAAATAAAAACTGATGTGCCTATATATATCGAAGTATTACATAGTTTTAACAAAAAGTAAACAAGCTTTAAACCCATTACTGATATGTATGTATGTATGTATGTATGTATGCTGCATGTACTGTGAAGTAATTCATTCCTAAATATAATAACAATGTCAAAGGAAGTTAGGAAGTAGCTGTAATTTCAGTATCACTGTTTAGAATATCAAAAATTAACTGCCTAATGCCTATAGCTAGAAAAGCAAATGAGGGATTGTTTGAAACCCTTGAGACGATCGTCGGTCATTTTGATTGGCCATGCTGGGTCAATGTAACTCCTGCACATGTGTTTTAAAAGGGACATCACCTTTCTCTTTGTGGAAAAAACACCTGCCTGGTCCTTTAAGTGGGCCTTGCTCTCTGAATTACAGGATAGACTAGACTTTTAGTTTTTCTAAATATTCAACTTTTATTTAAATAATGTGTACTGATCCTGCCATAATGTTTACACACTTCCTGTTATGGTCTATTTGTGGTCAGCTATGGTCCTGCATTGTCATCCAGATAAATGACCATATAATGAAGCTTGCAATTGGTTGACTCAACACACACTGTACAAGTGTGGTTAGCTGAGGCAGGAACAATTGAATATAGATAGGTAGCATTGAATAGAAGGTGCAAAAAAATAAATGAATAAATAAAAAAGGTAGAAAATAAAATAGGATAAAAAAAAATAAAATTTTGCAACTGTTCATAAACTGTTCTTCCAAAACTAAATGTTAAATGTCTTAGCATATGCCTGAGCATATAGTTGTATTCTGTTTCACAGATTCCGTATGGTGACAACATGGACCATGCTGACATAATATGCATTTAGATTTCCATTTGTAGTCTCCAGCAAAATCCCATGTGATAGGGTGACAATGCAGATTTACAAATGGAAAACAAGATCAGAGTATTATCATTCTATAACAAGAAATGGAAGAACAAGGACCAATATTATGACAGGACCCCCAGGTATACTAATAATGAAAGCTGCAAATTTATTGTAACTTTTGAGATGAAATTAATAAATGAAAGGTTATATGAAATATAGGTGATTGGGTCTACAAGTAGTTTAAGCATTACACTGGAATGGCATATTTATGCCTCCTCAATATTTCCTGGCGTCACTGACTTGAAGAACTGCTGTGTGTGCACATGCATAATATTGGGTATTTGCTCACATGCAGGTAGCAAACCTGGAGCACCACAGAGGATATTTACCTACATTCTTTTTATTAAACTAATCAAAGCTCAAATTAAAAGCTAAACAAAACAAAAAAAAGTGTGCTTAGATTGCTTCTGTATTGTCAGACAAACATGAGCTGAAGCATAAATCTGCATAGACGGGACTCTCATGAATTTCCTTATGGGCTGTAGACATGCCTAATTCCATTTTGCATTTGTGCATTGTACTTTAACTAGTGATAAGTACATTTTATAAAATGTATTTTGCCTCAGAAAATATTAAAAGCACCACTCTATACTATATGTATAAAAAAAGCTGCCCAGATGATAGAATATGTTTTATAATTTGTTAAGGGTGGCCACATGGATTTGTCTTGCAAACCCAATATGTGGTAAATGAAGGAGAGTGAATTAGTTGGTTAGAAGACCTTGGCCTACAGATTAGACATTGTTGTGTAGTTTAACATGTGGTTGTCAAGAAAGCCACAGATTTTATGTTCAGGTAACTTAGAAGAAAATTTTCACTGAGATGGGAAACACTGTAATAATCGAGGTGAACAAATGATCTCCTTTAATCTATACATTTGTATCTAGCCTGTGTAGTAAGTTTGTCCAGCTAGGGAGCCATGAATGCAAACTTAATTGCTAAGTGGAAAAAAAATGAAAATCCAGCGACTGATAGCTCTGTTGCCAAATATTGGTTTTTATTCTTCTGTTCTGAAGTTCTGCTAAGCATGTGTACTTTATACCACTTCCTACAAGTCAAAAGTCCTTCTCAAGCCCCTGGTACACCTCTTTTTCCAAAATAGAGCAACCCCTGCATTGTTTTTCTTATCTTTTCATTTTCTAGATATCTTTAGACCAGTCATGCAATGTGCATGGTCCTCTTCAGATCTTTTACTGGAAGTGCTTGTCTTCATTGATTCATACAGAGGCAGTAATGTGATGGTGTCAGCACCAATCTTGGCACCATTATGTGTAGGTGCAGACTCCCTTTCTGATGCCCTTTTAGTGGGCAGGTCCATGACACCTTCCATGACACTCACAAGACATCCTCAGTCTTCCAGGTAAATTGACACCGGGGACCATGAAGACTGGGTGCATACAGTAGCCCTATGGGATTACTGCTGGGGACATCATTGGGGAAGAGATAAGTAATGTATTTGGTGTGAAAAAAAATGAATGGACTTCTTTTATACAATGCTCATAAATGCATGCAAACACATGTGGCACCTACATAAGTGCGCAGGGGGTCAGCACCCACACAAGTATGCAGGGCCCTTAAAGCGTACCTAAACTCAAAAAATTCACTTTACATAAAAGGGTAGAGAACCCTTTTATGTTAAGTAAAAATTCTGGTTGTTTATATTCTTTTCAAGTGCAACACCCTTTTTCAAAAAAAAAAAAATTGTGCAGCACGGCCCCCTAATTATCGCCTAGGCGATCGAGAATGCATGGGTGTGCAAAGCCTCCTGGGATACCTATGTCACACATCCTGGGAGCCTTTTTGTGAAAAGGGAAAAAAATTGCTGTTCTCATGCATGCGCAGTGAGATCGACAAGTTTTTTTCCAATCTACGTCACCCAATCTAGCACCTGGGTCGAGTAGTAAAGGAAGAAGTACCCGGAAGAAGAGGAAAAGATGGCGGTGCCCGACGTGCATGCTCGGAGACGGATAGCGGGATGACGCGGGTCCCGATGGAAGACACCTCCAGACCGATCTACTGCGCTGCGGGATTAAAGGTAAGAGTACTTTTTTTTTGTTTTGGGCATGTTTCAGTTTACTTCCTCTTTAAGGACTTCAGTTGAAAAGGCAATAATAGGTACAAGTGTAGAAGATTTGCTATAGACCCAGCACTCAGTTTTTGAATATAGTCTGCTGAATAATTTTATTCATTTCTGAATTCAGAAGACACTTCAGACATGGGATCTGTTTGTTCTCAACAAGACTGTCTTTTCAGGCAAACTAATTATTGTTATTATAACTTATTTGTTTACTTTACTGCATCTCTAGCACTTCACAGATGAATAGTTGGTAAAAGTCATCCACAAACACTGGGAGAAGAAAGAGAGTAGCCTATGCACTATTGATAAACAATTACAAAGAAATGTTTCCCACTTAGGAGAGCTGTAAAACTGACTTAATGATACAGATCACAGCTTGGTGTAAAAACTATGGTAGCAGCGGAATAAGGTAGTAATCTAAATTATAATAAGGAGAAATAGATCAGCTTTTATTAACCCAAAGAATCTGTTTATTTGGAGAGCTGTAAGGATTTATACAACAATGTTTTCCCTGAGATTGGTGAATGTCTGAATTTAATTCTTTGCTGTTGGATTTGACTGGTCACTTGCAAGTACACAAGGGTCCATAATTATCATGAGACACATTTTTTACTCAGTATGCACATCTCCGGCTTTGTAAATATAATGTTATCTACAAATTACTCAGTTTAAGGAATGTTGCACATAGGCTTCTCTACCCAGTCACAGTGTAAGAAGTGTAAGGGTGTTAAAGTATGTTAAAAATTAGATTTTTCTGTTTATATTCAGAGAATGTAAAAAAAAATTCTCCAGAAGATGGAAAAAAAATCTTCTAAGACAGCTGTCATCAAAACAGAAAGATTCCCTTCACCTTCTGTACCATCAACAGTGGAAAACCAGGACAAATATAGGGGTAAATCTGATGGTGATGCAAACAGCAAATACAAACTAAATGTCTTTTGGTTAACAGTATGAAGGCAGAAGTGCAGAGAAAACATGACCAGGGTACCGCATATGAAGACCTCACTGCTGCCACCAATAATTCCCCCACCACAACAACCCCTTTCAAACCAGAGAAACAAAAGACCAATACACAAATTATCTTGGAATAAATTGGCCACAGCAGCCCCTTTATTAACACAAATAACATTTTATTATAACAGCATTAACTCATCATATAGGTCCATGAAAGTCACCCCTCCTTTTCCGTCCCACTGTACCTGATCTACCACCAGGCCCCCAGGTGCCCTACCCCACCTCGGGGACAGATAGCAGATCTCTAAACTCCAACTTAGCCTCCACAACAACCCAGTGTCATGCAAGGCCCCACCTTATTGTCCAAAAATAGAACCAACTTTTTCCGTGTCCACCATTTATTTAAATTTACAATTACCCCCCCTCTAACTTTCATGAACCCAAACAACCAAAAAACCCGCCCCGCTGCTGCGACAATACCCCTCCCCATATTGGCCTAATTCTTACCGCTACGGGCCTCTCTTGCAATGTCTCTAGCAACATAGATCTTGCCATTTTTAAACATTCTATTATTACTTACTTTGCATGTTTTAATTTGTCACACTTTCTTGAAATTTTACCCCCTCTGCATTTTGAGTTGCTGCTTCCCAAAAAAAATGAGCAGCAAGATTCTTGGAGTGTTGGGTTTACAGGGTCAATATAGGACTTCCTCCTGCATAACAGTGCACTATATCAATCTTCATTTTAAATATTTCATCCTTTTTACCAAAGCTATTTCTTCCTTTCTTTAAACTGTAAAGTAACCATATCTTGCTTAAAGTAAATTTACAATGTAGTACTATATACTACAAGATGGCAATGCATACTATCTGCTTATTACAAAATGGACTCCCGTTCAGCCACCTTCTCTGAGCTTACAAAACCCAAGGTTTGCATGATATTCATAGAATGATTTTGATCTAAAGAGCCTTAGCTTTAACAAGATTTCATAAAAATAAGGTCACTTTACAGTCAAGGGCACTCAAGATGGTATCATTACTACTCACCATGGTGATAGTGCAAGGGCTGCACTAATAGGATGAATATAAGCAAATCCTCTGCAGTTTAATAAGATACTGATGGTTCAGCAAGAATAAACTGGTTACAGTAGGTAGAAACTGCTCATACATTTTTACAGTTTACTAGAGTAAAGAATTTGTCTGTTCAACAATAGTAGGAAATACAATTATTCAAGTAGAGAATCATTCAAAAAGTACATATAACAAATATATACTTTTATAATCTATATGTATTGTATGTATAAAATGCATAGTAACTCTTCATAATTCACCTCAAGGTAATTCAGTACAGCCAAAGGCAAAGTACTATACCCAACCAGAAACAGAAGTGTTATTGATGGGTTTTCCTTATTCAAACCTAAATCTTCTACTCTTGTACTGGCATTTCATCCTAATCTTCTGCTTCAAATTACTATAGACATGGCCCGTATGAGAAAGGCACTAAAAGGTAAAATGTATTGTTTGAATCAGAAAACCTAAAGCCTAAATAGACCAGCTTAAAACAATAATCAAGGAAACTGACTCGTTGATAACACCTACAAGTTGATAAGACTAGTTGTTACCTAAAAATGTGATGCAAAGGGCTCAATGGACTCCTTGGCTTAGGGTTAAAGCAACAATAGAAAGAGATGAAATTTGGAAGTAATTGTATACATATTGTTGCTTTTACAGAACACAACAGTATGATTTTCCTTGACAACACCAAATTTTGTCATCACATGATATCTTGAATGTGCAATTGATTTTTTTTTACCTTTACAATTAGCTCGTCTTAAATAAAGACTTATAAGTGTCCCAATCGGAATAATTCTAAGTTGGAAAAAACTAATTTGGTTTTGGTTGAAAATGCCTGATTTTTAACCAGCAGTGATAGACCTGACCATTTAAAGGCGAGGAAAGAGAGCTAAAGCCTTTATTGTACTTTGTGAGCTCTATCTAAAAACATGAAACACCAGTAAATATGTTTACCATGAACAGGGAATGCTGCCCTTTTGTTTTCTGCTCTATGGTCTCTACATCCAATTATCTGCAAACTGCTCCTATGTTCCAGGTGCTGAAGCATCACTACCTCTTGCTGCTCCTTACCACATGTTTTCTGAATACTGTGTGACTGAACCATCTCCCTATGGTCATATTGCTGCCTTTCTCACCCTCAGTATCTGAAAAGAATGAATTCTTGTTCATGGCCAAGATTTTGCCCTTGCACTAAACACCTAATCATGTTATAAAGTCATTTCAATCAACTCTTCATTGCCAGTTTGTGGGCGAATGTCAGGATTTGCAAAAGAGAAGAAGTGAGTGTGTTAGCCGGAGCTGCTCTGTGAATGGCAAGAGAAAGAAAAGAAAAGCTCCTGCATGTGCTTTAGCTGAATAACATGGCCTGATCACTACTGCACTTGCACACTCCCAGTGACTTCCATTTGAACAACTTTTTTTTACTTCGAGAAAAAATTAGTTGGATCGAAGGCTAAAAATGCAGAAAAGTAAGAAAGAATCTTATGTCCCCACAACAATCTAACAGCATTTAAAAGGGACAGATGAACTGAGACCAATTGAGACCAAAGTTCAGCTAGCACCTGGAGAATGTTTGGAAATTGCATTGCAATTACATTGTTGTCTCAAAAAAAAAGGGGTGCATGAGAATTTTTAAACCACCACACTGCAATCCAGAACTGTTTAATAACGCTTTCTATATGGGCTGTCAATCAGTTCTCCCAAAACTACTTACAAATGGCTGCTAAAAAACAAAAACTGGGGGCAGGCATATAAGAAAGCCACCATTGTTTGGATCTCTCCATGCAGTTGAAAATGGGGATGTTACCAGAGCGTGTGTACCAGTCTACTGGGAAATTTACATTTAGTTCTTGGCCCTGAAGATGACCTTTACCTAACCGTTCTCACAAAGCCCTTCCCATCAACAGCCAGCCTAAACACCATCTAAGTTAATGTTTCTGGCCTGCTGAGCTGACAGTTGTTGAGTTTATGTTTGGAACTAGAGAAGATTCATAGCAGATCAGTCAATGAAGAATCATGTGGGTTTTTTTAAGCAGTCACTTTTCTTTTCATTAGGTGTGAATGGTAATTCCTTATTTAAGCAAGCAGCACAAGTGTTTATTTTATACTTAGTAAAGTCTGTATTGAAAGTTTGAAGGACCCATTACATTTTGTTACCTTAAGAGTCTAAACCAAGGTGTTATGTTGTCTTTAATCTCATTAGTACAAGTAAAAAAAAATTAAAACTATATGTGCACAAAAGGTTTCTTTCTGTTTGTCAATATAATTTTTGTATATATGGCTTTTTATTTGCTTTGGCTTTGCTGTTGGTCTTCAGTGTGACAAAGATCCTAATTATTGTGGTCAGCACACTTCATAATTATTATGGGCCTCTCACCCCGTGTCTAGGCACAGGACCTCCATTGGCCACTTCTTTCAGCAATACTCCCTGTGTGCTGCCAGCTATATTATCCAAACTGAAAGAAAAATAGCTTGTCACTCACAATAAATAATCATTTAGAGCAGCTTGCATTATATCTAACC
Organism: Pyxicephalus adspersus; assembly: GCF_032062135.1. Lineage (NCBI taxonomy): Eukaryota > Metazoa > Chordata > Amphibia > Anura > Pyxicephalidae > Pyxicephalus > Pyxicephalus adspersus. The sequence goes on along the minus strand of NC_092861.1, from coordinate 28,678,415 downwards.
ATTGGGTATCACAATGGAAGCCTGTAATTTTATTCATACAAATAACCCTGCTCTGACTTTCACATGTCACGATGCTGATATTCCTAGTGAGCCTGTTTAAGCTAAAATGCCCGATTTTAAACAGTGGATGTGCTTGTAGTTGCAGCCACATCTCCCTAAATATATTATCAGGGAGTTAATGTATTTAACTGGTGAGCTAGTGGCATCCAAGCACTATTCTCTTGCTGGCTGGAATCTGGAGTTAAGCCAGGTCTCCCAAGTCCTCCTCTATTAGGTTGCTTTCAGATCCACATAACAACCTGCCATGGTAGTTTTCCACTTTGAGGGCAGTGGAATAACACTTCTTTGCATTAAGCAATCTTGCATTATGCAATTACATTGTGGCAAGGATGTATCACAGAACTGGAAAACACTGGAAAGAATTACAAATTGGAGCAGCCCCCTACAATTTAAGAGCAAGCTTCGCTAGAATGGCTAGTGATGTCACCATATCAATCCTCTGCAGAACTTAAAGTAAACTTGTATGCAATTTTAAATATTTAAAACTAAAATTATTTTCACAAGGTATCTATTATTTACTTCATTGCCAAAAAACTCTCCTCTACCTGTCCTTACTTTATTCAGACTTTACCACACATATCCAACTGAAACTTTTTTTGACTGCAGTTGGGCTTCATTTCATTTTTCAAAGTTTGATTATTAATAATAATAAACAAAATTTATATATTACCAACATATCATGCAGCGCTGTACAATAAATAGGGGTTGCAAATGACAGACAGATACGGACAGTGACACAGAAGGAGGAGAGGACCCTGCCCAGAAGAGTTTACAATCTACGGGGATTAAATCATGTAAAGTATTTTAAAGTGCAACAAGTGTAAATATCACAGCGCTCAGACAGAATGGGAGATTGGCAGGACTGGGAGCAAATCAGATGTAAGTCACCTATGCTGACAAATTAATATGCTAGTTAGAGGAAATAAATGGATTACCTCATCAGTTTGTAGCTTTCCTTTCACTGTCCAATCAGCAGATCAAGGTTTGAGGAAGGACACGTATTTAAAACTAAACTTGTGTCATCTGTAAAAAAAATGGTATCATCCACTTGGTTATGCTGTATGATGGGGCTACAAATCCAAGAACTAGAAAAATAAATCCTTTGGCCCATAAATTAATATTAATATTATTATTGCTTATTAATAAACAGTATTTTTATAGTGCCAACAAATTACACAGCGCTGTACATTAAATAAACCTGTTGCCTTCATCTGTGTAATTAGTGTGTCTGTAGTTTAGTGTTAAAGTTAAAAGGGTAACTAAAAGAAGAGGGGGTATACTCCAAACAGGAGGAAATAGAGAAACTCTCAAACTGTTTTTGTTCTCAGGTTTCGTCCTAAAAGTGAAGAAGAGAGGTACAAGTGTACAACTTAGCAATGTGGAAATTAAGCCATTTAAATGTCACAGCAGAAATTGAGACCCATCAGACCAGACACTAGATTTCCATTCATTTCTTGTCCAATTTTGGTACCTGTTCTTAGTTGACAGAATGGATGTCAGTATGTTCCCCATCTGCTTTAAGGTTTGATGTGTTGTGCATTCAAAGATTCTCTTCTGCATACCTCAGTTTAATGGTGTGGTCATTTTATTTATTGTTGCTTTAAATCAGTCCTAATCAGTCTAGCCATTCTCCTCTGACCCCTGGCATCAGCAAAGCATTTTTCCCCAGAGAGATGCTGTTTTGAAGTGTATTTTGCTTCTTTTCTACTCACATGAAGTTAATAATGTGACTTTAATTATAATCAAAAACAATTAGTGTATCTTGCAGAAGACAAACTAAAAAAATATGTGAAGGTAAGCGTTGTTATTAGAATATATAGACTTTATAATTCTATTTTTGGTGAGTATGGATTAGCTAATAAATAAAGAGCAATGTATAGACGATTAGGTTTCCATGTAGGGAATCCAGGCCAGAACACACATATATATACTGTGTATATACATACATACATATATCTATATGATTCAATGGATTGATGATCCTTCTGCCAGGGAAGAGGTTAAACAACCAATAGCTTGCAGTGGCCCGGCATCACCATGGAAACTAAGGGCTGTCCGTGAGATACAGTTAAAGCAGCAGCCAGTGGGTAATAAATTCTGTTTAAAAAGTGATTTTTTCTGTCACCCCATCTGCTGATGTAAACATCATTAAAAACAAATGACGGCAGCTCAATGAGGTCCCTTCTCCTTCTAGCAAAAAGAAAATTGTAAGTGTGAAAAAAACAGATGTAGTGGGTTAGTTTTAGACTGCTTTGGGGGATATGCACTAAGTTTACAAGTAGAAGGAAACCTAAAGGTAGGACCTGCATGTTAAATAGCCTGTCCTTATGTTTACCTGGACATTCTGCTATATTACACCATAGTCATTGTTTTTGTATTTCATTGGTTTGGTAGAAGTCAACCTTTCTGGTGTCTTAAACCAAAAAAAAAAATGTCATTCTGGTAACAGCAAACCACAAGGCACAACAACATTTGGTTCCCTCCTGGGTCAAACATTGAATTTTTCTTTGTAATATGGGTGCTGGTGAATTATAGACTTCTAATAAACATGAAGCCATCATATGGCTTTATAATTTCAAATCATTGGTGAGTAACAACAGTTGAGTTTGTGGATATCGAAAAGTGACAAACAAGTGAAGAATGCTTCGGTGCTTTGTCATGATGCAACATCCAAGATTTTTTTTTGCCACATCTATGGACATTTCCATTAAACCTGTATACAAGGCACCACAGAAGATCAGACTAGAACAGACCATTTACCATCTACCCTTGTGGGACAAATTCCTTGTGGATAAGCTTTAAAAAAATGCCACTTCAAACTTGCTGAGGTTTTTTGGGTCTTGGTGAATTTTACTACTTCCACTGAGATGACTGCTGTTTTGTTTCTGGGGCATAACCATAAAGACAGGTTTTATCTTTTGAGTAATGATTTGGGAAATTAAGTTTGGGTCATCTTCACACCAATGTTTGAGCTGTGCAAATCTGCAATTGATGTTTCTTTTGCTCAGTGGTCAGGACATGAGGCACAAACTTCATGGCAATGCTGCATATTCCCAGTTCCTCTTTTTGGAATTGTCTGCAGGTCCTGAATGACAATCCGAGGGCCAATGAATTCACGATCCTCATGAATTTTCCCTTAACACTTGCCACATTTACTTCGGTGATCCCAGTTGAAGGGTGTTCACATCACTGATCATTGTCCACAGAAGTGAAAAAGATTGTACCACTCATAGGTTTGAATATGGCCTATATCTTCATCCCCAAATGCTAGTTTTAACATTTGGTGGGTCTCAGCTGGGATCTTTCACAGTTTGTAATGAAACTTAACACAGTTACTCCTTGTAGTCTGTCATCTAGCTGATCATGAAACAGCTGTATGCTGACTTGTAAAAAGCATTCAGTACATAAACATGACTTTTACCGCCAATTTGGCAACTACTTCCTTAGTCATACAGGAGGTGACATCTAGCAGTGGAGCTGCATAGCAAGGCAGAACAGCATAATTCTGCTAACTTTTGGACTACACCTCACATACTTACTTTCCTAGTGCATTCTGTATGGCAAAAAGTGACATCACCATCCTTTAGTCAACACATAAAAAATTCTGAATGGCCCAAAATTCCCATGATGGTGCCCCAAGAACGTGCATGAACATTGTCTCATAAGAATTGTGCTTCATTAGAATTGTGAGTGTAAGGCCAGCATTCACATTTTAGGTACATAATAATTTTTGGGTGTATCAACCAAAGCAATGCAAATCTGACTAGTAGACTCCTGATTATGTTTCACCAATGTGGCGGATTACATTTAGTCTGGTGCAAAGGTATCCAACCTTTTTAGAGTGACGGACCTCTAAATTTACAGGCTCCGGAACGCGCATGCGTGGGGAGCCCGGTGTTACTTAAAGAATCTTCTCCTTTATTGATGTAATGATGCCAGAACTAGCCCACTTTCCCATCACAGGTCCAGAGACACAACCCACCCACTTCCCTGAACCTGCGATCCGTACAGGGGATGTGATCTGCAGCTCTGGCCGATGGGTCCCCCCAGCAGGGTCTTTCTCCTGACCCACCAAAATTTTCTCGCAGACCACCAGTTAGCGGCCACTGGTCTGGTGGATCCATTGTTATCGAGTCTGTAAGGAAAGTAAAATTTCTCTTTATGTTTTTTTTCAATTATTTACCACAGTATGCAAAAACATAAAATACTGGCAATACATTTTAAATCCACCTTACTAAAAAACAAAACCACAGTACAGATTTCTGTACATTGAATGCATCCACAAAAATGATTGCTAATTAAATGCATGCTTTGCAACATATAATTGGGTGAATAAATGTTCATAGGCTAAAAGACAGGGTAGCTGTGATTAGCACACCTATAGAGCTAAGATCATGGGTTCAGTTAATTAGTGGCATTATAGCAAGCCTACCTAACAGATTGGCTGTGTACCTGGAGGAGCAAATTCTGCATCATTGGAAAAAACACATGGAGGAAATACTGTAAAACCTACTTGCTGTGTGAAATTTCAGGCCACCCTATAAATACCTAATCCTTTCCTGCCTATTTTCCTAAAATAAATATATAATAGTAAAAAAAAAATTTCAAACGGCTATTATTTGAGTCAATAAAACTTGTCTGTACTTGTCTTGTATCTGGGGACTTTCCTTTCAATTAACCAAAGTTATACTTTAAAGGCTTTTTCATTTTTCAATCTGCATATGTTGCATGTTTGTAGTATAGACATTAAATCTTGTTTCACTCAATTATCTAACAACAGGAATTAAACCTGCACATATACACACAGCAGTGATTACGATTATCTCTTCCGGAAGAGAAGATTTAAAGGTGAGGAGAGTGATGAAGAATAGGTTTAAGTCTCTAATCCTTGTATTCATACAGTAAGCTGTAGGTTTCTTTTTTAATCAACCAGATTTGAAAAAGCCAGTGACAACGCTGGGATATTTTTGGCTGCAGCTGACTCACAATATAAATCATTTTAATGACAATTTATTAAGGCAAATGAATTATTCTTGCATTTGATGGGGCTTTTATCATTTCTTTAACAGCTCTGATTATACGTTCCTCGGCATTATGTTTTATCTGAGCTTTTATGGCGTCAAGTAATTTACGAGTTTTGTATTTTTAGGGGGCTTAAAAAGTTAAAGATAACATTTTTTTTTGCTGGCACAAAATGATTCTGAAATGGACTGTGTACAAACACTATAACACTGAGTCCAAGGGGTAATAGAGAACGGTCCATATATCAGATGTCTTTGTGTTTTCCATTTGCAAATGTATCATATTTAATCTTCATAACTCTTTAATGTTTATCACCCACTACAGCGCTAGTGTTTAGAATCTGACACAAGAAACACAAATGTAAAAGCTGCTTGTAATAAGTGATGATGAATTACTTTTAAAATTTATGGATTTTTATGTTTTTGTCAGGCATTGAAGAGTTTGCCACTTTTTATATATTCTAGCAATTAGTATGAGGGGTGGGAGAGTTAAAGGATAGTGGGTTGTGGTTAATACAGAGATGAGCTCTAAAAGTACCTGAAAGCCTATTTGATTAGCTACAGGATCATTATGTTAATAGTTAATGCACCAATGACTACATCATTTCTAGAGAATCCCTAAACCCACCTATGTACAGGACTCCCTATAATGCAATCAGTGACCTCCAGTTATACGGTAACTCAGTGTTTCTCATCTAGGGTTCATCCAAAGCTTGCTAGGGGTTCCTTGAGCAATGATCAATTTGAGCCTCTCAGCTTAGTTTCCACTCACTCCATTGATCTTTTGTCCATCTGTAACGGGTGACATTCTTCCCACTGGTCAGCAATGGAAGAGGCATTCTTAATGACCACCACACTAATGTACTGTGAATTGTGGCTATAGTAATTATAGCAAGGGTTCCCTAAATACCTGAGAGTTATTTCAAGGGGTTCCCCCTTGTTAAAAATGCTAAAAATAACACTACCATAGCCAGTCTTAGCGCGACGGGTAACCCAGTTGGAAGGCATACTGAGTGATAGCATTGTGAACATTTCTGCAGTGTAGGATGATCTTTTACCTTGTCATTAGCAACTTGGTAGGCGATCATGTTCTGCCCCTAACAGAAAGCAGATAAATGTATCAGAGAGCTGTTCTTTGAGGCACAGGGATGACTTCCACCCATTGGGCAATATGTGTGGTGTAAGATCCACTTGTGGGTTTTCAGACATTCTTATAAACCTTATGCAACACATATATCAGATTTCTTTTCTATTTGCTAGGGTATCATATAGGATATCATAATCTTTATAATAACTTCTTGTGGTTTATCACGCCATACAAAATTAATGTTAAGCACCTGGGACAAAAAAAGACAAATATAAAAGCTGTTACTACTCAGCGATGAATTACTAATAAAACTATCTATTTTGGTAGGTGGAGTACGTTGTAACCAACACGTTACCTAGTTAATAGCACTTGTTATTTTTTTTTTTAATATTAACTCAATTCAAACTTGTTGAAGAGACCCAGTAGAAAAAAGTAATAAAAGAGGGTTCTCTTAAAAAAAAACTGGTAAACTTATTTCTCCTGTGTATTAAAGATGAGAAGAAAGACAGAATATAGCTAGGGTTTCGTGCGCAAAGAAAAAATATATTGTAAAAATCCTGACACACGACGCAGCAGCATCTCCACATGCCGAACTCTGCACAGGGTCGAACTCTAATCTATTACAGAGACTCATCTGTGTATTAAGATACATACTTACCCATATGATATCCCACATATGATGACTACAAATCATCCCAACCTCTGAAAAATGATCTCCGTCAAAATCCCCTGAAGAAACCACTAGGCGAAATGCATCAGGAAAAGGGACATTCTATTTTTGAAATAGGGATCCCACTGTCTAGCCACTTGGTCAATCTGCTTATTATTTACAATGTGAGAGAGACCAAATTATCATTGATATGAATTATTGTCAAAAGCTGTACTATAATTTATTAAGTTTTCAATTTTTATGATATATTTTTTACTTTGCCACACAAAACCCCAGCTATATTCTGTCTTTCTTCTCATCTTCAATTTACCATATATAGGGGAGCAGCTATTTATATTCACGTGGATGTTGGAAATAGCACCATCTATTAGTTTTATTTCTCTTGTGGCCTGTAAGTCCTACCTCTGCTTCATTTCCTGACATAGGAATTGGGAAAGAAGGGACACAGACATTGGACACATTGTGAACTGTTGAATGCTTAGGAGGCTGATAGATAATACAACATTAAAATGAAGAGGCAGTTACCCAAAACAGAGGCATTACAGACACTGTCAGATGGTTATTGCCATCTGTGTATCCATTTGGAAGAAGTCATATTTATTCCCGTTACACCAGATCTTTCACAGTTTATGCATAATCAACTTTTATTAATGTTTTTCAAAAAACAAGGGGGAGTGAAAGAAGAGAAAAGGGAGGGGAAGGGTAGGGGGTATATATCACTGTAGACCAGGGGTTGGCAAAGTTTTATGGCCACTAGGCCATTTATGGGGTGGACAGGAGCACACTAGGCCAGACCTGCCCTAATGGCTTTGCCCACCACCAGGGAATGCCCCCTGAAGTGAAATCCCTCTCCTCGGTATGCATTGTAAAGTACTTGTGGTCTTTTATTAGGATATTAGGGTATTAAACCACAGTCCATGTAGGAACAAAGCTTTACTGGGGCCATTGATACTGTGTCTACAAGGCTGTGTTAATCAGGGTGGGTGAGGAAATGGGTAGAACCCTGTAAAGAGGAAAGGAGAGAAGGGAAAGACAAATAACTTAATAGAAAAAGGAAAAGAAAAAGAAAAACAAGTAATACAGATACTGGCACTTGCACTATAAGTACAACAGACTTGAGTCCAAACAAAATTCTTACCAAGGTAAGAGCCCTACTTGGGGGAGTGGAGGGTTATAAGCCAAAAAAGTTGCAGTTACTGGGTTGCTCCTTACCAGAACGCAAGGGTTAAAAAACATATATTATGCCTCTAAGAAAATGATTGTTGTAAACAGTATTCCTGACCAAACCATAGTAAAAAAATGTCCTCCGGTATATAGCACATATATCAGGTAAGTATTAAAACCAGACTATATAATAGCCAAGCTAAAACACTGGGCCTGTTGTAGGCCTAACACTGCAAAGGGATATACTATGAGACTGTCCTGAACAGATCGCCAACTTCCATCCATGAGGTATATCTTTGCCAAACAACTGAATGCTCTTTACTGCAAACCTTTGTAAACCAATAGAGGAATAGCAGGAATTCCTATGCCAAACATGGGTATTAGGAAAGGTATTGATGCGGCTATATCTGTGAGGATGACGTGTAGATTATCTTAGTCCAGATTTAGCTTGAGACCATTGAGGTAGATAAATTGGTGAAAGATTCAAAATGGTTATCATCTTGGGCAAATCTTCTATATCTTTAAGATTAGGATTTGGTGATTGAAGCAAACATTGAAAGGGGAAACCCCAGCGGTTTTAAATGTTCCTTGATTTAAGCACATCCAAAAAGGGCTTGAGGGCTCTGCGTAATGATAGTGTATGTCTTTATAAATCTGTAACTTGTAAATTGTAACATAGCTCAATCAAAATCCAGGAAAAAACATCCAAGAAACGCTTTTGGCACGCAGCCGCCATCATTTCCTCCTTTACATTAAAATAATGAATTCTGAATATTATGTATGATGAGTGAGATCACATGGTTTAGGGCCCAAAGCTCTGTGTGCTTTATCAATAGGAATGTCCGTATCAACTGGACGATCAAGTACCATGTTGAAGACTCCTTTGGCAGTAGCCATCAGGTCAGGTACCGTGGTAGCTTCCAGTAACCCTTGGATACGTACATTATTGCGTCTATTACGGTTTTCCAAATCATCAACAGGTCCCATAATTGTAATAAGCTTGCGGAAGTGCTCAGTAATCAGGGTTTCTGCATTGGTTACTCTGGATGGTAATAAGCTATGATCTTCCTTTAACACATTTACAGCCTCTTGTGTGGCTTCAAGATTTTTCCTAAGCTCTGCTACTTCTTGTTTAAATGAGGACTCAAGGCGGTGGGTATGAGCTTCCAAGTCAGCTTTTGTAGGTAAAGAACTCAGCTATGCCTTAATTTCAGTAAGGGTAAAAGATGCTTGAAGCTCCCCTGCAGTAACAGAACAGTCCTCTCTAATGGAAGGCTCTGTATGATTCTATGAGGAAGGAGCCACGTGTTCGCAAGTTCTTCATGCTGCTGTGTCAGCTATCTTGGATTCCCCTGGTGAGTGTTGAGGCTGCAGGAAATATCCCTGGATATCCCCTCCTGGTTGTCCTCGGGGTCCGCCCTGGCCACTGGGTGCGTGACCTTTCTTTTCCGTTAGACTGGATGTTTTTTTAGAGTCGCTTGGCATGGAGCTCAGCAAACGTGCTTCTCTAACATGCCACACACCTATCTTTCACAGTTTAAACATGAAACTATTTTTGCTTTTCTTTGTTCCCTTCAAAGATATTCCCTAGTACTTGCTATTGCTATGATTCCCAACAGGAATTTAAAGAAAATATACCTAGAAGACATAAGGCATTAAAAATTTTACAGAGGATCGGTCCTTTCACTATACTCTCGAAAAGTAGAATAATACCTTCTGAATTTGGGTGTTAATTTAGTCTTTAGTATTGGTGGAATGCAAGTATAATTTGTCATTATTATAAAGAAAACACTTTTACCTTTAACTAATAATGTATTTTTGTACTTGTTTGTCTAATCCATTTATATTCAGCTATTGAATGCCTAAAATCCTGAATTACATTGGAATGCAAATATTGAATAGTTTTTTTTGTAGACAGCTTGGCCTCTCTGCCTCAACACATAAACACACTTCCTCAAGGTAACGGGCTGCTTTTATCTGATAAATTGAAATCTATTATGTAATACATTTGGGTTGCACCAGGACGCTAAGTAGAAAATTCTTCTCTTGGTCTTCAGAATGCACATGGCTTTTTTTGCAGTGACTATTTGTTTCCTTTAGGACAAGAGAAGCAATTGACTGAGCTCCCTATAAATAGACTCAGATTATTGTTTATGTAATATTATCTATATTAGGTTTGACATTGAATCAAGCAGTTTTCTGTTTTTATGGATTTTGCTATTGTGATTGAGGAATCTACCAACTGAATGCATTGCTATCCAGGATCATGTTAATCTCCCAGGCAATAAAATGGACACACCATTGATAGTCATCTTCCAAATGCAGGCTATCTTAACATTTATAGTTTAGGAGAGAGTTTTTGTTTCAAATATTATAATAAAAGCACCAATCTAATAATAAATACATAATATTCAATCTTAACTCTTGACTGATTTCTGATTCACTATTTGTTAGAAATGGATGTTCTTTCCAGTGCTATTATCCTTTCCAGAGGCTTGAGGTCAATAACTCTCTGTGGTTCAGTTTACCTAATGGCCAATGCACTTACCACATGCATTTAAACCAAAATTTCTGTGGGTCGAAGGTTGACCACACATTTTATAATCTGCCAATACAATCTCAGTTCAATCAATTTCCTAATATAAGGATCTACCTTAATTATGTAATAATGTTGTATCCAATTAGGCAGGCCTAGCACTGCATACCCTATTGGTAGATCTAAAGGAGATTGTGAAGTGTAAGTGCTTTGTGAAGTTGTTTCTAAATTTGCGTCCAATGTTAGAAATATATCCTCAGCATGTCACTACAATTCCCTTTTGTCTGGCCTCAGCTGTTTGGCTGATATGGGAAACATGGAATAAAACATAATGCAGGAGCAGCACTGCCATATACATTGTCTGTCCTACAGTTGGCTATCATTGGGTTGGTACTTCCAGGACAGAAACCAATGCCCAAGAGAAACTAAATAGACTCATAGCTCTAAAAGCAGAAATGAACCTTCTTGTCCACAATCTTCACATGAATTCTCTTTCTTCAGTTCTCGCTTCTGAAACTACTCTTTTCTTCACCCTATGATCATCCCCCCACTCTTCTCTAGATGTATAATAGTCAGTAAGCACAGGGATGCTCTTAGCAATCAGTATGGTTCAAACACTTTACCATGAATGTGATGTCAAAGGATGACACACTACAGGGGAGTGACACTTTGAAGCCTGTGTTTAAAATGATAATTATTGCAAAATTCAAGCCTCAGAGTTCAGAGACAGCACAATTTACTCTCTTTTCTCTACTCGCTGCTGCCTGTTTTACAGTAAAGGAACTGACTAGTACAGAGCCCTTGTCAGAGCTGGATTAACCATTAGGCCCAGAAGTCATGTGCCTCAACAGCAAAGGTAAACATCCTGCTTAATCCTGTATAGTTGGCCACACATTTTATTATCCTCATCAATAGCAGAAGTATAGTCATGTCACAATACATATTGCCACAATATTCTATGTCAGATAAAGTTGAATAAAACAAAAAGTTACTCCAGCTGAACCTAGCAAAGAGGAGTTCGAATTAGTTACAAATCAATGCATACCTACAGGCTTCAATGATGGAAATACAGCTCAAGGTCATTGTCCTGACTTGATTCTCATAATAAATGCTCCAATGCACATGTCTTTTTTGTCATAATAATCAGGTTAATTTGTGTCATAGAAACAATCAAAAGAGAGAGTGAACTGATACCAGAACAGATAAAACCTTTTATAGCTATTTGAAATTACATACAAAGAAGAAAATTTTGCATCGTGTGTATTTCCAGTTTGTTGCGGTAAACATATTTTCCAATATTAGCTCTTAGCCCTGTAATAACTAATCTTTAATTAACAATACAGGTTCAGATGCACTTTGTTCAGAAGAAGCACCAAACTGAACATTTGGTGATAACAATGTCTTCTGCTTTATCTGCTGATTGCATTTTATCCTTTTTGGCTTCTATTCTTCAACACATAATTCATGGACAGTTTATCTGCAGCAGCTGTATTTTGTGTGCAAAGATTTGTGGACAAAGCTAACTGTGCTGATACCTTATGAGGAGGAAATGCAGTAGTACCAAGCTGAGAGGACCACAATTTCAAAGTATTGGAACTAAGTGAGTTGATATCACTCCTCTACACACAAAACCACATTAGGCTAATTTTGGATTGGGGCCTTTAATTATATTATTTCATGCTGTCTTGATAAGAAAAGATTCAAAACTAATAAAATCAGATTAAACAATATAAAAACCTTAGAAATTCTTCATTCTAGCAAAGATCTGTAACAGATTGACGACACTGTTCCAAACAGACAATTATTATAACAAAATGTTCTACTCAGCAACCATGGCGTGATATGTCAAGGTGATGTAAGAGCAATGTTGACAGAAAATGAGTTTTGTTCTCTTTGAGTTCAATTATACAATACTTAGAAAATATGTAGTGAGAATTTAGAATGGAGGTGAATGAAGGCCAAATACAATGTACTAGTACTAAAGAACATTTCAAATATTTATTCCAGTGGTTAATATGCTAATCAAAATAGTCAGACAGCCTTTTTTGTGCTGGACATTTGGAATACATGCACAATTCCGTATTCCGAACTATTGCCACATAAAGCATTTCAAAAGTAACCTTTGTAAAAGCACCCACACGTTACCGCTCATATTTGTAATGGTAGCACACAAGCTAAAAGGGTTTTAATTTGATTTCCAAAGTGGCGGTATGTGCTTTTATGTTAGAGTTCCCCATGCCCAATTCCAAACTCACCCCTCAAGCCTGCTCAATACATAGAACTTTGCCTTCCCACAACAGGTCCGCATGTACTGATTCAGATGGCTCTGGCTTCCTGTGACAGCTGGCAGCCTAGCTGATTAAGATCTAGTACCAGGCTGTACAAAATCTGTGCACTAACTACTCAGAGCCTTGAATAGGACGTACCCATGTAGCTTTCCTCCAACTTAGACTTCTCTTCTTTATTTTCCAGGCACAGAACACCCAGTTGCTCTCCTCACTGCCACACTCCTCTTGTTACCCAAACATTCAGGCACATTTCTTGATGGTGACAGGATCCTCCTTTAATGAGTAATTTTCCTCTGATTGTGATCCCTGAAATGACAATCATTGGTAGTAGTAGCTGTCTCAGCGAAGCTTTGAATAATTTGTTTTATACCAGAATGGTCAGGTCCACTGGCAGGCAATGCTCATTAGAAGTACTTGAAATGCATTGTTGCTGGCTACCTCGGATCCAGGGATGATATGGACACTTAAAGACATGAAAACCATAAGGATGATTTGATGCACAAGCTGGACCACTGGCTGGTGCTTCCGTGATATATGGTGGAGGTTCTTTATTACTCTGCAGCCAGTGTGCTGTCTGAGAGGGCTTCCGACATAGCAAAAAGGTTTTATTACTGCTTCACTGGTACTAAGAATCTGCTTATACTCTGAATCAGTGACTACAAAAACCCTACTCCTAATGAAACAAACAACATTTTAAATACTCAATCCCATCTCCCCCAATCCTTGTTGAGTTTTTTTTCGTCAAATATACTTTTTTCTATCAGTTTTTGGTCTGTTGTGGCTGCCAATAGTTAATCAGATGTTATAGCCTAAACCATCTAAACACGTCTTTTTGTTCAAGGTAAAAAGCTGTATTTAAACCAAGTTTATTTAAATTAAAGAAATCGATTATACATCCAGAATATGATTTTTTATAATGTCAAAATATATTGTTGCTGACCCTGTCCTTGAAAACTGTATTGTTCTATAATGCTACACAAGGATCAAAGGCATTCCCAATAGTCTAATTTAAAGGCTTAGTGTTTTTCCTATACAAGAATTTTATTAAAACTTCAAGTAGAAACAAAGGATAAAATAATAGAGGTGAAACCAAAACCGTGTTTGGAAATTACAGAGATACAATTATAATAAACTACGTACAGACAAACATACACAGCACTGCATACTAGTGGAAGAATATAAAATGCTAGTCCAAAGACTGTGCTGTGCAGAGACATACTTGCTTAGAAACACCAGAAACAAGGAAGGAATACAATATAATGCTAAATTTACAAGGACAGGTAGACAGGGTGTAAAAAAAATGTAAAAAAAATCTCTAACGTTACATATTAATTAGAAGTTGAAAGGCAGAAGAGGTGAGAAGAATTGGAAGGGGAATATGTATGAAGTCCATACCAAAAAAACAATACCATGTACAAGGGAGATAGTAATTAAACATGCAATACTGGACCAAGCCAGTGTATATTGCGATTTCAAAGAAGCTCACTCCAGATTCCTCTCTCAGGCCAGTGATGGACTTTCTCCTTTTTTATTAGGAAGAGTAAAGAAGCATTAGAGAAGGATATAAGACCATGCGCATAATAATCATCTCAATAGACCCATTGGGAAGTGGTGAGCATCAAAAGGAAGTGTATTCTGCAGTCACGGGATTCCAAATAATGCCGGCAAGGGAAGACATTGCAGTTAGGAATATGCTTATGGTCCTTATGATATTGGGATAATTATTAAGGTGATACCAATTCTCAATCCACCTGCTAGTTTTTGCAGCCCTTAGTGTAAAGTGGACAATCTGTAATCCCCACATGCTTTGGATAGACATGTTAATTTGTATCAAATGGAAAAAAACAAGCTACTGACCATTTAAAACTTAATGGTAACCCTTTAACCCATGGATGGTATATAAATAATTTCCATATGTGTTAAAAAAATACTAAAATTAAAGTTGCAATACACACAATGCAGAAAATACAGTAAGGACCTGTTAAGTCTTGACCAAGCAATGAGTATTACCGTACATGGTGTAGGGATCTAGAGGGCTGAATGGATTAGAAATGTATGAACAGGATTAAAATTTTTCAGGCAGGTAAGACAGTTCACCCATATTAATTTTAGTAACCTCATCAGCTGTTTGCTCACACTTGCACTTCAAACTGTGTATTTGGATTTGGTTTCCAGAGTTTCACTTTAATTTCCTTTGGTATTACGAGAAAATAAATCATATATATGAGTTAATCTCCACCAATAACTTTCAAAATGTCATTTCCACAAGGACTTTCTTGTAACAAGTAATTGACACTTTATGTTTAGAATGCTTGATTTGCACAGTAAATTATATTTATGTTCAGTCAGAGGTTTTCTCAGTTCATTTGAAAGTTCTTCATAACAGCAAATGGATTCAGACTGTCTTAAGCTGTCAGTGTGATTAATGGCCAAGGTATCCAGTGCTTCCAGCTTTATCAATCGCTAATTATTTTTATGATAATTTGGGGAGCGGATCAACTTTCTCTGGGACATGGTAAGTCTCTACCTAAAAAAATTCATGTTTTCATCATTATTTTTGTTAGTGAACATAATATTCTTTTTTACTGGTAGATTTTTTTTATAGGGAAGGTTCTAACATGGTTCTGCACCACCCCAATGTGAAACGAGAACCAAATCAATACCCTGGGTACATGTTTTGCACAATTTCTGTAGGGTGCAGCAGCCTAATGGCAAGCCCCTGGTGGTCCACAGACCAAATGAAATGGTCCTGATAAACATTGCATTACAGTCATATATGTTATACTTACTTCTTCCTTGCTAAAGCACAGGCACCTCTCTCTTGTGCATGTGGGCAGAGCTAACCCTGGGCGTTCCTGCTCTTCCGTGTTTTATCAGTTTTGCCCATCCAGCCGGCCAATCAGGAAATAGCCTCTTAATCATCCCTGCCCATTTAGCTAGCTCAGACACAGCACTCAGTGTTGGTGCAATGTTTCCCCACTAGTGACAACCCTGGCTAGTGACCTGACCTCTCTTGATTGCTGCCTGCCTCGACCCTGGCCCTCTTTGAAATTTCTACTACCAAGTGATTTGGTACTGTGTATCATTCTGCCCACCCTGGTGTGCCCAAAGACTGTAACGTAGCAGTAACCACCAGCGCAACATCCTCACTAGTAGTGGCTCTGCAGAGGCTCTGGTTGCCGCTTAGACTCCGTGCCTTGGTCCTTCTCAGGGTTCAAACCACTTCTGTGCAAGCCGTATCACCCCCTAGTTTCCCTGTCTCCCCAAGTGTGACAATATATATACAGAGTAAAATATACAATACAATATATATATATATATATATATATATATATATATATATATATATCCATATATATATATATATATAAATAGATTAGGAGGAGGGGTGTTCTGTATCTAAAAGCGTGTTCCACTTCTAAGAACCATTCATTGTTTATATAGTTTGAGCTATTGAGCTCTGTACAACAAGCTTTTCACAGCAATATGAAAAAAGAAAGAAAGAAATGTGAAGCCTAAAACTCCATCTACTGTCTAGCTAGAGGAGCACATACTGCTGATATTTTTGCTAATAAACGGAAAATTATTTTTAATGTGTTTATTTCAATAATTCTAGCCATAATAAAAAAAGAAAAGTATACATAAATAAACATAATTCTTGTTTGGTAGACTTTCTGAAAGATGTAATCCACTTCTTCATTCTCATATTTTCCATTCTCAGTCCACACATCTTTCTAGCGTGTCCACGTACTTTATTTCCCATTGTCACAGTATAATCAAATTATGAATCTGCCTAATCACATAGTTGATTATGGTGCTCAGATATTATGTTGTTATTAATGAATGAGAATCTTTAATTAGCATTATGAGTTCTTAATCATCACCCTGACTACTTCCAACTTTCTAATTTTTTTAGCTAATGGTGTCAAGCACACACAATAATGGCCAATGCTGGGATTGCTATAAGTTTTTACATTAAATATGTAAGAAATTATCAGTACATTTTCAAATATTAACCCTCTTATTAAGATGTAGATAACTGAGGACACTCACTAGTCTTCCTGTCTGTTTTGCTTTATTAAAGGAAACTGGACATGGCCTTTAGTTCAAAATTTCACATAATGTGGAATAGTTACTTGAAAGAGAAATAGCTTTATCACAGGTTTATTTCTGAAAGTTTCTTATGGCCCTCACAAGGAATGCCAGTCAGCAATGTTCAAGAATTTTTTTCAGAAATTGATTTGGGAAATTTTTGCCATTTTTGTGCATTAACATTGTTAAAATTGCAAGGTAAAGCAGATATATAAAACTACTAAGTTTCTCTGCACTGAGAGTTTCAGAGAATAGGGGTTTGAGTCCCAGTAAAGCCTTTTTGCTGCCGCAACAAGACCAGACTCCATGGGCCTGATTTATTCAAGCTCTGCAAGGCTTGAGAGAATACACTTTCCACAGGAAAGCTGGATGATCCAGCAAACCTAAAATGTATTTGGTATATGATTGAATACATTTGCTAACAAGTTTGTACTAAATTTACTGGGACTCAATCCCCTATTCTTTGAGGGGTTATAGCATACTATTGTTCATATATCACGTGTACTATTTGTAAATATTGTATGGATCAAACACTGGTTTACCCATGTTTACAAATAAACATGATCATTTGAATACCATTTAAACCCCTACCTTTCTTTTTCTCTGTAACCCTCAGTTTAAAGAAATTTTATATGTCTAATATCCAAGGGACTTAAGGGATGGCAAACCTTATCACTTAGGGGTAAACTACCCCGCATGCACTGCTAGCAGACCTAAACTTAAGTACGCAACTTGGACTTATGTGTATCATAAGCTTGATACTAATCTAGTATTGTTGTCTTCAAAAATGAAATTTCCACTTTATTTGGGCAAATCTGGCCCCGCCACAGCACCAAATTAGGTCTATGAAGGCAGCAAACTTCCCCAGAATGCTGATGGAAAAATGTATGTACGAAAATGTATGAAAGTTCCAACCAATTAAAGAGAAAACACAATGGATTCCTGATTGCATGGAGAGATTGGGCAGGGGGTGTGATTAACTGATTAGACTTTTACATTAACAAGCAGGTAAAAAGGTGTACCTAATAAAGTGACTGGTAAGTGTAAATTTACGTTCCATTGCAGAAAAACCAATGAAACATTTTGGAGATGCACATGTCTTCCTTGTGAAATTGGAAATATACTAATAAAAAAGTTTTGCTTGTTTAATTTCTAGCGACATGCAATTTCTCAAGCTCTAAGAGTTTTTACATATACATTCCTAACTAACCACCTCCATTGGTGAAGTTAATGAGCTTTGTAGTGCTAAATTTAAGTAAAATTAATCAGAACCCAAACAGTATTTTTGATTCCCTGTTGTGATGCGTCTCTAGAAATTCTTAGCCTCTCAAGTGAAGTATTTAGACAAACTGATATATTCATCAATCACAGTAAAGCTTGGCAAGCCAATGTGCCTTTGTGAATATTTCTGCATTTAGCTCCTGCCCACAATCTGCCAGCGATCACTTCCCGGTGAAGCTTATTCTTGTCGATACAATTTCTGCTTTTAGCAATTGAAAGTTTATAAAATATCACATAAAGAGTTGTGCCTTTGATTAACACATAGTGATCCTGATTTAGAATTATATAGATATACAAACCATGTCCAGCAGATCTGATATTACAAAGTCCTGAGAACTATTTTTAAGAACCTTCAGCTTATGCTTCAATCTATTTAGGTTCTTATTTTCTCAAGTCGTTGTATGTATCGTAGTAGTTAGTCACATTTATCTGGAGTTGTTCTTGTAATGTTGAAGACGTTTCACTGTTCTCCAGAGGGCTTCATCAGTTCTATCAGATTTATCTGAGCCTAGTTCACTTTAAACTATCCTTTAGTTTACCTGCAAAATAAATGTACATAACAAAATGTATATAGCCAAAAGGGGTGGGGTAAAGTAATATTTTACGTGTTCCCACCAGTCAGTCTCAATGACCCTCCCAGCAATTATGTTGATAATAACATGTTTAGGGGATTCGCAGTTAAGTTAACTTTGTGAAATGACAAAAAATAACCTTATTTTCCTGAAATTTTTTCCACTAGGGAAAATAGCATTTTTCAACTTTGCAAAAATCACCAGTCCATCCCTAATATTCACCTTTACAGCGTATTCATTTGGATCATTCTACAATGTTCTGTGTTCATCCCGCTGCAGGATTGCAATTGCTAAATCTCCCAGGTCTTAATAAAATAAACTGAATAATTTTGTTCTATGAAAAATGGTTGTGGTTTACAATGGTATTATTACAGTAAACTGCTACAGGGTCCAAACTACCTATTTGTGGAATACATTAAATTTAGGGCAGCGAAATAGAATATAACTTGGTATTGTAAGGTGATGTATTTAATGTTAGATCTTTACATATAAGTGCAAATTTTCCATGTAAAACTTCAAAACAAATCCCTGAGTGCAGTCAAGGAATTTATCCCATTACAATGGAAATACCAAACCCTATGATTGCTGTAACCATGGACTTAAGATTTGTGCGGTTTGATGCAGACAGAGAATTTAACATAATAATGTCACAGAAGATACCAAACCCCTATTGAAATATGTAAGATGGGTAACACTGATTTGGACTCGGATGGGAGCCTTATACTTAACATACGCAACTACAGCTACCATGAAAGCATGATTGATGTTGCATTCTGTTTCCTCTTGCCTTTCTGTATTCCTTATTTCCTTGCTCTCTAAAGTGCCAAAAGCAGCACATATAGTCCAGATTCAACTTTGTTCAGACTCATATCATAAAAAGCCAACACATTTAGACTGAGGAGATGTAGCTGCAGAAAAATATGATTGATGGGGGAAATCTTTAGTGTGAAGATGAAAGTTGCAAAAAAAGCTTTTTCTGTTATCCTTTAATGAACATTTATTTTTTATTTTGGGTTTTTTGTTGGGAGTTCTGCTTTAAATTAACCTCTGCACAGCAATGAAAGAAGTGAAAATTTAAAAATAGAACTGGAATAGTAAGAATATATTTCAGTGGGGCTTTTTTTTACCACCTCCTCTTTTAATGATCCAACATGAAAAATTCCTTCTAATGAAAACTGAAAACTGCAATTTAACAAAGGAGAAAGAAGCCGTGCAAAGTACAGAACTCTAACGCTTTCATCCAGAACCCCCTTTGTGTGACACTGATTTCCCTCTTCTTATAATGAGAAAGGCAAATAGAGCTCCCCACTAACAGCCAGTGTGCAGAAACTCTTTGTCACGGACAATGCAGCTGCAAGCAGAAAATAATGCATTGTCTCAAGACAACAGCTTATCACTGGGTTACTAGGGCTCTGCCATGTAGGCAAGCCATAAAGAAAGCAAAAAAGAGAAGAAAATTACAAACTCAACATTGAAGGAGGGTTTCAAAGACAGAAAAAAAGAAGACAAGAGCGATTTATTAAAAGTCATATACCACACACACCCCTCGCCGAGATCCCCATCAAAGGATGTTACTGAGCAGACCGCAAGCCTCTCTCATACCGCTGTTAACAGAGGCAGCATGGGGAGACACTGTCAAATTTCTAACATCAGTTAAGACCCCAGTGAAAAGGATTAGGCCCAAGACTATTTTCCAGCTCAGTAACTCTTAATGGGCTTGCTGGAGTTTTTTTTAATGGTGAGAGACTGGATGCTTAAAGGGAAGAGGAATTGCTGAGGCCGCATTGATTAGAGATGGAGGAGACGACGCGTTTCACCTTCCTGGTAGTAAACTGAATATTATGGTTTGTTAAACATTCATCTGAATGAAGAGTCGGTACAGGCACTGCTGTTTATTTCAGAAGAGAAAGAAATATTGGAAGTGAGCAGCCATTGGTACAAAGGCTTATTTGTAGGACCACACAAAACAGACACATTTGTGCTTAAGCTTCTTTTGATGAGGTGCCTGTTTAAAGGGAAGTAAAATGTGTTTACAGTGCATAGCAAATACTGAAAATATTCTTGGCCTTCACATTTTTATTCACTTGCTGTTTAATATTTTATTTTATAGGTTCTGCCTGTGGTGGCTATTAGTATGCCAGAAAAATGCAGTCGGCACCCTATGCTGAACAATTCATTAGATGACAAACCAGCTAGATATTTTAGCCTTTAGTGCAGAAGAATTTTTAGCTATTATTGTAGAAGACATGCACAGGCAGAGGAATAGTGTAGGCCCAACACTTGCACAAATTAAAATAAAAGATACTCACCTTTATTTAAACTCTTTGTTCCAGCATCCATCTTTCTCTGGATTAAATAACAAGCAGCATCATTCAAATTAGAGGACCTGTGACATAATTTACCAAACAGAAAACAGCAGGAAAACATGCGGTAAAGAATAGTTCTGATAAAGTGCACTTACCCATTCTGCCATCCACCTAGAGCAGTGGTCCCCAACCTTTTGCACGTCGCAGACCACTAAATGCATTGACTCCGGACCGCACATGCGTGGGGAGCTGTGTGTCACTCAAAAGGGGAAGGAACTTGCCCCCAGAGTGGTCATGATGGCAGAACCAGCCCATTCTCCTATCACAGGTCTGAGCCTGCGAAGAGATACAGAGATATATGCCTAATCCAGAGATACAACCCACCCACTGTCCTGAGCCTGTGATGTCTCCGGTAGACATGTGCCCCCCCAAGCGGGGTCCTTCTCCTGACCCCGTTGGTGGTTGCACCGGCCAGAGCCACGGTCCACTGAAAAAATTATGTAGTTAGAGAATCAAAAATCAGAGGGGGCTAGAAATAGGGCTGGACAAGTATTCTTTGTCTGAAAGTACACCTCCACTTTGAAAGTGAAGTTTAACCTCCTTATATCTTGCATGCCGGGATCTTCCTCAACATGCTATAAAAATAAATTTACAAAATTTCATGTTTTACTTTTAAATATACAGCCTTATTAATATTATTGGTCTTTGTGCTTCCCTGCTGTGCAGGGGGATCATTGCTGGCTGTGGTAGTAAAAGTTTTCAGGGGGCTGTACATAGCTAAAAAAAACAAGAAGCTGTGGTAACATTCACAATAGATTCTGAGCCTATATAAACTAAAAGAACTGAAATCCAATGAATTAAAGGGGCAGGACAATAAGACTGAGGAGGAGAGGGCTAGATGATGTCCATCCAGTGAAAAAGGCGAGTTTTATCTGACCCATTGAAACTTCTAATGCACACTGTGAGAAATGTATAGTGTGCATTGAAATTAGATTGAATTTCAGTACGGAAGAGGAACTTGCACAAATGTTCTAGAGACTAGACTAGAGGCTGGAATTCAGCTTTAGGTGCAGCTACTGTGCACAATTGTGTAGCATGCATGACCCACCATGCACGTAACAAGATTATATGGCTATTTATATGTTTTTTTTTATAAATGAAAACTAGTAATAAAAACTTTACATGCATGGCTTATATTTTTGTTATTTATTTTGGAACTCCAGCCCTACATTCTGTCTTGCATAGTTGAAGAAGTCCACAATTCCTGGCTGAAGGATGTTCAACATCATCTAGCCCTTTCTTCACCAGCCTTACCGCCCTTTGGCCTGCCTCTTTAATTCATTGGATTGATTCTCTAGAGCAGTTGTGTTTATTGGGTTTTATCTGGGATATGCTTTGTAGTCTGGTTTCCCTAGTGGATGAACTTGATAGGTAACTATATAACGATGTAATTCCAGGTATTGCAGTTATGGAAGCTCAGCGATATGCCACAGCTTCCTGTTTCCAGGAACAATGTATAAAACTTTGTCAATCCCTCCCATCACCAACTACACGCATTGCACAAAGTAAAAAAGATCTACTTATGAGGTTACTATGTCTAAAAAAAGGCCTGTAATGACAACTGAAGTGTTTTGTTTAGTACTGTCATTATTGGATAGCTAGGTGGGGAGTGGGGGTGGATGAGTGAATGCACATATATGTCCTAAAACTTTCCAATGACTTTATATTCGCTTTCAAGCGGTATTAATGATGGAATAAATATAGGTCAGAATTACAGGCTCTGCTAGGTCACGGTCAAGGATTTCAGTTTAAATTGGATTCAGGCATGATTTTCCACTTCAGGGATGTGTGCATGCTTCTTCCAGGTTGGATTCCCGGTGCTGCGCAGTCCTCGATTCTGAAAAGCAATTGCCTTAGGAAAGGGGGCCAGAGAGGAGCACACCGTTTTAGCATGGAGACGGAATTGCTGCTCTGTAAACTGAATAAATAAGAAGTCATGGGCTACAGGGTATTTGGATTTAATCACTGATAAATCAAGTGACAGATTCTAAATGACTGTTGATCCCAGTCCCTATTAGCGAGATAGAGTGCTGTCACACTTCCATGCAGTGCTTTATTAGTATGCAACGTTGTGGTGCGTGTTAACCTTTCCCTTCCTGTCTTTAAGTCTCTGTTAACTTGATCTTCATTTTACTTTTTCAGCCATTTTAGACTCATTGCAAGTAAATGCTAGGAAAAAAAAAATAAAATGGGAAAAATGCATAAAAAAGTATAATATTAGAGTATCACAGAAAATTTTTTTTGTAAATGTAAGGATACTTAAATACATATGGTTAGTGTTATTAGCAGATACAGAAATGCCTTGAGGTCAGTTGCCAACAAACACCAAAAATTTACAGCTTGATGGAAACTCTGTAAACTTGCACATTTTATGTAATCAGTTGGCCCTATGTTTACTTTAAATATGCAGTCACATAAACAGTTTGCTATGTGAACAGTTACTATTTCTTTATCAAATCCACTTTATTGGGCTCTATTTATAAAACAGGTAATGAGACATTTCCTCAAATATTTCCTTCTGGGAATCAATTACTGCCAATAAAACCTGGGAGATTCCCACATAGGGATGTTTGACAGAATCATCTGATTCCCTGTTTTTTAAAAAGAAACCATTGAGTGGTTAGTAGTTCATAATGGGAAACATTTTCAGCATCTCACCTACCACATCTTTAGAGGAGTTTTATATGTAAATCACCCTCATATATAAGGTGCATAAAAGCACAATAGTGCATGTGTTTCATGCGTCTAAACCTAAAAGTGAAAAAAGGAATGGATGGGCTACATGGGATCTCTTCTGCAATAAAGTAAAAAATAACTTACCTTTCCGTTTACAATTTTTTAACTAATCCCACCTCTCCCTATTCCGTCACCATCATTGGCATCTTCTCTCAGTCCTCTTCTAGGTTTGGAACCTTCAGATGTCTCTATTGGCCAGGCTTGAAAGATTTGACTCCCGCACAGACGCATGAGGTTTTACTTATTCTTGTCAGTCAGCCATACCAAGATCGTTCACTGAGATGCACATTCACACCTCAGTGTACATTAGAAAGAAAATTGTAAACAGGCAGGTAAATATGTTTTATTGCCTGCCTCTACTGCAATAAAGAACTTGTCTGCTCAAAATCTGTCAATATTAAGGTTTGGTTCCATTTTAAGTATGTTACATTCAGGCACCCCATTTATTCTGAATGTTCTGCCACCACATCGCAATGCACATAATCACAACATAGCATTTTTTTAAAAACCAAAACATAAAGATGTTTATCAACTGCAATATGATGCACTAAAACACAAGTGTATTGAGCTGTGCTTGTAAGGTGCATTGGGGTGCTAATAAAAATTAAAAACTTACCAATGCATTGTTGTAATACATGGTAAAATGTTTTGGGTATTATTTTTCATGCTTTCCCTACTTTTATTGCAGTATAACCAAGCTGGCTCCAGCCACTTATCAATAATTCTGGCTATTATCTCTTAGATAATACACTTTTTTTTAATACAGCCTTTCTCTTTATTTGTGGTCATATACTGTTTTGAAGCTGGCCAATTTCTAACAAATATGTACCTAATGCCTATATTTGAAACCTGATACCTAATCCTTCGATCATTATCAGAATAATTGGAAATGTAGAATTGGAAAGTGGTTTGGGTAATGTGTGACTGTTGGATTGTTTGCATCATTGCAGTGTTTTTGTGAACATTTTATAAGATTTTTTTGGACTACGCAGTGTAGTACCTCACAAAAAAAACCCTATTTTGAAAGTAAATAAGTATGGGTTTTTGTTTTTATTTCAATCTATGTGTAACTTGGTGTTTACATTCACATTTAACTGTTAGGAGTTAAAGCTTAACCCTAACTTACTACCTTTGACCGCTTATTAAAGGAAGCTCAGCGATTCTATCATAACCCCCCACACACTTTTTGAGACCAGATGTGGGAAAGAGCTCCTGTTGTATGGGGCCTGGTCTGGAAAACAAAAAAGGGGGACAACATGCTTACAGTCCCACTTTTCCTGGCCTCCCAGCAGTGTGCATTAATAGGAGTCTAGAAGTAAGTTAGGCTTTATTGGGGTTCACTTCAGTGGTATGTCAGTAGTCTATCTCGTACTTCCAGTGGAATGTGGACCAATGGCTGGGTTCTGATGTGGGACTGATTCTGTCTTAACTGGAATAGTTAGCTTGGCTAGTACTGATTCGTCCAACAGCATTCACAAAACTGTGCTGTACCTTCTTTTGGCTGGCTTCTGAAGGTGTTCTCTTCTCAATTTCTAGAAATTACCAGTGCAACACTAAAAACAATTTCCCAAGATTTCTGTCCTAGCAACCTTAGCAACAGTAAAACTCACAGAAGTGAAATCAGACAGGACAGTTACAATGACTTAATTAGCTAGTTGTATCTAACTATCTCTCTACTATCAGTTATTGTAGGCTCTGCTTGAAACATTGTTTGTGAAATCAAACAGTTAAATACACAGTTAAAACTGTGATAATAAAATTGGAATGAAGGTGAATATAGCAGCCACAACTTGTTGCATTATTTTAGTTTCAATAAATTTATTATATTTTATAAGCATATGAACAAAATAACAGGTCATACTTATGATCATTTGTGATTCATTATAATCGTACATTGCAATAATTAATCAACTTCAATCACATTATCTCTGTCAGTTTTATGTTATGTACTATTTACAATTACTATTTTATGATCTTAATTTTTGTCCCATCAGTCATTTGTTTTTAGGAAGATAATGCATACGCTTAAAAAAAATATTGTAATATTTTATCTGGTAATGGGCTATTTAGTTTTATCTTTTAATTTTTGACTAGAGACAAATCTCTAGTCAAATCTAGAGAGACTTATCTCTCTAGAAACTACCAAAACTGAAATGAAAGCTCCTTAAATTGTAATCGGAAGGCTTTTTAACTGAGAATTGGGTACCAAAGGTGAGGATTGGACAAGCAATAGCGTTCCCAAAAATTGAGATGGATAAAAGGTGTGTGCAGTGACCTGAGTGTTCCTGCTTTCAATTAAAGTGAAAGTTTTACATATGTTCTCATTAGGAAGGTTTATTTAAAATCCTAAATTTTGAAGGACTGATAAAAGTATAGTTAAACAATAAATTGCACACACCTGTCTTATAGACTTTTTTTTTGCTAAGGCAAGGTTTGACTAGAACCAGCTTGCAAAAGAGAGCACCAAGAGCAGCGAGAGCAAGCAGCTAGCAGTGTGCTTGTTCTTACTGCCATTAATATGATAATTTATTTTTAATGCTAAGCTGGCTGTAAGTATGCAATTTCCTCCCGGGTGTTTGCTTAGAGATTGTGAGATAATTATCTCTCAGAATGCAGCCTAATTACTGCCAACAGACTGAAAACCATTCTCTCCTCTCTATTTCCATTCTGCTCCTTGGCAAGCACTGGACAGCTCCCACTATTTAGAGTTGGGATGGAAAACAAAATCCCCTCCATGGTGATAGGTTCAGGACATATGCGAGGACGGAGTGAAAGGCGATTTACATATTTTTCAGATTATTGTTTGTAAAGTTGACTTTGGATTTAAGGTGGCCTCATCAGAAATTCTGATCCAGTCAATGACGTGTTTAGAGTTTGCTCAAGTTTTCAATCCATTCAGTCACTAAATCATCGACTGCTTGCTGTAAATCAATTGTACTGTCCATTAAACAATTGTTGCCTTTCCATAGCTTTCTGTTAAGTATATATATTTCAATGCTTCTGGGTGCACAAAAAATTGCTGCTGTGCTCCTGGGAGCGGGAAACTGTACAACAGCTAACCTCATGACCGGGGTACAGTCTAAGAAGCCATCGCTCCATTCCCATCCCCCACCACAACCAGTTAATTCCACCAACCAACATTCCTTCACACCAAAACAAGGACACTATGTTCTTTGGAAAAAACTGGCCATGGCAGCCCTTTATTAACAACAATATTTAAATAACATAAAACATTTTAATAACAGGAACTTTTTATTTTACATCATCAACCTTTTACATATATAACAATAAAAACCTCCCACCTATAAGTCCATGAAAGTCACTAAAACACACCCCTTTAACCAGTTGTTTCCAGTCAATCACTAGGCCCCCAGGCGCCCATACGCCGCCTCGGGGACAGTTGGTATTTTCCTTTCTCGCCAAACCTAGCCTCCACAACAACCACGTGTCATGCAAGGCAACCTTGATCACCCCAAAACCACCGCTTTTTTGGGTCTCAACCCCCCTACCTTCCCCATTACCCCACATCTAACTTTCATGGACCCCCAAACAAACCAATGCCACCTGCCGCAAACTTGACACCTTAAGTTTGCGCGCACCCCCACACCCTCACTGCTCGCTGCAAAGCCTCCCCCAAACTCAGCAACCATAAATCTGTACCCACCGCATTCAAGTGCACGCCATCGCCCCTTAATAGCAAATTGAGCTCCGACTCCAACTCAAGGTGACGCACTACTAAACCTCCAATCCGTCCCAGAAACCGCCCCACTTCCCGATTTACCTTAATGCGTGCCTTATTGATCCTATCCACTGATCGCGCATGTCTCCAAGTCAATCGCCCCACAATCTCTGACCACACCAGGACCATATTGGGAAATGCCTGCCTCAGCCGCAAACAATCAAATTTAATATCCCGGATGAGCTCCCGCATAGGGCGAGACCCTAAATCATTACCCCCCACATGCAGCAGCAACACATCAGGTGGTCTATCTAAATAGGCAAACCTGTTAACTTCTGGTACCACCCGATTCCATTGGAGACCCGGAATGCCAATCCACCGTATCTGCGCCACCTCCCGTCG
This sequence comes from Pyxicephalus adspersus, assembly GCF_032062135.1. Lineage (NCBI taxonomy): Eukaryota > Metazoa > Chordata > Amphibia > Anura > Pyxicephalidae > Pyxicephalus > Pyxicephalus adspersus. The sequence goes on along the minus strand of NC_092861.1, from coordinate 28,650,461 downwards.
CAGCCCCAGTTGCCGGCCATTGCGTCTAACGTCAGCCCTCCGGGCCCCCCAATAAACGAAGGAGTGGCCCAGAATCCAAATCAAGCATGACGCCCTTCCTGCAAATACAAGAAAAACCAAAATAGCACCAAACGTCAACCCTGTCCCAATACCCCCTTAAGAACCTTATCCACACTCACACCCCCTTTTTTACAACAAATGCGGGCGTACGTACAGCCGAAAACGATGTGATTCCCATCGCCCAATCCGCTTGATCACCTCCGGACCCATGCCCCATCTGGCCGCTTCGGTGGCTGCACCGATCCTAAACGAGTGAGCAGAATACTCACCAATCCTCTTTCCCGTGGCTGCCACACACTTTCGAAACACCGCTCCAAACTGAAAACGAGTCACAAATGAACCATCCCTGTGCAAGAACAATGGCCCTTCCTTCTGAGGCCTAGCCGCTAAATACTCCCCAATCACTTTGACCGGACATAGCTCCGCACCCGGTATGCCCCGCAGCGTCAAGCAAGCCCCTTTTCCCATCTGATCCGTTTTGGACTTGCGAATCCATACCACCACCTTCCCATCCATCAATCGAACGTCCTGCCACCTCAAACCTCCTTCTCTAGTTTTACTAGGACAAACCACCTCCCCTATCCGCAAAGCCCCAAAAAACATTAAAACAAACAATGCCCTAAATAAAATAACCTCAAACACACTAAAACAAACCTCCACCAAGTACCGACAGAGCTCCCCCAGCATCAAAAAAGATACCGGCCGACGCCCATCTCTCCGCCTACAGCCTCTCCGGTATCCTTTCAACGCCTGTCTGACCATGGAACTCTTTGTGCCATCCACCCAGCCCATTAGCTTAAATAAAAAGGCCAAAGCCGCCAATTTCCTGCCCATCACACCACCCGATACCCCATTTTGAAAGTTCCATAACAAAAACCGGAGTACTTCCTCTTCACCCCCTTGTACCTGTAAAAAACCACGCTCACCATCCCAAAAAGCAACCCACTCCTTCCAGGTTCCCCCATAAGCCCGCCAGGTTCCCATACAAACCGAGTTACGAATCAGCGCTGCAAGGGGCCCCACACCACCGTCCACAGCTCCGGCGGGCAAGGGGTGCCCACGGCGTCCGCTTCCGAAGCCACCGCCCGAAAACGCTCCCACTGGAAACGAGAAAGGGAATCTGCGATTACATTTTCACAGCCAGGAACGTGGACCGCCCGCACACAGATATTCCACTGTAAACACAACAACACCAAATGCTGCAACAGACAAATAACCTGAGGGGAAGACGCCGAGTTATTGTTAATGACATCCACCACACCCATGTTATCACAATGAAAGCGGACTCTGCGATTGCAAAGCAAATGACCCCACAACGTCAATGCTACCACTATTGGAAACAACTCCAATAAAACTAAGTTCTTGCACAAACCCCCCAGCTGCCACTCCTCCGGCCATGCTCCTGCGCTCCATTTCCCCGCAAAGTAAGCCCCATACCCGGCACCCCCTGCCGCGTCCGTCCATAAATCCAATGCACTATTATCAACCTGCGGCTCCAACCATAATGACCGTCCATTGTATTGCTCCAAAAACCGCTGCCAAACCACCAAATCCCCTCGTAACACCCGGGTTAACCGAACAAAATGCCCAGGTCTCCTCACCCCAGCCGTAGCAGCAGCTAGCCGCCGACTGAAAATCCTGCCCATGGGCATTATCCTACAAGCAAAATTGAGTTTACCCAACAGGGACTGCAAATCCCTCAGCCGTATTTTCCACATAACGCAAGCCAGTTCAACTTCCCTTTTTAACCCCACCAATTTATCAACCGGTAACCTGCATTCCATACGCACTGAGTCCAAAACAATACCCAAAAAAGACAGCTCTGTCGTAGGACCAACCGTTTTCTCACCAGCCAGCGGCACTCCAAACTGCTCCGCCACATGTTCCAAAGTACCTAATAGGTTTGCACACACCATCGAATCTTTAGGGCCCACGCACAAGAAATCGTCCAAGTAATGAATAATAGACCCCACCCCCGCCACATCTCGCACTACCCATTCAAGAAAGGAACTAAACAATTCGAACAAGGAACAAGATATGGAGCAACCCATCGGCAAACATTTGTCCACATAAAAAACCCCCTGCCAAAAACAACCCAGCAACCTGAAACTATCCGGATGCACGGGCAACAACCGAAAAGCTGCCTCAACATCAGCTTTTGCCATCAAACACCCAGCCCCCGCCTTCCGAACCAGAGCCACTGCCACATCAAAAGATGTATAAACCACCGTGCAACAATCAGGCGCAATACCATCATTCACAGAATCCCCTTTAGGATGAGACAAATGATGAATCATACGAAACTGATTAGGCTCCTTCTTTGGAACCACCCCCAAAGGAGACACTATCAAATCCTCCAGAGGCAGCTCCAAAAAAGGACCTGCCATGCGGCCCAAACAAACCTCTTTCTCCAATTTTGCAGACACCACCCCTGGATTTTCCAACGCTGACCGTAAATTCTTCCCATACCTGCGATCCCCCACTTTGGCACAGGGAATCCTGAAACCCTCCCTAAAACCCTCTGCCAATCTCCTAGCCGCCTCCCGATTTGGGTATCTATCGAGAAAATGGGACATGCTTTCCACTCTCACTGGCGTCGTCCCTTTTTCCCGCAGACTCCCCGGTACGCCCTTTTCCTTTTGCAAAGCAACGAGCCCCCGGATGGGTTCCCCCGCAGACCGAACATTCATGCTTGAAGCGACATGTTGCTCCAAACCTGCACGTTCCCTCGTTAAACAACCAACACAAGCCTTTCCTCTTACCTGCCAAGGATCCTGCGGCACCTGAACCCCCGGCACTCCCAAGAAAAGGCTGTGGGGCTATCCTCGCCGACGTCATTAGCCGCATCCACAAGCTGATGTCCTTATGGTCCCACCGCATTCCAGACCGCATCGCTTTCCGTTGCCTAAACTGCTCATCATACCGGAGCCAGGCAACACCCCCATAAACCCTATAGGCCTCACTGATAGCATCCAGATAACAGAAAAGCGCCGAACAATTTTCCGGCGCCCTCTCCCCTATAATGCTAGCCAAAATAGCAAAAGCCTGTAACCAATTCTGAAAAGTCCGTGGAATCGTTTTCCACAGCCCTTTATCCTCGCCGAACCGCTTTCCATCGCCGGGCTTCACATCACGTCCCCCGAAACGCTCCACAGGCAGTAGGGAAAAAATTTCCAAATACTCACCTTTCCAAATCTTCTCTTTAATGTCCAACGGTAAATGGGCTCCCAAAGGGCCTTCAAAGCATACGTACACCTCACCCTTGGCCCCATCTGCAACCCCTGGCGAACTCACCTCTTTCCCACTCTCCTTCTGCCCCTCCACCGCAGGAAGAGCCAGTGCCTGCGTCTCAGGTCCATCCAAAGGGGCCGGGGTGGATAACCCACTGCTCCCCCCTGACTTCTGTTCCACCCCCCCAAGTCCCCGTCCGCCCTCCTCAGATATAAAACCAACATCCCCCCTCTTAGGCCCTGCTTCCACCTCCACAGGTCCCCCACCAAACTGCACCAACAGTTCCCTTAAACCCTGCAACAATGCTGAACCCCCAGCCTCACCCCCCTTGGCCACATTGCTCACCCCCCTCAAACATTTGTCCCGCACAGGCCTATACACATTCCCCTCAGCACCCCTAATTGCATCATGGCATACATTTCCCACTCCCCCCCTCAAACTATTGTCCAGCACAGGCCTATACACATCCCCCTCAGCACCCCTACTCACATCATAACATAAATCCCCCCCCCTATTACCCGGACCCCAAACCGCCACAAACTCACCGGGCTGCTGGGCCTCAACCGATCCCACAGCCGCCGACCCTCCTGGACGTCCTCTCCCACTGTCTGCATCGGAATCAGGCAGCTCTCCTTCAGATGAGCCATCTTCAGCCTCCATCCGGCCATCGATAACACCTTCTTCCGGGTTCGGGTCACTGACGTCATTTCCGGGCGCCACCGCTGCCCCGGAAGTGCTGTTGCCACGCTCTGACCTCATTTCCCGTTGAAGACTCCGCCCCTTCCGCTCCATACCGGAACTCGTCGCCATCGGTGTCACCGGTCCTGCGCCTCCACCGGACGCTGCCGGGGCCAGGATGCCTGCACTCCCTGAAGCCCCGACCGAGGATCCACCCGACCGGCCGGGCTCCGGAAGGCTCCTAGGATCTTCGCCCCGCCGGGCCATGCCACTGCAGGTAAGCTCCGGGTCCCCGCTGGTCCTGCGTCCTGACGCCCGTCCCCGTGTTCCGCCCGGCCTCCGTGGTAGTGAGGGGTCCCGCCGTTGGGGAGGATTCCTCCCAGCTCCACCGCTGAGCCCTGCAGGCCTTCTCTTCCCCGGCGGAGCCGGAGGGTCCCTAATGGGGCTCCTGCGGCGACGCTGAACCCCAGGGGTTTCACTGGGACTTAAACGCTCCGGCGGCCTTGACCGCCGAGCGCGCCTAGCAGGGGGGGTTACCGGCTCATCACCCCCCCCAACCCCTTGCATAGCAGATGCCACCTGTGCCTCAAGCCAGGCCACCCCTTTAACTTCAGCGGCCTGCCGCAGCTGCCGCATCAATACTTCAAAGTCCGCCATGAGTTCTTAAGGCTAAAGCTCCTTCCACAAATTTTCTGCAACTGCTTCCCCCCCCCATAAACCCCCCTTTTAAACCTTCCCTTCAGCCCCACCCAAATAGAGATATCCCCCAATAAACGTCTCTTATTTTCCCGCACTTTTTTCCCGCACTTTTTTCCCGCTCATCTCACTTTTTTTTTTTTTTTTTTATTAACCCTTGCCTCTCTGTCTTCTAAACTCCCCCTGTCATGCTGCCTTGCGCTTACTTCAGCTACAGGCCTGCTTTTGTTTCTTTCACGAACTGCACCTTGTTACACTCCAGCCATGTGCACATAATAATGGTTGAAATGGCTCACCTGAATGGAAGTGGTTGGGACCAAAGTTAAGCCTGTGGCAGCAGGTCTACAGTTGTGATAGGTATCCCTCCCCCCAATTCAATACTTTGTGGAGCCACCTTTTGCTGTAACTACTACTGCAAATCTTTGGGGATATATCACCCAACGCTTAGCATATATGGAATTGTGGAATTTCTCAAGAGAAAACTTCTCAACCACTAATTTTTTTAAGGTACAGCAATCTTCAATTCATTCAAGAGCGTGTGTCACTCAAAGGGGAAGAAACTTCCCCCTAGAGTGACGTCATGATGCAAGAACCTGCCGCACCAGAGACACAACCCGCCCACTACTCTGAGCCTGCAATCCATACAGGAGATATGGTCAAGGGACTCCTGACCCCGCTGGGGGACGCACCAACCAGAGCTGTGGACCACCAACATTTTCTCCGGACCACCAGTTGGCGGGAGACCATTTCAAGACATTTTTATCCCATTTATCCACTCCAGTGTAGCTTCCCTTTTATCCATAACAGTGAAGGTTAAGGGCTGAATGTGGTTATGGTTAAGTGTTTAGTGATTTGCGGCATACATGACATTTTAGCATCATGACTAAATAAAATTAATTTTAATTCGATGTAACCAGAGAACTTTCTTCCATGTGTTTTGGGAGTCTGCCACATGCTGTTTGACAAGTTTTCTTTTTTTTCTTCAATCATTGGCTTTCTGGTCATAAAGTCTTGTTCTGTAGCGTGTATGGCTTAAAGTAGTCTTATTGGCAGATACTTTCATTGACACTGTGGATATTAATTTGTATCCTTGGTGTTCTGTTGCATCTCTGATTGATGGCCTTCTAGACCTCTGTTTCATTTTGTTTCAATAAATGTATTGGTGCTGTGTGGGATATTCAAAGTCCAGAATATTTTTTTCTAAATTACCACTCATCTATATTTCTCCACAACTTTGTCTCCGTCATGTTTGGAGTGCTCCTCAGTCTTCATGCGGATCATGTTGCTGGACTCTTATCAACTACTTTTGCACCTTTTGAAATTAGTTAGTTGGTTCTGATTTCATTTAGAGGTTTTATGGCAAAGAAATGTAAACAAATGCACTATTTTTTATTTTATATATATATATATATATATATATATATATATATATTTATTTATAGGGTATTTTATTTAAATTCAATTTATTGCATTGTGAATTCCATTAAATAAAATCCAAATGAAAATCAATTTTCATTCCTGACTGTAAAGTGACAAAACAAGTCAAATGCCAGGGGGGATGAATAATTTTTCAAGACACTGTATGTTACTGTTAACACTTATATCCTTCTATAGCACTTGTAGCTGTGATCCAGTAGTGTGGGAGAAAAAGAAATTGCACATTTAGAAAGTCAACTGTTTCCAGCTTGAAGAACTAAAATCCCCTTGTAGGATGCTTCAAGACCCTGCTTTTCCTACGAATTTCTGCTCACTCAGCATAAATATGCATTTCTGTAAAGGTTACCATCCCAATAAACAAGTTTTGATAAAAATATGCAAAGTGTAGTAACCTTTGAGATCCAGAAAGTGGAAATTGCACAGAATACAAACAGTTACTGGAAATTCAACCCTGAAAATAAATTTTTTAAGTTTTATTGTACAATGTATACAGAATAGGAAATATATGCATGAAAGGATCAGATGTAGAAACTTTATGGGATCACATTTAAATCATTTATAAATGTATCCTGTACAATATTTTTAAAAGCAACTTGTTAGGTACCTGAACTTTGTGCCAGTACAATAGAACTCAATTTGGGAGGAGAAGCAGCACAAGAAGCCAATCATTTGTACTTCAATTCTTATGTGTTTACAATGAGAATTCCTATGGAATGAGTGAAGGGAAATTAGCTCACGTCTTCTGTTTATCTTTTTACTGCCCAGTAAAGACTAGAGAAGGGGGCAAGATCGGTAATGTTTTTCTTAATGCAGAAGAGAAAACTCAAAGCTCCTGTTTTACTGGACAGGGTTGCACTTTGTGGTAGATCTGTGTAAATCACAGGCCACGATAGCCAAAAATGCAAATTCTTTGGCTATTATTTGCAGCTCCCATATATTTAATTTATTTTTGTGTTTAGCTGTTTGCCTGGATTTAAGCTTTCAAGTCTGGTGCAAGAATAAAAATATAATCTTTGAAGGTTTAATCATTCTTTGGTGTATCTGAAAGGTAAAAGAAGCTAGTATATTATTAAACTTACCAGTATCCACCTAGTAATTGTTTGCAGAGTTTTCCTTTAAATCTAAACTTAACAAAGTAAAGACTTCTAAACATTGATATAACTACCAGTTTCTTTATATACGGCAACTTGTGCTTTATGTCCAATGACCTTTGAAACCCATATGCCAGAATGAATGTGTCTTTGCTACATTTCTTAATGTGTGTCCCCAGGAATATGTCTGGAAGGAAAGTGACTAAGAGCTACTGTGCAGCTATTGAAGCTCATAGAGAAAATCAAGGTGAACAGAAGGTGAAAACCCACAGGTAAGTGATAGAAGCTTGGCAGGCAGCCTTGTAACAGGCTGAGTGCCAGTCTGACCCATTCATTTCGATGACCTGCTCCTGCTTCGCTCTATCTGCCCATATGTGAGACGCAGACAAAGTTTGAATAACTCTTTCACAGTCGCTAATATATTTATGATCTACAAGATAAATAAAGCAGTTAACAAATATTACTTACAAACTCATACATTTTTCCAGGCAGTATGCTAGATTCCATAAGAGTTTGAAAACAATCCATTTAAGATTAATTTTTGTGTTTTCTATCACCAGGTAAATACAGCAGGAGCATTGTAAAATACTTTTTATAGCTTTTTATATGTTCCAGTGATCATTTTAGAGAAGACAGTCTCCAAACTGTATGCTTCCAATAAAGGGAAGTAGGACATTTGGTCAAAGCTCATAGTATGTGTGGCTGTCAGGGTGCCTGCAAGTACTTTCTCCAAGCTGTCTCTGTGTCTGTGTGGCTTTATGTACCCCCTGGATTCTAAGTTAAGTCTGTATACTGTGTCTACGTACTTTTGTTATATAGCCTTCTATCTATGGCCAAAAAAGGCCCAGAAGGCTCTGGCCTTTGAATATTAGTTTTTAGGGACTGTCATGAACAAAAGCTGAGACCTAATATAAATTCAAGATCTGAAATCCACAGGTTTTACAGAAATGTATTGAAATTTATTTGCACAAACTTGACCTACTATAGGTTCTTCCCTTTGCCAAATACAGCCCAACTAATATAATGAATACCACAATACAGAGCAGTATTCATGCCAACCACACCATTCCTTGTACTCAAGATGACTGGAAAGATTTACTAAAAGAAACTATTACTAAATAGAAAACTACTAAAAAGAAACTATAAACTATTTTTTTTAACATAGTGTATGTATAAGTAAATAGGGAAAGTAACCAACGTTACAAAAAACAAAATAAATGAATACAGGGAAAATGAAGGACCACACAGACAACATAGAAAGAAACCACACACATGATTTTGGGGCTATATGCCAGAACCCAAAGCAATCACAAACATGGAAAAAAAATATATTCACAAACATTGAAGATTAACCAGAACAAACCTCCTAATAAACTGATTCACACAATCTAAAGGTTACACACCCAGCCAAAAGAAACAAGAAATTTTACTAACTCTAATAACAATCATGGGACCACATTTACCTCCCCCAAAATTATCCTAGATTCGGAAAAAAAAAACTATTGTAATCCTTAGAAAAATGTAATTTATCAAATTAATGACGAGGTAATATCAGAACAAAATGGCTCTCTAGGTGGTATCTGAGTATATAACCTGCTAAAAGTGAATCTTGATCCTGAGACTTTTCTAATGTTATTATTAAGCCTGTATGTAATATTAAACTTACATTAAAATTGTTTTGATTGTTTTATCAATTATTATTATTTTTACTTGACATGCAATTTCATGAACCTTTACTTTATATTTTTTGTCTCACCTTTAAAATGTCTTTACGAGAAATTTTTCATTAATTCTTTTATAGTTAGAACTGGCTTAAAGATCGCATCCAGAGAGTTGTAATTAATGATTCATACTCTGAATGGTCTAAGGTTATTAGTGGTGTACCCCAGGGTTCAGTGCTGGGACCTTTACTGTTTAACATCTTCATAAATGATATAGAGTTTGGGAATAAAAGTACAATTTCTGTGTTTGCAGATGACACCAAACTATGTAATAGAATTAAGTCCATACAGGATGTCTATAATCTACAATCAGACCTGAATGTACTGTTTGATTGGGCGGCCAAGTGGCAAATGACATTTATTTAGATAAATGTAAAATTATGCACTTGGGTGCTAACAACATGCATGCTTTATACTGTCCAGGGGGAATACATTTTTGTCGGAGTCAAGAATGGAAAAGGATCTGGGGGTTCTGGAAGATCATAGACTTTATAACAGCATGCAATGCCAAGTTGCAATATCTAAAGCTAGTACTTTCTTGTATTAAAAGAGGAATAGAGTGCAGAGATGGAGACATTGGCCCTGATTTACTAAAGCTCTCCAAGGCTGGAGAGAATACACTTTGTTCAATGAAGCTGGGTGATCCAGAAAACCTGGAATGGGTTCCTTAAAATCTATTTGCCAGCAAATGTTTTTATTCCTTGACCAGATCCATTCCAGGAAAAAAACAATACTTTTTATTTCATTATATTAAATTTGTCATACATTACAACAACAATGATAACAAAGTTGACATCTTTAGTCTTTTGTACGTAATCCGAGGTGTTTCATAGGAACAACCTGCTTTTTTCACATCATTTTTTTTTTCTACCGCTTAGATGAATGCGATTACTTACACATGTATTTCCTTTCTTTCAGATCATGTCTGGCTCTGTTTCTCGTCGTAAGTGTCTAAACAACCCTGATCCATTTTGTTATATCTGTGGCAGTTTCACTATTCCCAGTCAAAGGGCGAACATCAGCACATTTGTAGAGCAAGCCTATTTGGCATATTTCAAAGTTAAACTTGATGATCAAGATAAGTCTTGGGTTTACGGGTGAGGACAAAGGGAACACGTGATAAGATGCCATTGTCAGAAGTCGAAAAGACAGTACATTCAAGGTATTATTTCAATATTTTTTCATTGTATGTAAATTTGTATGTTTTTTGACAAAAATGGCGGGTACCCTGTATTGTAAAATGGATGTAAAAGCTAAAAATTGGGGTAATTTCCCTTAACACTGGGTTTGGCTGATCTGCAAGTGGAAACTAATTTTTTTATATTTACCTGTTTTTTTTGTGTTGAAGCAAAGATCCACTCTCCCCTCTTGTCATTCACTCCTGGCCAATTTGGTTTCACAATTCTCATATAATTCCCCAGAACCACAAATGGTAATGTTATCCTATTCCCCATAGATGGTGCAAGCAATTGACTATAAGCAATAGATGTTAAGTAGCCCCTTCTCCTACGCTTGGTTTACAAATGTGGAGATCCTTATGTTTCAATATATTGGTATCCTTTGTTCTTTTTGTTTCTGTTCATTTCACATTGTTCAAGTTTGTCTGTTTTTCTGGCCCTTTATGTATGCATTGTTTTTCTCTTTTTTAAAAAATAATAAAAAATAATTAACAACAAAATGCCTATTTTAGGTATAATATGAACCCTTGTCATAGTTTTATTGCAGTCTACAAACTTTTAGTCTTATAAACTTTCCCTACTTCCCATTTGATTAAAATGTAGCCAGCCGGACAAAAAATAGGAAAAAAATAATAACATCCAAACAATAGAAAATCAGTCTGGGAAGTCTTTTCCTATTTTTTAAAACATTAAAGCACTTTTGTTCAACATGTACTTTAAAGGAAACTTTTTGTATGAATGATGTATAAAAGCAATAGACAATCAGAAAAGTGGATTGCTATTCTGTCTGAGCTTTTCCTGCTCCGCTTTCCCTCTTTCCCCAAATGCACTTCGAGGTGAGACTTCCTGGGAACACCAATGCACACCAGTGTTCTCCTCAAGGGAATTTTTCAGAATTTCTAGGCTCTCATGTATTTATCAACTTGACAGCCTGATTCACTGGAGAAATGTCAGCAGTTACTAACTAGACTGATACATGTCTGTAACTCCTCTGGCATAGACTACGGAACTAATCATCAGGAGCTGGTAGAAACAATTAACACTTTGAGCTTAGGGAAACACAGAGGCTTCTAAAAGAGTTCTGAACCATTTATCCAATCCCAATGTTAATTAATATTCATACCTGGTAACTTCTAGGTAATTCTGAGGGTAGGGTTGAGTAATGTGTAGCCTCAGAGCTAAATTAGGTGCTAACTTTTTCTTACAGTCACACATGACAGCTGAACAACTATGGTAATATATGGAAAATATGTAGAGATAAGCGAGAATGCCTCCAGCATTGTCGCAAAAATTTCCTGGAACTTCCGATGGGTTCGCAAAATTTTAGCGAACTGATTTCGCGAAACCTTCAGAAGATGGTGAAAATCATTACGATCCCCGGCACTAGAGGTTAATTACCTTCTAGTGCCCCGTGAGCGCAGTGGATTCCCAAGGCTGCATTCATTCTTGGAGCCCTGGGAATCCTCCTGTATGCGATCCCCGGCACTAGAGGTTAATTAACCGGGGATCGCAGTGGAACTGCGAGTAACTCTCAATGGAGTTTCTCCATTGAGATTTCATGTGCAGTTCTGTTCCCACGGTCACCGGGATAATAAGTACAGCCCGGTGATGGTGGGAACTGAACTGCAGATGAACTCGCAATGGAGAAACTCCATTAAGAGTTCACCTGCATTAACAGCTGATTGGAGGCACTCGCATGCCTCTAATCAGCTGAGACCGCAAAGTTCCCACAATCACTGGGCTGTACTTATCAGCCTGGTGACCGTGTGATCTGAACTGCAGATGAACTCTCAATGAATAAATTCCATTGAGAGTTCACCTGCAGTTCCACTGCGATACCCCGGGCACAAGAGATTAATTAACCTCTAGTGCCCCGTGATAGCAGTGGATTCTCAGGGCTGCATTCGTTCATGCAGCCCTGGGAATCCTCCTGTTTGTGATCCCTGGGCACTAGAGGTTAATTAATTTGATCTTGTTTGGCGAATTTACATTGGCTGTTCTCGCTTTCAATTTCGGTAAGCGAGAACAATGGAATTCACTGCGAGATTGAGTTTTAAAAACTCGCTCGCTCATACCTAAAAATATGTCAATACTCCATATGTTGGCAATACAATGGCAATAAATTTAATATGGGGTCTAAAAACTTTGCAAACACAATAAAAACCCTAGTAGTAGATTTCTTGGCAGGTAAAATATATATTGATCTGTTTTTCTGGAGTTCATCTTTTAAAGAAATCTCCATTTTTAAAAATACATATATACCATCAATACATGTATACCATTTTTTCAGCAAAGGTACTGACTATACTGCACACATATCCAGTAACATACTGTATTAAATTTTAACAGTAACATATGTATTATACATTTTATATGGCAATACACCACCAGTATCCTATTGCTGTTTTTCTCCATACACTCGCCTATAAAGATAAGTGAATTGATCTGCTCATGGGTATAACTGAATGAATCTTATCCTTTCTGGTGAATCATGATTTTCTGATTCTCCTGAACTTACGTATGCAGAATTGTCATTTCTATGAGAAATCATCCAGTTAAAGAAATCTGGGTACTTTACATAGATTATATGATTTAAAAACTGGTGAATCAGCGTGCATATATTGAGGGAAATCAGACAATTGTGATTCACAAAAAAGGATCAGATTTGCTCAGTTTACAGACTTTGCTTGTCTCTACTGTCTAATTAAAAACTTTAATGCAATTGATACATACATAAAACTATTTCCATGTTTCTATGTAAACATCAAATGAGAATTAGGGTGGGTGGATTAAATAATTGAAGATTTGTGCGCTGTTCATTCAGAATGTCATTGGAACTTGATTACCCTGGTGGCTTGTGTTAGATTTGCTCCAGAAGACTCTGCAGGGTTTCGTATTTTTTTTCTTCCAAGCACCCCTGGAATATGATGTCTCCGTGTGTTGGCAAAGAGATTAAAAACCCTTTTAACTTTACAGCTTGTTTCATCGCTTTAATACGCCGCTTAATCTGTGTGCGGCTGGAAGTTGTTTAACCCTTAGCAATAGAGCAAAGCAATTAGATTTCTCCTATTAATGGAATCAAGCTTGAAAGAACAGTGGTGCCTTTTTTTCGAAATGGAAACTAAGAAAATGTTTTATGTTATAATCGGAGAAGAAATGTTTTTGGCTGCTCAGTTTCTGCTGCTTCTGTTTTTGACTGCTCTACATGGTTATAAAAAATGTGATTTGTTGTATAAATATTTAAATATTTTGACTGCTGAAGTACACGAATTGTGTACTCTAAACAATGGCATGGTTTATTACTTTTGTTTCATATATATGCAGCCATTCTCTGGCTTTGCTTCACAAAAAACTCACCATTAGCATTTTGTGATTATATGAGCAGCTTTAATGTTTCCCCTCTTACAGACCATCTAACCATATAACCGTGTCTTCATTGATATCATTAAGGTAATAGGTACAGTGTGAGCAAAGGATCAACTTCTTTTGATTCTGTAAATAACTCTGGAAACAGTGTTTGACCTGCCACTGCTTTTTAAAACTTGATATATACAGCAGGCTTCTT
>NC_092861.1:28580708-28636551 GCF_032062135.1 Pyxicephalus adspersus | reverse complement strand
TTCAAGTTCAAATTACCTTCTGGTTTTTATTCCCTTCTAAATGATGGTCAGTTGATGAGAAACCTAAATAAAGTTTAGGTTTTGCAGCTGATCCCATTGAGCCATAAAATTACACTCCATTTAAAAAAGATCATTAAAACTAAATTGTCCATCTAAGTTTATAATAAAAAATGCAGCTTCTGCTGCAATATATTCTGTGTTTCCAGCTCTATCCTACACAATGCTGCTCCATTGTCAGCCAACGGTCCTCTCCTGGACTGAATTACCTCATTATTCACATCATATTTTGGGAACCCAGGCTGTAATGGACCCACTTTCTGGAAATGTATCATATACATATTGCAAAAAATATTGGTAGTGTCACCGTAAGGGATCTGTATTGACAGGCTTTAACCTTGTGTTGATGACATCAGTTTAATGTGATTTTTAGATACTTAGATCATGCAGAAATCACCAGCAGCTTTCCCTCACCTACAGTTAACCTCTCACTTGCATTTGCCCTGATTTAGGTGGGCATTGTATTCCCATAGACTTGGTTTTGATGTAAAGCCCACTCAAAGCAAACATGAGCTTGTCAACACAAGCCCGTAAAACATTGTTGCTTTTTGCACAGCATTAAAGACTAGTGTTTGTTTGAATTCGGGTTGTCCTTATATTCAAACTGAAAATGGCTGTTTGATTCGGGTAGACCGAATTTGAGTGTTTATTTAACTAATTGGTTTTTTTTACTGGTTATCCTACAATGACAAGATATCTCTCATGAAAAGCTGTCGAATCGAATAGTGAGATATTTGACCAACACTATTGAAGACAACCCATGGCCAGTGCATGGAGAGGAGGAAAATGACAAGGTGATGTCATGTTACCAGCCAAAGGACCACATGGAAGGGTTTTTATGAGCAAATTGATGAAGATAATTATGTCACCAAAAAAAGTTAGTGGATTGAAGAGAAAAAAAATGTTTGGACTAAAAAACAGAACCCAGTAACAGGTATAGGCCCATAACGTTAAAGCCAAAAGTGGGGTGCCGTTAATTAGGTGCAAGTTTAATGTCTCATAGGATTTATAAAAGTTACTGTCAAGCATGAATGTTTACAATAGCACCAACATCACTAGTAGTACTGAACCCAACTGCATGTTTTAGGTTCAAAATATTATTTTAACCATCTGACTGCATGTGGTTTTCCACAAAACCCTGGCAATGTGCTTTTTGTCCACATACACAAGTTAGAATCAATGAGCTTGCATTTTTTTATCATCTAACAGTTAAAAGAGCTAAAAGGTTTGGAATGTAATATATATTTTTATTTTTTAAATGTCAGAATTTGTCAGAAGATGATTAAGCTATACTATAATTTATCTTTATGGTCTACAGATCAATAACCGCAAGTTGGGGGTCCATTTTTGGCTTCGTACACCACTGACAATATAGGTAGAGTATTCACCACAAAAACTGTCCAACATTCTTATACGCTGGTTAACTCAATTCATGAAAGAAAATGGCCAGTTTATGGGCTGAACACTTCTTTCAGTAAGTTTAATACCTAGGACCATATATGTCTTAAATTGCTGAGACAATGAAAATATAACTCTATAACTACTAGGGAATGAATACATAAAAGAAGACAATAGCAAAAATGATTATTTGGAGTTTGCAGAAAAGTTCCTGGTTTTGTTTCCAACAAAATTACTTACATACACTTCTGATTTGAAATTCTTTTGCTGACTATAATGGGAGATACTTTTAGGTCTGATTGCAGCTGAAAAAAAAAAACAAAAAAAATCTGCTATTTATTTTCTGAGATTAAGTTCCATGGCAGGGCTTTGATGTTATACACTTTGTAATGTTCAGTACACGGCTTGTGAAGAAGAGTGCTATTGTGATTGCATTATATACATTATGGATTGCAAGTGCATTGTAAATGAGGTAACATTATTTCCCTGCCTATCTCTGCTGAGCTATAATTACACAGTGGAGTCACAAATACAAAAGAAAGAGGAGCTGGCGGGTGAAATTAAATAAGGACATACTGTATATTTTTCAGGGTGCAGATCAGTAATATCCTGTGCATAGGAACCAAAAAAAACCTAGGTCTATAAATGCAGGAAATGACCCACTGAAGCGAGATGCCCACCATCCACTATGCAGATTAGTGACCATACTTGGAGTTTATAGATCAGGTTTTATTTTATGTAACACTAATTATAAAGACAAACAGTGCTGGTGAATACAGGGTTGTTTCTGACTTGTATATTGTATATTCAATAAAATACACCACTGGTGGTCATGGGATTGTACACACCTACTATTTCCCCATCACAAAATTAACAATATAAACAGCATCACCAAATTTATGAACATGGAAAAGCTTGGGCACCAGCAGTTTAAAGTGTATTCCAATTAATTTTTTTTTGCTTTCTGCACCCTGTTAGGTTAAGTTTTATTTTCTTTTACACCATAAAACTAGGGTTGTTGAAAGTGACAATTGTGTACCTGGAGTTGGCAAAATGTATATCTCTTCTATAAATGCAAAAGGAAATAGGAGTAAATCTCTCTCCAAAGTGAACAAAATTTGCATGCCAGCAGACTAGACCAAATTCCTAAGTTTCATGTACACTATATACAATGTACTATAAATAAAATTGAAATTAAGTTGGTTAAGATAGAAATCAGGTGCTATGGGGATAGGGAAGACAATTTCATTGGGCTGATTCATTTTTGGTGTACTAGTATGGCAGATATTTCACCAAAAGTTCTCATTAATTAGAAATCTGCCAGACTATAGCCAGCCCTAGATGCATCACACATACTATAAAAACCATCAGAATTCGTAGTTAAAAGCATACATTAAAAATACATACATTGTAAGTGCATACATGTAAACAGGCCTTAAAGTGTAATTTCAGGCAATGAGTGGAATCAATATCAATTAATGAACTGCAAATACTGTAAAGGAGACCGTCAAAGTGGGCAAAAGACTTTAGATCTGCTTAGTATATTTTACTACATGCCTAATAATCCAAAATAGCAGAATTTACTGAGTTCTTTACATGTGGGGTTGGTGGGTTTTCTTCTTGATACTTGTGCTGTGCAGCTTTCCTTTTTCTATTTGATGCATCACAATAAAACTTATGTTACAGATTTGAGTCTTGCAGCAATGAGGACCATCGTAGGTGTAACTGAACTCATGAAGTGTAACATTTCTATGTTGTAGGGAACTTTTAGAAATATGTTGATAAAAATATACATAAAAATATGTATTTTTGTTGAAAGATTTTCCTTTTGCTTTAAATTTGTTTTATAATAACAGTGATCGTGATGTGAGAATGACTAGGAGCTCCAGTGCTTATATTTGTACACCTGTATATCTGCGGTGTAAGATTTAAGACCGTGGCATTTGGTTATATCACTACTGTGCTCCTTTTGCTGGAGGCTCTGACATGAGGAAGCAAAACCCTGACTCTAAGATGATCACCACCATGCACTGTGAAGAACAAGACATGGTAAGTCAGTAATAAGTCAGGTTGATAACCAGCGATAAGACCATAAGAAATACTGGTGACTAGTTATTTGTCCTCTCCCTGTTCTTGCTAGGTTCAGTTCTTGTTTAACATAGAGAATTTGACCAATTCATTTTCTATATGGGAAAGATAAATGTTAAGTACAGCTATACTAAAAGAAATCAAAAGTTTAAGCTCTTGGACTTCCAATCCTTTAACTTTCTACGCTATCAACACCTTACTAAGTGCAAGAATTAACTCTGATATACTTGAAGATTTTGTCAGCTGCTATTTCTTCTTTATTAAACCTAGGAAATAAAAATATATGTATCAAAATGTATCAAATGTAATCATTATCTGTCTGGAGTAAAATTATGCAAAACACGCTGGAGCAGGCTATAAAATGTGTAAAGTGCACAGCTGACGCCAAAAAAACCCCCAACAAACTTGTACTCAAGCGGATAAGCTGTATTTCTTGTGAATATCTTTAAGGCTTAATTTTCTAATTAGACTAAAATATTTATAAATAATTAGAATGTCTAGTCATCTTAAAACATGTTCCTGATCCTTTTTAAATGCAGGACCGCACAATCCTATTGATTTTCATTGTGCAGTATAGATGGCAATTCGGAGATTGCACTTTTGAACTGCAGGTAAGGAAGCTCTAGCACAGCTTATTCTTGTCCAATGCTTTTTTTTTTCCATTTATAAGCAAGTGAATATGTTTATGGAAAAGCAGTGATTGGCTAGATTAATCATCAACATGTACCCTAATAGAGCTGAATATATATATATATATATATATATATATATATATGTGTAGGTTCCAAAAAAAACACTGGACACCTATATATGCTGAATTTGTTCTACTGGTAAAAATAGTACAGCAAGCAATATGAAGGAATGACCCCTATTTAATGTACAGTGCTGCGTAATATGTTGGCGCTATATAAATCCTGTTTAATAATAATAATAATAATGACCATTTCAGGTGTTTCCATCCTTTGGTAAAGGATTTTTGAGTGGTGTGGGAACAACTTGGTTGTTTCATTTTGCCATTTGATTTATTGTTTTCACCTGTAAAAAAAGGTTCACTATATACCGGCGTACAGCATCTTCATTTGGATTGATATAGAATTGGCAATATGGATATTGCTTGGGAGTAAGCACCTGGGACTGACTACAGCACACAAACAGATTACCTTCTTTGCCAGTGGTGGTCAGCTTTCTGGATATTTGGAGTCTCAAGTGCATCTCCTTAAATAATATAGGACTGCATATAATATTCAGTAAATAAAATGCAACAGTAAGCAGAGACTGCAGATATGCAACAGAGTATAATCAGAGACTGCAGGCCTTCTATATGAAATGGTTAGAGACTGTGAACATGCTATATGAATTGTAGAGGACATGCTTTAGAAGATTGCAAACAGAAAGTAGGGACATGTTATATAAGGTTTCCAGGGATCACTGCTAAAAAAGCCCCTTTACAAATTGATGGTTCCACAATTGTGCTCTCTACAGCCTCCTTACAAATTACTTGTGCCAGATCTGATATTGCTTGCAGCAAGATTCATTATAAAAATAGAGTAAAACAAATAAGAAGAGAAAAGGGATAGACAGCACAGAAAAAAATAAGATAGTGTGAAAGAAATAACCCAAACCATGTACCTATTGAATCGTTTTCTTTCATTTGCCTAAAGCAGACCAATCCCCAAAATTTTTACTTTACATTAAAGGGTAGATAACTTTTTTTAAAAATAAAGATTAAAACATTATTTTTTTAAACACTTTGTTTTTAAACAAAAAGGGTGAAGCCTACCCCTTCCATCTCTCTGCCTGCTCTTTCTGCGCATGCCCAATCTCGGTTATGTGCAGAAAGGTCTTTCTCCTGCACTGGGAAGAAAAAAATAATGATCTCATTTATGTGCAGGGACCAAATTCAGTTAAAGTATGGAGGTATCGGGGGCTCTATGGAAGTAAAAGTAAGTGTGATTTTTTTTTTCAGTACTACTTTAAGTAATTTACAAAACATAAAAAATGCAACCAAGGGCACACAAAAGGGTGCTAAAAGGGTGCACTTTAAGCACTACAGACCTAAGCTATATATATAAATATATATGTACAAATATATATAAATGAATATAAATATATATAGGTATTTAGACACATTTTGTACAGTCATACCAATAACTTGGATCTAGGGCCCTAAATCAATGTGGGAAAGATGTCAGAGCTTGTTTTTATCATATATAAAAATGGCAGACAGGATCAGAGGCCTGTGTTATCCTTAAACAAGAATCTCAACCACCTGCAATGTCTTTCCCAATTTTCTGCCTGGCAGAAGAAACGTGTCACTTGTCCCCAACTGATGCTAAAGATTTTGTTCTGTTATAGGAGATGAATGTATGAAAGTAATAACATGTCATAACAGACCTGACTATCATACACACAAAAAGATCAAATGCAAAATGAACCCAAATGGTGGAGCAGAATTTTAGAAATGATACAAGATGTGTTTTATCACAGGAGATGATTTTTAAATTGTTCACATGTGCCTTGTGGAACTTTAAAGACTCACTGGTTTGTTTTCTGAAAAATAGACCAAGGATTACAGCAAATACATTTTTAGAATGATACACAACATTGGCAGAACAGCTGGTGTTAAAAATATATGGGAAAGGAGCAGTATCTAAAGTGAATATCCATCTGTTGAGCAGGGTCTATTTATTAATGTTTTCACCCAACCTTTACCTAAAATGAACACAATTATTTACAATGGATTCAATTAAAAAATGTTTGGCTTTAAAAAATATTGTACAACTTTTTTTTTTATCAAAGTATGACATCCTCCATGTGTCTACTAGTGGTGGATAAGCACACCTAGGTATTGTTTGCTGCAGTCTCAGTTTAACGTTTACAACAAACTCATCACAGTAAAGCCTAAAAAAGGATATGATGAAAGCCTATTGCTATGGTATAGACTTGGCACTGTTCACATTGAGATTGTCAGGGGATGCTGCCCCTGGCCTGGAGCTGATGTGAACAGTGGTATGGGCAGCATTCCTGCTATTTAGTATTAGGTTGGCAAGGTAAGGGCAAGGTTGAGCGTTGGTTGTTATCTGGGTCACTTCTTTAAAATTCAACACATAGTAATTTTCTATGTTAGCTTATGAATTTGGTGAGCATCCTATGCCTGCATATCTTAAAGTGTACTAAACTCAGAATTTTTACTTTACATAGAAGAGTAGACAACCCTTTTGTTTACAGTAAAATGTTATTTGTTTTTTTTTTTAGTGCAACACCCTTTTGTGATGCACCACCCCCTTCATTCTCGATCGTTTAGGTGATCAAGAATGAATGGGAGTGCAGAGCTTCCCGGGATACCTACATCACGCTTTCCGGGAGGTGCTTGGCTGCTCCTTCTGTGCATTCTCGAGCATCTCAGCCACGCTCAGAAGGAGCCCTTTCATCAGTAGGGCAAAAATTTCCTGATCTCATGCATGCGCAGTGTGATCAGGAAATTTTTGCCTGTGAACAGGCAAGTTTTTTCCCCAATCTACATCACCCAATTTTGCGCCTGCACACTGCGAGATCGGGTGACGTAGGAAGAAGAACACAGAAGAAGAGAGGAGAAGATAGCGGCGTCTGGCACTCCCTCTGCACCGAGCCGAAGACGGATACCAGGATGACAAGTGACCCAATGGAAGAAACCTCCCGACGGTAAGACTGATCTGGTAGGTGTGTTTTTGTTTTTTTTTTGTTTTGGATTTACTTCCACTCTAAGTGGAACAAAACCTAAGAAAATACAAGCAGACGGGTTTTTTATTTCTCATCTGCAACAAAAACAATCTAACTTGCCTGTTTGCAATCTTTTGTAAAATATACACTGAGCTCTGCATGTGCATAATCCCATACGTTTATGATCCTGTACGTTATTCTGGCCTGGCCAATCAAGATCCTAAATATCCTAAAATGCAGAAGAGAACTGCATGAAAATGTTGGTACCAGTGAATGAGCAAGGAGAGTTTCTAATATATATACTGTGTGTATATATATATATATATATATATATATATATATATATATATATATATATATAATTGTGAACAGGCAGGTAAGTTATTTTTTCTATTATTATAGAGGGAACACTGTTCCCTCTGCAATAAAGAACTTGACTACTTACAGTATTTGTAGGTTTAGTTCTGCCTTAAGCTTTAGCAAGCTAAAACGTCCACCCTAATGGCTAATTCTGTCTATACACCTTTATAGATACTGGGCCCCTGCTATATTAGGGGAATGCGGGAATGCAAATTCTTTGCATTATTAAAACATAAAATAAAAAATTAGAACTTCCATTTTGTTATTGCTGAATGTAAAAAATCCTAAATGCTACCGAAACCAGAATAGAGAAACCACTTCCTACACTATCTGAAGGTGTAAAAAAAAAAAGATCCCACACCACCTTTTTTGTCCCTGTTCAGTAGACAGAAAGAATATAACAGGGATAAATTTGGACAAACTGCGGCTCTGAGAAAATAGAAAGTGAAGGCCCCAAATGTACAGCTTTCCCACGCTATGCACTCACAGCCATTCTTTTTGTTGGGGCTCTGGAGAAGATGGGGCCCTGATCAATTGCCCAGTTTGTCCAGTCCTACCCAGGCCTACCCTAACCTCAGATGGTATGATCAACATAGAGTGTTCTTTGGTTACGTTTGTCTAAAGGAGAAGCCAAGATCTATAATGTGGTTTGTACAAAATCCTGTGTGCTGGCTATCCTGATAGAAATATACAGAGGATGGGACAAGAGTAAGCATTACGAGTAAGAGCAACAGCATAACATCTCATTTAAAAATCATATTGACACCTCACTTAAAAAATGTCCTGAATGTTGAGCAGATGGAGGTTAGTATACAATATCATAGCAGAAAATCCTATTACTCAGTAGTTTATGGTGAGCCATTGTAATGTTCATATTTCTCCCCCAGACAATCACTGATGAAGAGTTAACTTACTCTCCACAGAGTGCTTCATGATGACTACAATCCATCATGAACGCCTTCCAGAGATGTACAAGTGTGTACAGTACATTAGCGCACACTTGGGGGTGGCAGAAATCTGTGTGTATGGTAATATATCTGAGTGGACTGAAAATAAATTTGGCCAGCGATGAGCAATGACAAGCACCTGGAAGTCGGAACAGTGAACATGGTGCGGAGCTGGGATCGCTGCCCTCCGCATTCATATTTAATGCACATACATGGACTCCTGGCTGACTGAGCTCACATCCATCTGTTCAAGTGGCTTTATGCCTGCTCCTAGATCTGCCAGTCTCCTTGACAAAGAGCGGAGGTGCCATTCAGTGCGTGGTTTTGCGGGGGGCAGCTGGCATGACACAGAGGCATCATTCTCTCTCATCAGTGGGATGTCAAATGTTCCTGCCAGCACGGCCTGCAAATGCCACTCTGCCCTTTTGAATCAAATATAATATTCAGCTGCTATA
The DNA here is from genome assembly GCF_032062135.1 of Pyxicephalus adspersus. Lineage (NCBI taxonomy): Eukaryota > Metazoa > Chordata > Amphibia > Anura > Pyxicephalidae > Pyxicephalus > Pyxicephalus adspersus. The sequence goes on along the minus strand of NC_092861.1, from coordinate 28,627,547 downwards.
GCAGATCACTGTAACTGTATTGCAAAATAACAAATCTTTTTATTGCCATGTTTCAAAATAATGGTGTGAGCTAGAAGACCTCAAAGGAGCAGTAAGCTAAATCAAAATGTTTCTATAGGTGAAATAGCTTTGTTGACAAATGTATTTGGGAGGAATTTAAATATTTGACTTTAATGTCTTTGTAAACCAAAAATGCACCGGCTCCCATTTACATTTATGTGATGATTTGTGATATAAATATATATATATATATATATATATATATATATATATATATATAAATTTTTTGTTGCATGTTGTATATTTTAGATAACTGTGTGATGTCTGTTACTAGTAATAATCTTTCCTCTACAGCATTGCCACTGCTTTGTGCGTAGTTATTTTTTTGGTTTGTTTTTTACACATTTATTTGGGGAGTGGGAAAAGCAGGACTGAGAACCTCCTTCAAGGAGGAGATAGTAGAGTAAACTGAGGGATAAAACACATAGAGGCTGATTCATCAAGCAAAATCGGAAGCTCGCTCGCGCATTCGTATTCGCGATCCGAAATCGTACGCCGTCGCGCAATTCAGCAACTGAAGGAGCTCGCGGCCGGAGCTCTACACTGGCGAGCTTGCTTTAAAAGTCACTGTTCCCCTAAAAAATCTTTCTTTCTAATGGCACACATATTACCCTTAGCCCTAAAAACGGCACGAAAGTACGCGCGACCAGCGAGCGCGGATTTCATTGATAAATTAGGCCCATAGTATCAATGAACAGATGAGTATAGTTGATAAGTTAGGAAAAGGGGTGAGCAAACCAAACCTTTAGTGGCAGAACTGTTCATTTATACATACTGAGCATAGAAATGACCTTTACATGCTGCTGCTGCTGCTCTCCTATCGATCATTTAGCAGGCTAGCAGCCTATTTTGCAGCCATGTGCAATACACAATATAATAAAATGTGTTTATGTATGTATGACCCACTAATGACTTCCTCACTCATAACCTCATCACACGCATGGCTTCAAAACTTTTCTAGAGTTGCCCCGACTCTCTGGAATAGTCTTTCCCATCCTATTTGGCTTGCTCCTACTTTCTGCTCATTAAATCCATTTTTTCAAACTTGCCCACCCATCTTCTTCTGCATGATTGGACTGTTGGAAAGGATTTTTACAATTTAAACAGTAGTGGACTATTGGCTACAACTAATGGCAAAAGCCTATGCCTTACTCTAATTTTTATCTAACACAAACATGGGGATATAAAAAAGTGTTTTTGCTTGAGACTGGGGCACCATCACTTACAATGATTTTAAATTTGCATACTAATTATCTGAAATATTACACATACAAAGTTTTAGCCAATGTGAACCCTTAGTGCAATTAGCATAATTTAACAGGTGTTAGTCTTCAATGTATTCCTAACTCCAGTTATAAGTTGGGCCAACTGGGCATCTGCCCCACAGCAGTTCCTTTTTTATTTTGCCTTTGCTACCCCAGTAAATTCCAGTTCAGGTTCTGTTTTTATAAGGAATTATTTTGTGTGTTGGCTCATTCAAAATTATCAAATAACTTGGGTGGAATGATTTCCTGTAATGAATTACAGGAATAAGCCAAGGGTATATAGGAGGTCTGCTGATACCCAAAGACATATTATTATTTGTCAGATTTGGCCAAAATCATTTAGATCACACCATAATTCTCTTTTGCCTAAGGGTATTTTATAAATCAACATTTATCAAAACCCAATATGACCATCAATATTATTACTATTACTATAGTGTGTGATATTTTTCCAGTCCAGGTGAAAGTAATGACAGTGCATAAGAAGGACAGATCCGATTAGTGTATCTACCTGTAAACACAGGTGTGTTCAATGACCTTAGATCATGTTGCCTAATCATTTTTATTTTCTGTTTTTCAATTTTTATTTTACATATTTAAAAAAAAATCAAACAGATAGTGCATGCAAGAGCCCTGTTAATTCCATTCATCTTTTGGTAATTTTCTAGCATAAGACTGTGGCAAAATAAGCACAGCATGACTCATTGTAAGAAAAAGTAATTAATATTTATTTTCTAGTTTATACACCCTATAGACTTTTTTATGCAGCACAGTGCACAGAATTATTAAGGCCCAATTTCCCTGCCCAATCAAGCTTACAATGTCATCGTCTGGTGCCTTCTTGGCACATAAAAAGACAAAAAGCTTTATGTATTAGCACTGGAGAAAAGGAAAAGTAAATGTATTGCCCACAGCAACCAACCAAATGCTTGAATTAATTTTGTAATCCTTACACTAGAAATACTAAAACTTGAATCTAATTGGATGCTATAAGCAACAAACTAATTTTAAACACGAGGAGAAAAGTGATTTGTTGACTTAGATTTGACATTTTCAGAAAGGGGTTAATGGGTTAATTTACCAGTCATTTAAAGGTACAGTTAGCAAATGGTTACATCTGCTCACTCTTGGGATCCCTATTTATTGTACAGCGCTGCGTAATATGTTGGCGCTGTATAAATCCTGTTTCTTAATAATAATTTTATTAATCTCCACTAATTCTTATGGTGATCATTTTTTTTTAAATACAAAGGCAAAATAAGAACTATAAAAATTATAATAACAGTGAACTGAAATGATCGTAAAAATTATTGTGCTAATAATAGCAAAATTTGAACAAATCTCTTTGGTGAAGTTACCAATGCAATACAGATCTGGTCTTCACAAAGTTTTTAAGGAATTGCTATGCATTACATAAGTAGTTCTCAAAGTGAAATATGAGGATACTTAGACACATCCAGGAGTATCATGGATCAGTGTATCTCAACCAAGGTTTAGTGAAACCCTAGGATTCCTCCAGAGGTGACTAGGGGTTCCTTGAGCCAGTAATAGTTGGAACCTTTGAGATCAATTACTATTGACACCAATGATCTTTTTAGCTAGCTGTAAGGGTGGCATTCTTCCCCGTGGCCAGGGAAGAATGAGAAGGGGTTCCCTAAGATCTTAAATTTATTTTAGGTTTCCCTAAAATAGAGAAAGACTGCTATAGATGATCCATCCAATATGGTAAATCAAAAGCTGCTACTTAATTTACAAAAGCAATGAAATGATTTAGAGGTAATGGTTGATTTTTAGACGTTGTTCTGATATTTCGTCCTATATAAGACACAGTTTATTATGAATGCAAAACTTGCTCTACACATGATGTGGTCTGAGGTTTCGGTAAACAACCAATAAATATGAGACTCTTCTTGGATGAAGCCTGCCTGGTATGGAGCTGTGGCTATGACAGATACAGATTTATTCTGCTATAGGAGACACATGCATGTGATAAAGGTCTGTGTGAGGGCATCATTTTCAGATAATTCATGCTACTGACCACCAATTGACCTACATTTAATCTCTTCAAAGGGGGTTTGCATACCCATGGACTTGTTTGAGCTGTCAGGTATTAATCCTACTGTAGTTCCTAGACCGGAACACAAATCTCATTTAAATGAGAGCAACAATATAAAGGTAACGCATATGGATTAGAAATAACGTTTGCTACATATGAAAAACATTTGCCTTATTTGCACTGAAAGAAAGGATAGTACTCATTTTTACTGAAATTCACGTGACTGCTGTAGGTAGCAAATGCAAAAATGTATATGAAATTCAATACATTTTAAGAGCCTGTAAAATGTGAAAGCAACCATGCTTTCAGGTAACTGTTACACTATTCTCCTTTTAATATACCATAGACCTAATACCAATCATAAATGCATTATTTTATTAAATTCTGATAATTATTGCTGATCATTGTCAGTAGTCTAGATGAGAGCAAAAAACATCAAAGTTCCAAGGTAAATGTGGATTTCAGCCATTTGTAACCCCTTTACTGAAATCATCTGCTATTATCTGCTTCATTGACCTGTGCTCTGAATATGTTTTACATTGAAATAATGGTACATGTGGCGAATATTCTGGTGCCAGAGAGTCAAAGTGCCAAGGCCTTAGCAAGCCAACTTTGCTTGAAGTGTCATCCCGGAAGAGCGGAGGCAGATAACAGGAGAAAGGATAATTACTGGATATTAGAACAATGGTTAGAGCAAAGCAACATTATTAACTGTAAGTCCGGTATACAGGCACAGATAAAAGATAACTAAGCCCAAGAACAAAAATTGCATATTTTGCAACTTACCAGTTCTTAGATCTAATAGCTGCGTTATTTTTCTTTTTTCAGACTATAAACATTGTCATCAAGTACAGAAAACACATGTTGATCTTGCCAGTGACCTTGCAAACAGTGTTATCTTCCTTCAGTAAACTGCTAATTTCCCCATCCACTATGTAATGGAAATGTAGAATGGAAGTCATGTTTAAAATTCAGCCTGGGTGGCAACAATGGTTTCCGACAGTGGAAGACTAAACCATCCTAGAACAGGAAGTGTGTGTTTTTTTCTTACAGAATTGCCAGATAAGGATCAAGGGACAAAGAAACAAAATATATGCTGAAAGCTCACCAAAGGACCTGCTAGATACAATTTATTACATTGTTTTTCTTGGGGTATATTACCTTTTGACTCTGCCTGTATACTGTATGCTGGAATGGAACGGTTTTAGTCCTAATTTCCTGCTGACATGTAATGGCATCTTTTCCTTGCTATATGAGATAATGGATCAAGATGCTTAGCTGTCAGTAAATGTTGAGATCCATTGTTCCTCCTGCTCAAAAATGTTGGTGCTTTTTCATCCTTCGTATACAGCCATGTTCCCAGTAGAAGATGAGCATGCCAATAATAAAAAGAAAGGCTTTTCAGCTGCTGTTTTAGGCCTGAAACACTCTTGCATAGTATGTGCACTGGATACTAATAAAAAAAGTAGCTGTATATTATCCTAGCACTTGGTAGATTAGACAGTGATTCTTCACATTTAATGATATCTGCGATATGATGTCCAAATGAATTTGTTATTGTAAAGTGATAAGAATGTAAAATGCCATTTTAAAATGTCCTTATCTTCTGTCTCTTTAGCTGTCCAGCACTCCTAATAAGATGTTTGCACTTAAGTTTCTAGGTCTGCACACCTTGTATAGCCAAATAAAATGTATTTCCATCACCCTGTTGGATTTGTGTTTGCTTTGTATCATGATGAAATAAAACTCCAATATTCACCCCAATATTAAAATAAGAATTGAGGTGCAGTTTTCTTGTTGCCACCCAAAATCCTAGGTGCACAGGAACAGGAAAAGTATGCCAGGGAGAAGTAAACTGCTGATGCCTTGATTCTTGTGATAGGAAACCTTGACTCATAAAAGCATAGCACTTTTGAGGGGTGTTGCTATACCATGTAAGGAGGAGGTTTGTAGCTGACGTGGATTAGGATGGCTATTAGGTTATGTGGAGCTGATATTATTTCATTGAAATATGCCCTATATTCAATCCTGGGTAGTTGGATTATTGTCCAGCATATGATATGTACTGGCATTAATTAAATCTGCCAGGGGAAAGTTCACCAGTAAACTGCCTGGCAAGAAAGAAAGAAAGAAAGAAAGAAAGAAAGAAAGAAAGAAAGAAAGAAAGAAAGAAAGAAAGAAAGAAAGAAAAAGAAAGAATGACACAATATTAAAACCTCAATACAAAACACAATAATAAAACCAGGCCCTTCAATAGTGCATGTGTGCACCCTCTTCTAACGATAAAAGGTCCCTTGGAATCTAGTTTCCCAAAGAGCAAGGCGTAAAAAAAGTATGTAGCCCTATGTCCTTTTAGCAAAAACCACCTCCTGCCAGCAAAGGCCCTTGTTGGTAGGAGAGGGTGTCTTCCCCACAACCATACTCCTGTATTGTGGCGGTCTGAGGATGGAGGCTTATTTGGAATCTCCCTTCTTTTTAAGCAAGGGCTAATAAATCTACTCTCTCACATCAGGAAATGAATACAGGGTACATAGGACCCTTATCTATTTCCTAAAAGGGTTTGAGATGCCCTAGAAAAAACACAACCACACCATTTTTTTCAAAACTACCCCTGTACTCATTCCCAAGGGTGATACAGTGGATATCTGCAGGCTCCTTTAAAAAAAGGGTCTTCTAGATTCCAAATAAACCTCCACCAACCTTACGATAGCCCTTGCCATCATTGGAGGTAAATGGGGATCCAGCTTTTGCCAAAAAAAGGTCTAGATGCTTCTTACCCACTTACTTTTTGTGAAAATCAGATTCCTGTAGACCTTTTATGTACAGGAAGGGGCAAAAATGCTATTTGCTCCATTTTCTATCCAGAAAGGTCTTAAGCCTTTTGAGCCTATTGAAGAGTTTAGGGTTAAGCATATCTGACCAACCAACACAGTCTGCCAGCTGAATTAACATAGTGTCGGTCAAATTTGCCTCTGTCATTGACTTCAGTGAGGTTCAAGTTCTGCTATAAATAAACCCAAACACTTAAGGCAAGTTCGACCAACACTAGTCCTAACAAAATGTCCCAACAATGCCCTTAAACAGGTATAATGCTACAAACAATTCAAAGGCATTTGTTTGTAAAAGAAGACATTCCTATTTGTTTTGTTTTCCATTTACAAGGCCTTTTACAAGCAAATCAATTCAGTGCACTGCCTCCCTGTTCTTAATATATTTTATAGAGTGTCTTTATTGCTCCTCTGCCACTTTGATATTTCATGTGCCGAATCAGATTCAGAATGCAAAAATTATTTATGCGCCTCTAGAAATTATTTCGGTGGAAGCCTAAACAAACAATCTGATGTGACATTTTTATTACTTTGGTGGTGCAAACAACAGCATAGACAACTTTTCCTCTGCCACATTAGGTCAACATTTGCAAGAAACCCACTATTTGGAATTATGAGGCCAAATGCAGTGATGATATGTTATGAGGAATGACAGCTGTAAACATTCACTTGCACTTTATTTGACTGACAGGTCTGCATTACCATCTTCTAGTCCATAATAAATTGGGTCTTCTGTTAGCAGCAAGCTGTGTGGAATGATTTAATTGTGAAGGGAATTACACTGACCAGATAGAGACAAATCTAATGAAAAATACTGTTATAATTTCACCCACGTAAAAAGGAAGGCTGTCCTTTGAGAACATCAGACATCATTTCTATCAGCAATAAGAATATTCCTAAAGTGGCAGAAGCGATGTCCTCCATTTTGTGTCACTTTAAAGGGTTATTCTTTTTATTAAGGCTACCAGCAGATGAACAAGTATCCCCCTGAGAATATTAGGTGAAGATATATACCCATTCTCACACTACCTGAATTGAAGGAGCATTGGGACCTATAATGATATTCAACTGATTAGAACATGGTACATACTCTTCATATGAGAGTGGAGGATTGAGTCCCAGTCAATTTATGGTTTTCCTAGAGACTGGAAAATCTTTTTTCCCAGATAACGAGCTCTTCTGTCTAACTAAAGCATTTGATAAAGGGAGCCTTAGGTGCAGCCCTTGACATCACCATTCCACACATAATAATAAATGATTGTAATTCCACAAGAAATGGACTGCAGACATGCTAAAGGAGTTTTTGGAGACAGGGATAGACAGTCATAGACAAATGAATGCTCCCACATTTGTTCCACATTCACAACTTCTCTAAGTAAGATCTACTATGAAATAAACAGAAAAAAACAGATTACAGAAAGATAGAGTTAAAGAATTAATGGTCTCTGAGTATCTCTAGAAAGGCAACAAGGCTCAGGCACACTTCCATTAAAGCGCACCACAATGCTGTGTAAATCTCAAGACTTGACAGGCAGAAGTACAGATCCTTTGGCAGGAATACCAGGTATCACATTTTAATTGTGTATTTAGCACTTTCCTGTCTCAATTTAGTTTTAAATTGGAGGTCAGAGAAGGGACAGAGAAGGACAGGTAGGTGAGCTTAAAAAGATGGGTTTAAAGGGCTCTTTTAAATGTGCATGAAGTAGGAGCTACAGTATCCATCCAAATGTAAAAGCTGGATTCTGGCCTTTCCCCCAATTTATTTTTATTAATGCTTGGCCACTTTACCAGTCACAGAGTTTTCTGCAGCATTATGCAGAGAACACCCAGTGGAATGCCATGGCCTGCATTTTCTGAATGGCACAATCATAGTGGTGCAAACTCTATGGTGTCCAGGGGAAATGAATATTCACTCTCCTCTAAAATGTGAAAAGTAAACTCATCTCTCCTCACTCCATTACCAGCACTGACATCATTACGCCAATGGGTCTTTAGCCATCTTGATTAACCAGTGGGATAATTCCCACACATGCGCACAGGGGTCCATTCATTCCCGTCAGCCAGCTGTGGCCATCATAAACTAAGTTGCACTCATTGTACTATTACCATTAGATTGTGAACAAGAAGATAAGCATGTTTTATTGCAGAGTTCAAGCATGTCCCTTCTATAAAGAAGAATTTGCCTGTTTGCAATTAACAATTTTTTTTACCTAGTCCAACTTACCTATTAGTGCATTCTCACTTACTGTTTTTCTCTTAGTTCCCCTGCAAAAAACTATTCATCTATTAGTAAAAAATGCCCAATACAGCTTCCCAGAATAATGTGGCAACAATGCAGCACCACTTCTCTATTCAGAGCAGATTTATCCATAGAAGGCAAAGATACTCCAGCGAAAGGGTTTAATACCTGACAAACTTGCATAACTTGTCATTGTTATTTGACAGTGATGCTGTTTACTGTGTATTGTCATTGTGTGCTGTTTTTTCCCCCACTGCCTGTGTTATTCTGTCACTCCTCTAAATGAAACAGATGACAGGCTGCATACTCCTTTGGTAATCCCCTTTGTCAGAAAGCCCAAAGGAAAATACCTTTTTCTTCCCTGTATTCTTATGTTCAGCTTATTCTCTCTCTCTCTGGCTTTCTCGCACAAGGCCTATCATCAGTTTTCAATCTAACAGCAGCCATTACATGTGACATCTTTTATCAAAGCAAAAACACAATAAAGGATTCACTTGTTTTTAAATTGTCGACAGACTAAAGTGTGTGGGCATTAAACAGCACTATCCATAATGCATTGCTTCTGATCAGACACTCAGTCCGTTCATGTCACAGAGAAGAAGACAAACTAGGCTCTTGGGAATGCCCGGTGCATCTGAAACAGCAAATGTCATAGGGCGCCAAGTATGTTTTTTAGGATCGGGCCATATATCAAATGTTTTAGATCGACCATAATCTAAATAGGACACTTCCAGATTAATGTAAAATATATATTAAAGCTGAACTATGCAAGGAAATATATTAACCAATTAATAAATACATTTTCTTACATGCAAGTATTTTAGCTACATAAATATGACTTGTTATCAGCATTGCAATCCCCTGTACAGTAACAGGCTTTGAGATGGAGCGGCAAGAGAAGGCACCCAGCAGGTGTGCTGTATGCACATCTGTTGACATATAAGATTGGGGTGAGTTGAATGATAAGCTCATCAGTCTGATATGTTTCTTCACTGTCTAGCCAGCAAGTTGTAAGAGGAACGCTGACTTCACTGTAGATGTTGTCACCTAATTGTACTATGTTATAAAACTGTAAGTCTCAATATTAAATTGACAGATATACAAATCTGTTATATAAAAAGTTCCTATTTAGCTCTAGGTCTAGTATTCAGCTTTATTAGGATCCTCCCATGAGAATATCTAAATGTTATATCTAATAGTAATATATTAATTCAACTGGTGATCTATAGGGTGCAATATCTGTATACACAGCAATCCCATCGAAGAGAGCTAGAAATCCACTCGAACTGAAAAACACTAAATTAGCCAACAGGTGTGGAGCTAGGGGGTTCGGCACTAGTAGAGACACGTTGCAGAAAGTGTTGTGTCTGAGCTAGCTAAATAGCCAGGTATGATTAAGAGGCTTTTTCTTGATTGGCCGGCAGGACGGTCGAAACTGATAAAACTTGGGAGAGCAGGTGCGCCCAGGGTCACAACTGCCTGAATGCGCAGGAGAGAGGCATGTGCGCTTTAGCGAGGAAGAGGTAAGTGTGACACTACCGAAAATAAAATCTGGGATCTATAAAACCATAATAAGTCCAGTGGCGCCATGCAACTGTAAAACATGAACTATGTGAACTGAAGACAAAACTAGTTTTAGGGTAAAAATATCAATAAGATCCATGGGCCTATACAAGACAAAAACAAATCATGGAAAATAAGACACAGACTAGAAATTAATAGATGGTTCAGAAATAAAATTATATAGCTCTAAGGAAAGCATGGTTTGGACACTTAGAATAGATGAAAAGAGAGCAGCAATAAAGAAGAATAAAATGGAGACCAAGGGACAGAGAGCACAAAGCGTTGGCTTTGTGCCCCCCCCCCACCCCACACACACACACACACACCTCTTCCTCCCAAGGATTTTCACTGTTAACCAGTTTTTACTGTTTTGAAACTGTGAATATAAAAAATGTCAATGCCTTTTTTTGTATTATTATACAGATACAGGGTTAATATTAGACTTAGTATTAGGTTTACTTGGAAGGCTAGTTTTAGGTTTACAGTGAGAGGGTTGCTATTTTTTTAATAAAATTCCAGATACTTTACCAACTGCAATGCTGAAATAGAAGATGAAAAGTTTATTAGGCTTTCTGTAGAGCAAGACTTGAAGGAAAACCTAAAAGTGTCATACATACTCAATAAAGTGTTTTCAGAAAAAAGCAGGCAGCTCCATGCCAAGCCCCTCCTTAGTTTGAGAATACTGGGTGTCCAAACTGTTTGATCCAAAAAGCACTTACTTCCTCCATTATTTTTCCCAGTCCTGTCCCTTCCAACCTCCTGGCCCTTACTTTTAGACTATTACTATGATGGATAGATAATACTAATAATAATGATAATACAATAATAAAGTTTAAAAGTTGGGGAAAGCATAGTTTGCATTGCAACCCAAAAAACCCAACAACTAAGTGTATTTCAGTCCATAGAAGTATCTTGGGATTGGGGTGTTCAGGAGGGCTGTGATGTTCAGGCATTTTGAAGTGCCTGTTATTTGCTAAAAGCAATGATAAGTAGTTCCGCTTTGCTTTCAGGAAGCAGAGACCATATTAAAAGAACAGGGATCCTGCTCATAATATAGTATGATGACATTAGTAGCATAGGAATTGTCACCCTCACCCCTTTCCATGTGTAGCTATTTAATATACAACGCTGCATGATATGTTGGGGCTATATGAATACTATTTAATATTATTATTAATAATAATAATAATAATATTAATAAAAAAATAACTTTTTTGACAGCACCTCTGCCTTCTCAATATTTCACTATGTGGTAGAGCCTAGCAAAATAAAGGAAGGACAGTCCAATATTGGCACTAGATTCCCTTGGTCTGCACCTAAGCCATTGTATTGTTCAATTAATAATGAATAACAAAAAAAAAGTATTTGCACCAATGTATACAGGCTTTTTAAGGTAAATATAAAATTGTTTGTTTTTCTTTGCTTTAATGTTTTTATGAAAAATCTATGTAAATGTATGGTGAGCTCATAGTAAACGCATAGTAATTTTGTGGTCAAACCATCTCAAATGCCGTTTCAAATTCATTTTGAACACTAACATACATAAAGCACATATTTTCAAAGCTTAATCTGTGTGTTATCTGCTTTGGATGATCAGTCCCAAAAATATATAATTTGTTGACTAGTGCTCCTTGGAGAAATTAGCAGACATTACTAGCTATGCTATTGATCAAAGGCCTGAAAAACACCAGATGACCTTTGTGTATGTCATTCTGTACTGCTTGTTTTAATTCAGCAGTGCACACTGTAGTAATAATATACAAAGAACAGTAAACCTTTAGCAACCAAGCAGTTTTCACAATGCAAGATTTTTTTAGAGGTTTCTGTGAATAACGACACTTTGGAATTTTCTGTTGCTTTTAGTTATGCTTTTTTTTAAAACTAGAGCTATGTGCAGAGTCTGTAACCCTAACGAAACAGTTTTTGTCTTTCTAAGCCCCTATGTAACATAGTTTTATTAAATATTGATCCCACTCGTCGATTCATTACTTTTTCACTTTTCAGAACCAGCCAAGCTGTCAAATACTAATGATTAATAGAGTGGTTGGGCCAAATCTGTAACCCTAACATAGGTATTTAGAACGGTAAACTTGTCCAACATACGACCCCCGGGCCAGAATGAGATCTGCCTAACTGTCTTGCCTGGCCTGCGGATCGGTGATCTTTTCCCCATATAGTATGGGAAGTCACTACCAATACAGCATTCTACTGCTAAGCACTAACTATGAAAGCTGATCTTCACAAAACTATTTTTATAAACTGTTTTTTTGCTCCTCTTCATTTGTGGCCCCTTAATGTGCTGGATACACAAGTCTTCCCTTTCTCCTTACGTAAACGTGGACAGTGGAGTAAATAGTGATGGGGTCCAGAGTCATGGTCAGGTTCTGGCAAAGGGGATCCAGAGTCTGGCGAGCCTTCTGTAGCCAGCAGAGGTTTTCTCCATTGTGTGGAATTACTTTAGTCTTTCTGCCTTCTGAGGTCTGGTGGTTATTAGCAGGTGATGGGTATTTGTACTTGTGGGAGATTGTATTGAAATCAGGGATTTTTTTCCTAGGAAGGATTTTTACTTGGAGAGAAACTTTGTGTTGGAGAAGAGGATAAGGGAAGAACACTCTGTTTAATATGTACTCCTGACTGTGTTTTTAACATTATGTAATCCCGACCCCTGGGCTCCATGGGTTAGGTCTCCTGAACCATGCAATTTGTGTTATATGCTAATGAACGTTGTTCAGTATAAAAAACATACAAAGACTGTGGCAGGTACATGCTACATGTACAGCAAGAAGATTTATATTCTAAGAAACACTACCCCTTTTTAGCCTTTTAGTGCACCATTTTCTGTAATTGGCAACAGACACCACATTATTTTGGTCCCCAAGTGAAAAAAAACTGCCTTACATTTTTTTTCCCAGTGCCTTTGTGTTGGTGAAAATAAAACTGTTGCTGAAACTGATTGGCTGGGTTTAGGTTTTAATTTGTTTACCACTTACACAGGACAAGTCATAAACTAAAATAAGCACCATTTATAATAAACACTGTGGGAGGTTCATAATAAGAACAGCAACATGTTGACTTAGAGGTTAGCGCTTTGGCCTTTGCAGCGCTAGGTCCCAGGTTCGAATCTGGGCCAGGGCACTATCTTCATGGAGTTTGCAGGTTCTGCCTGTGTTTGCGCGGGTTTCCTCCGGGTACTTCAGTTTCCTCCCACATTCCAAAAAAATGCAGTTAGGTTAATTGGCTTCCCCCCAAAATTGACCTTAGACTGTATTAACCCGGTATTCCTAAATGTGGCTCTGGGTAAAAAAACATGCAAAAATCAGTAACCCCAAGTGTGGGTTTTAAATAAAAAGTGTTTCTTAAAAAAAAAAACCTGGTCCCATTGGTGTCCTTTGGCGTCCTGCTCATCCGTATCCGTCCTCAGACCGCGTCCTGTGCCTTCGATCTTCGTTCCTGGATAGTTCCTGGTGACTTCAGTATGTGTGGAAGGCGCAGCGGGAAATTCAATTCTGTACAGTTATATTACATGTTTCTGTATTTTTTTGCACCCTTGTTTTAACAGATTTGTTTTGTTTAATGTTTATTATTAAATTTCCTAAATATTGGACATAATTCAGTGACTTATGCCTAAAAATTATAGGCCTACGATGTAAAATAAATTTCCAAGCAAAACAATCTACCGCTTTTGGCGTAAAAATACGGACAGAATTTGAACACCAAAGGGGGTTAAAGTCATATGACTGTGGTAGGTAGGGACATTAGATTGTGATCCCTTTTGAGGGACAGCTAGTGACATGGCTATGGACTTTGTACAGCACTGCGTAATATGTCGAAGCTATATAAATACTGTGAACTAATAATTTGCTATGTTATTGTAACATAAAACTACTATTTTTAAAGAGAACTATGTATCGGCTGATCAGGTTTCTGTTTCTTATATTGCACATTTAGAGATCTTAGGTTGCGTGTTTGACAATAATTACCAGCTGATTAGTCTGTATAAAAGTCACATTCGGACACAGTCACTGGCTTAATAGATGATATTGACTCAGAAGACATATAGGATTCTGTAATTACCGGCAAGTCTAATTTAATTTCATATTGTTTGAACAGGAAACTGCTTTCCCCCTGTTTGGAAAGAAGATGCTGATCTGCATTGCACAGAATTTGGTAATCAGGTGCAACCGGTACAATTCATTCTGCCTGGTCAACAAGATTATTTTTAAAGACAGATTGAAAATAACCCTTTTAGTAAAAAAAAAAAAAAAAAAAAACTATTTAAGGCTTGTTACTGTCCATTTTAGAGGAATACAAACCTATAAATGACCCTCAACTCACTCTAGAATACCTTCTTCTTTCCTACATTGTTACTTGTCCCCTATTGCAGTGTCCTGGTCCACGTGCCTGTTTTTTTACAGTAGTTTTCTTCATTTGGTCTAAACATTGGAATAACTGGAAAGGGCCACAGTGATTTCCAGATTCTGTTGATCCGCCACCATATTATGTGGGGCCACCATCTTCTTCCCTCTGGCCATCTTCATTGACATAACTCCCATGCTTAGAAGGTAATTCAGTCCCAGCCGCCCTGGTGGAAAAATCTCAAGTATAAGTTTCACACTTGAACGCCTACAAAATATGGAAAAGTTTTGGGTAAACTAGGAGAAGTAATTTTGTGCAACACAGATTTAGTTACTTATTCTAAGTTCTGTGATTCTCCTTCACGTTATTATTTTCTCTCATTGCATCACATAGCACCTTCAATTTCACAGCCAGTGCCATTGTTCTTCACAGACAATCCTTATAAATATAATAAAAAGTTGCAATTGGTTCTCAGTGAAACATTGAATTTTACATGGAGAGCTCGAGACTAATGAATGTCTCCCACAGAAGACACCATGGTTTTAAATTGAGTCTTCCACACCAAACCATTTCCATTCTGGCTTCTGTGTGAATGACTTCTGTGTTTGAGCATTTCCATAGCTACTGACCCTGGCTATTCACTGCGGAGAGAATAGATGCATGATCACGCAAAGGAAGATTTTTCACCGGATTCAAATCGTTTCTATTATGAGCAAGGCCTGCTTGTGTGCAGAGGAAAGCAAGAGCATAATGTGGTGGATTCAAAGAATTGTGTCTAGAATTGCAAAGATTCAAGCAAACATTGACATGCTCACAAGCAGCTTTTCTTCCAGGGCTATTTAACTCCCTAAAATACTTGAATATTCAGAGGAAAACCCTTTATGAAAAGATTAAAATGGATAAAAAAGGAATAGTCACATGTTTTAGTTTTATTCTTAACCATTTCAGACCTGGAGCCTCTCACCACTTTCTCCCATCATGTTCCAGAGCACTATTTTAGTTACAGACCTATGTTGGTAACTTATCTTATCCTTCAGAGCGTTGTGCTCCTTTACATTTATTGCCCTGTGCTAATGCGCAATATTTTATGTATCAACCTGTGTTACATTCATTTTGAATGAGCTTTCAACACATAGAAATGGACTAAGAGCAGAACCTGCAGCATTTTCTATTGGGAGTCTATCATAACACCTGTATTAGTGTGCTGTGCAGCATGTGCTGGATCATGATATACATCACAGAATGTTGATTTTTAACATCTTATAGGGACATAAATAAATATTAGTTTAAAAAAAAATTGTCGTCATGTGACAGTGTTTTTCTCCATACAGTATTTCGGTGTTGTGCTACAATTTAAACCTTTCTGAGAATGGCTCATAGCGTCTTAATGCTATATCAGCACCATTTTACAATGGAACTTAGAACTCAAGAGGTTAATAAAAGGTTAAAAAGCAATATAACACAGTAATCCCCCAAACCCTTTGACATGTTGATGTATGCACTCTGCTGACAAAAATATAGAAGATCTGGTCTTAGAATAAAATGCTAGTGAAGGTCAACTAAAGATAACCTTTCAAGATGGATATTTGTATGTGAAGTCATCTTATGCACATGCAATTCCTAGGGCAATGTAAGGAATCCTGCTGGTCATACAAATGCATGCTGCACAGATTTCTTCCACTTAAAAAGAAAAACTAAAGGGCTATAGTGTTTATTGCTTACCTGACATGCACTTATTTAGGTGGATTTAATTAAAGTGAAGAAACAAGGGGATGTTCAGTTTAAAAACTGAATGTTAAGTTTGCAAAATGCATTTTTACTTAACATACGGTAGGTAATAAAGACTCAGTCACTTCCAAGCAAAAATCTTTTTTTTAATTTACCTTGCACATAATTCAGTAATTAGACTGAACATTCTCACCTTATTCACTATTCTAAGTGAGCATGACATACAGTATGTAGGACCAATGAAAGAAGAAGCTAACAACCTGTAAATATTGTAAATTGTATTGTATAATTATGATAATAAAATCCTAAATATCGTAAATTGTATTGTATAATTATGATAATAAAATCCTAAATATTGTAAAGTGTATTGTATAATTATGATCATAATATCACCACTGTATTTAAAACAATAAACAATATTACAATGGATAACTAACACAGATTAACAACTACAGTCAGTTAGACAGGTTTTGTGGTTTTGTTGACAGGTTTGCCCCATTGTTACAACCCAACTGAAACCTATACCAGGTACCGGTTACACTAATTTAAGTCAGTGGGTATACATCTACATTATCACAATAAATCTAACGTGTTACACCCCTAGTGCTTAGTCTGTTGCCCTGGAGCCCCTGGGACCTTTGCAGACAGTAGTGTGTTATACTTAGGTACTTTTAGGGCCAGTAAAGGGGAATTATTATTTAGACTTGGCCCTATTAGGCCAGGAGTATAGGCATAGGGCCCGCATGAAAAGGGGCCCAGAGCCTCTTGTCAAGGTGAGGCTTAAGGAAGCTTCTCGAAAGGAGGGCGTTTAGTGAGAAAGATAGGGTGAGTTGGTGGCTGGGTGAGTTGAAGGCAAGGGTTTGGGAAATGCTGTGGAGTGTGGGGAACCAGTCTGTGGTATGTGTGGTATAGAGTTGGTAAACATGCAATTCTGTTTACGTACGGGAGGGGGGTGCAAATGTCTGTTTGCAGGCCTTCTGGAAACAGCAGCCAAAAAGGTCATGTTGTTAAATGGGGTTTAGTTAAGTTGTGTTTAAATTTTAAGTTATTTTTATGGGTGTTATCTAATAATAAAGTGAAACTGTTGGTTAATAAGTAAAGAATTTGTATTAATAAAGAATAGCTGTTCCGGTCAATTGTGTTCCAAAATCACTATCCTTGGAAGCATGTCCCTAGTCATCAACAATACCTATATTATGTTTAAATTCTTTTATCTGGGAATATAGAGGGCAAAGGACTAGACAGCAATGGGGAGCAGATCTGCTGCAGGGGCTAGAGTGGACTTTGTTCCCTCTGCAGCTGATTTGCTCCCCAAAACTAACATAGTATCCTTTCTGTCTCTGTAAGAAGGTGGCCACTTTGGGAAACACACGGCTTTGCTTCCTCACAGCTGGTAATCATGATTGGTAATCTGATAATTGGTATCAAGATATTCCAAAGAGAGAGTGGGTGGAGGTAGAATATATGTACAGAACTAAGGAAGTGGAAGCAGACAGATTGGCTTCTAAGGTTGAAGTCCTTAGGTGAAGCTTCTTCTTCATCAAGAAAAGACCAACTCAGTAATGGTGTCTCCCAATCTCATGAGACTAGTGGTCAGAGACACAGAGCCTAAGATCTTACACTGCAGATGTAATTCCCATAAATGTTTAGCTGCTGAAATTGGCACTGATCTAGGACATCGATGACATGCACACCTAAAGTGGAACTTATTAAAAAGCTCAACTCAGCATTCCTCAGTGATAGAATGAATTAGGTCCCACGTGCTTGGTATCATGGGATGGCCAATCCAGATTGCCAAAGTTGCACCACAATAAGGGAGGTAATGAAATACTGTCTTCGGTTTGTGCCACACATCTGCTGTGACTGTAGCAGAACAAGTTTATTTATTTAATTTACCACTGCATATCACATTGTTCCAGAAGATTTGGACCTTGCCTATATGTACGACTGTATTCTCATTCTATTGTTCTGTTTGGACAGCAAAGGCTTTTTACTGGCACACCACAGTTGAGTAAAACTCCTTTAGGAAAGCTAGGGTAAGCTTTGAAAATAACTCTGAATAGATAGATGCAGAGGTACTGTTGTATTCAATACAGTGGATTTAAACAGCATCTAAACAAAAATACTGCTACAAGAGCAAGCTGTTACCTCTCAATAGTATTTTAAATTTGGTAACACAAAGATTATTAGTAATGCAAAATGAGTTCTGTTTACTGTAGCAAGCTCAGTTGGAGCACAACAGTTGTATTCATTGTAATAAAATGCCCAAGGCACCCAAACTTTTAAAAGCACGCCTTTTCTCCAGCATTGTACTTTCTACAGGCTGACCACATCACCAAGCAAAAATAATCATCTTCCAGGTTTAATGCCATCCAGTAACTTTCAACCCACTTTCTGTGGGCCCAGCTGTCATGGTCACACTCCTTGTGGTGCCTTATCACGTAGAGAAATCCACAACAGAAAATAATAGGAAGAAGAAGAGAAACCTATCTTCATATCATCAGCCAGAAAACAGAAGGACAGAGAGGTACGTGTTCTGAGTTTAGAACAAATAAATAAATTAAATGGGTCTCGGGGCAGATGACCATGTGTTACTATTCTTTGCATATTAACATTGCTACCTTGCTAAATTTATTTGCTACTACGATTTAGCTCTTATATAGCTAAAACCCTTAAGTCTGTTCAGATGGTAGCAATTGTTATACAGGAGGATTCAGAACACATGGGACTGATGTTTTGGTAGGGATGAGGGCCCATTCTCACCCTAGCATCATGTATCAATGCATGTGCTTTAACATGCAATATATTAATGCAGCCTATTCAAATGAATGGGCTGCCAACACACCTAAATGAAATTTTTTTTAGCACAGCGTACTATAAGGCAAGGTATTGCTTTACAGTGTACCATGGTGATCTGCACTGCATTGCATCAATGTTGTAATTAATTAGGATAGCATTAAAAGTGAATGGTACATCAAATGCTAGTGCAATAATGTGTGTTAACATGTGTTACAGTAATGCACACATTAACAGATGAATCAATGCAATGCACCGCAAGGCCAAAGTATGATTCGGTCCTGAGGATGTTACACTTTGCTCATAAGACTAATTCTAGATCCTTTCTATCAGTCAGCATTGATTATATTTTCCTGCACTCCAAAAAGATAATATAAATATATCTGGATTATGCATGTGTTCCAGATTTAGGGAAGGAAGTTTCAACTAGGTGGTATTAAATATGTGACACTGACACCCTCCATTCGGCAACTAATACATCAAAATAAGACCATGGCGGTGTGATACAGCCACACACAGTAATGAGACAGCAAAGTGTGCTGGATTCAATTTACATATCAATTTTCATAGCGTCTCACACTCTCGATACACTCATTAGAAATTAGAATATGAGCAGCATTTCCTTTGTACATTTAATTAAAGCTGGTAAATGGATTCTCTACACTCTGATTTTACGTGTATCTCTGCATGTAAAACTGATATCCTGGCATTGACCTTGTGTAGCTGGAAACTAGCAGCCCTGCAGCTAACACTAGATATCCTGGCTTGATAATGGTTCGTTTGCTGAAATTGACTGGCGAGTGCTGCTCATTACGGATATGTAAAGCCGGATATTGAAGGGCTACAGATACTGTAGGAAATGCTGAATTGCTCCGCTATCTGACTAAATGCAAATTTGATTGGCTCAGGGAGTA
This sequence comes from Pyxicephalus adspersus, assembly GCF_032062135.1. Lineage (NCBI taxonomy): Eukaryota > Metazoa > Chordata > Amphibia > Anura > Pyxicephalidae > Pyxicephalus > Pyxicephalus adspersus. The sequence goes on along the minus strand of NC_092861.1, from coordinate 28,607,742 downwards.
ATAAAGAGATCTCTTCTGCTGTATATATGGGTAAATGAGTACATATTAAAGGCCTAGAGCCCTCTCACAATCCTATTTCTACCCAAAGGGCATATCCACAGGGCAATACATGACAGGCCAGCTCCCCGCAAAGTTTAATGTTCCATACCACTTTATTCAGGCATCTGTGTCATTATAGAAGAAATACTAGTCAGAAGAAATTTTCCTTCTAGCTGAAGGTTTGCTTATTGTGTTTAATTAAACGGGGTTTGCAATACAGCTACTATGCTTATTTATAAACTTCTACAGTCTATATCATCTATACCTGCACTCAGCTGTACAATTATGAGACTGTGGCAGTCCTGACAAATACAGAATAAGTAATTGTATTTCCCTGTTGGACCTAATACTGGCTATACATGTATTGATTTTTCTTCCAGTCATCTATTTGAGCCAATCTTTCAATCACTTGGTTGGTTAAAATGATGATCCCTATCATCACCTGCTCTTGTCATGCGATTTTAATTACAAAAGTTGACAAAAAACCATTGACTTTAGCTATAAAAAATTATCATTTTATCTCAGATCATTTCATCGTTTCAATTGGAAATACATCCTGTGAGTTGAAACTGATGAAAGTACATTGATGAATGGTCTCTTTATATTTTACGTCTTTCATTTGATTCCAACTGGTCAATAGCTGCAAAATTTGTTCAGAATATCAAAGCCACTGGTTTATCGAAAAATTTTGATCGATATGTTCATGGACATATTGGTCAAGAGAGCCTTAACATTTTCTCAGCAGCTAACAAGAACAGAGAGGAGCCACATGGTAGAGTACTCTTATTGACACCACTGGACAGAAACACTTCTAGGATGTAATAAAGTTTTGGATTTCTATACGATGTTTAAACCTGTAGTTTAGGAAATGTTTGCCTTAAAACATGGCTCCTAATGAATGATTTTATTTTTCAATAAATACCATACTGTGTATTCTCATTATTGAATGCATTATTTAAACATAGACCAGAGGGAGGTGTTACAGCCATCTTAGACAGCAGTAACCTAGAACAGAACACAGAAAACAACAACACGCCATCTGTGTGTAATGTTTTCAATCCAATGTTCCAATGTGCCTGGTATGACGTGCCCTTGAGGAAGACTGCAGCTGTTGCTGTATTACAACACCTGTTTTGAGCAGACAAGGGTTAGTAAACTTTTTTAGTGACTTACTTAATACAGGTAGAAGCTTACTGTGAAAATAGTCTTTCTTTTTTTCTTAGCAGGAAACATCAGGAGGGTAAATGTACAAAAGCTGGCCAGATCAGGTCAATCTTTCTCACCAATGTGACCAATTTAAACTTAGTTAGCACTATCTGTCCAGTATAAAAAATGCAATGAAAACATCTTGTAGCAATAGGGGTGTTGCTAGGGTTTTGAAAGGCCTGGGACACTGTGAAATTCTGTAATGCACTGAGGATGATGTGGTGAATCTTGGCTATGGCTTATTAAAAGTAGGTTAAAAAGAACACAAGCCTACGTGCTGTACAAACTGCATCTGCAATCCTAGTACTATCAAAAAATGCTGATTTACAGAACATACAGATATAACCTGGCCATCTAACGAGACCAGATTTAGTATTAGCTTCATTCCAGGTCTGTAAATTTAGACAAAGAATGTCTTTATCTTCTACAACAGCTCCAGCTTTTACTCATTTACAATGACTGACATTGCAATAATCACCTTAGAACTGAACAGAAAGTCCTTCTGGTGTAATAAACAAGATTCCACTTACTAAGTTCAGAACAGAGGGTAGTTTAAACTTGAGATGTACCAACAAGCTACACAGAGGTATGTGTTATATTCCCTTTTTGAGGGGACCTCAGATATAGGTTTGTTTTCAAAAATGTTCTTGGGTTCAGATACACTTTAATCCTTACTTGTATTTAGACAATGAATGCTTTTATCTACCATATCTTCACCTGTATTACATGTATTACAATGAACTGCATCAAGTCCTATTTCTGCAATGAAATTAATAGGTATGGAACACACAGAAAATCTTTCCCCAACATATCCAGCCAGTTGGTATTTGTCTTAAAGTGGACCTAAACTTAAAATCTTTACATAAAAGGGCAGACAACCCTTTTATATAAAGTAAAAATTACCTTCTTTTTTTAAAATGCAGCACCCTTTTGAAGCACATCCTCTTTCTGTTTTGATCACAGAATGACGCTGCAGAGCATCTCGGGATACCTATGTCACTCATACTGATCCGCAGTGAGATCAGCACTCTCTTTTTCCCTATCCACATCACACGATCTCGTGTCTGTGCAGTGCAAGATCAGGTGATGTCAGAAGAAGGAAAAAGAATGCCAAAGAAGATGGCGGTACCCAGCATTTCCTTCAAGCTGGGCCAAAGGAGGATACCGGAATGACACAGGACCCACTCGAGCAAACCTCTGGATGGATCAAGCAATCTGCGAAATGAAAGGTGAGTGTTTTGACCATTAGCAGTTTAGCAGCTGTTATGTTTTCGAAAAAGAAGCAAAAGAGTAGCTGTCAGTACATATATATAGCATCTAGCGGTGGTTGCACCACCTTCACATTCTGACTGTGATTAGTGCTATTTTGACCTTAGATCAGAACATGATCTGACTATACTATACCTCTCATTGACAGGAACAATATGGCTCAGCCAATTTGGCCACAACACTATGACAGCTGTCATCCCGGTAGCAAATCCGGCTGCTGGACTTTCACAACTGTCTTTATTAGAGTTTGGATTGGCTGAGCCCTACTATGCCAATTCTGATTCAGAATTTCTGAATCTGGTCAAACTTCTAAACCCATCAAATCTGATTTGCTCCGAGTTGAATCACCTCTAATCACATCCATTTGTTGGCAAACGTGTACACATGATGGCAGGTCCCACTGCAGGACAAGTCTTTGAAGGTTCATTTGATATTCCTAGCCCATCTCTTGTGAAAGATCAGTCTGTTGCCACTCTTACTGGTTAAAAGTTAAAAATTGTTGTTCTTCTGCTGTATTGCTTTCCTTCTATTTTTAATGGTAATTTTGTGCTGTTTATAAGATTAGACTCTGACAGGGTCTAATTACCTACGTTGCTTAGTGAATTGACCTAGACAGACTCCCTGTCTGTACCTAGCTAATATGACTTTTACATATTTAGAGATTCTCCCTACTTTCCATCTAGTAAAACGTTTGTAGTTTTTTTATTATTATTTATATATGTTTTCTTCCTTTTGTTTAATGTATAAAACAAGTAATATAGTATAAATAAACAGAAAATAAATTTAAAGTCTCTGTTTGGGGACATACTGATAAAAAGTTGGCTGTGTATGTATTTGTACTTGTATGCTGCTGATCTTGTACCTATTTCTATTCAGAAAATATATAAAAACTCCTGTTAAATAGACCAGCTCTGTGACATCACACAAGGATATGTTCATGTCTTTATTGTTTAAATTACATAAAGGAGATGTAATGTACTGGATTCTTACAAGTATTTTTCTAATTACAGTCATTTAGTTGGGGAATGTCTCCAGTCCCAGAGCTATGTCATAACTTATTAAAATGATTGTCAGTTTCAGCCAAGCAGTACTCAAGTGCTGCAGTTTATGTGTCTGAAAAGTACACAAACTGAATGAAACCTGCTTTATGCATGCTCTGGCTTTCAGTGGGGTTTCATTTTTATGTACTTTTTAATTGGTAGCTATCCAGGGTTTTTCATGTAATCTTCTTTATCTGGAATTGGTTATGCTGAAAACACCCAAATATATCTCCTTTCTCCCAACCTCAATTTCCTATTATCTCATGTCCCTGACTGTATGTCTGCTCTTTCTTCATTTATGTCATCTTATTCCCTCCAACTTAATATGCATAAAACAGAACTTGTTATCTTTCCAACATCTCACTCCACTCCCCTGCCAACAGTCACGGATAGAACAGCATTCGCTAGTTAGTTTCAGTTCTTACATTACCACATTAACTACCTGATGCTACTTATTTCCTCAAAATGTATTCCAAATCTTCTCCTTCGTATGGGGGATACTAACAGGCTTTTACATGCCCTCATAATATTCTGTCTCGTCTACAGGACAACATCCCATTCTGTGGTCTACTAAGAAACAGACTGGCACACCTTCAACCCTTACTAAACTCTGATGCTTCCCTAATCCACCTATCTTAGCACTGCTCATTCTTTGTCAGGTATTCTGCTATGGGTACTATGTCCACAACTCACAGTACATTAGTGTGGTGGTCAGTAGGGAGAATGTCTTTTACATTACTGGCCAGTGAGAACAATGCCGCCCCTACGAATAGCCAAAAAGATCACTGGAGGCACAAACTATATATTGCTCAAAGAACTCCTAGCAACCTTCGGAGAAACCCAGAGACTTCCATAGAACCCTGGTTGAGAAAGACTGCTTTAGAGTGTCTCCTCATCCACAAAGATATAATACAAAGTGTGAAAACTCTTCAACCTGCTGCCAATTGTGTACCCACTGAATAGGTTTGCCCACCTTGGTATTGTTGCCAATGATGCTGACAGCCTTTAAACTAAAAGTGCTATGTAAATATGAGACCTAATAAGTGAAATGGGTCTTTGTCAATATCTTTGTAAATAACGTGAACATTTAGCAATATTCTAAACACATTTTTGCCCCTCTTAATCATTTTTTTTAAAGGACCACACTACAAAAGTTTATAAAATTAAAGACAGTGGTGCTGAGTTAAGAATTTTAAGATTTAAGAGCTAAAGAAAATGAAGCAATGGATCATTCACTTAGGTTACCTATTGTGGTGGAAATTCACTTGGCAAAGAAAACCCAGCCACGTGTAAGGAACCTAAAAAGCCAGGATTTTATCTTGGACATGATTGGATAGTTGAAGCCAGCAGATTTTCATGTTATTCATTAGGCTGTTAAATATTTATTGCAAGGGGATAATTTACTTTGCTATGTGAACAGCTTATATTCTTTTAGTAAATCACCCCCAGTGTATCATATGTCATGATGCATTCCTGGGTAAAATAATCAATGCCAGCCAATTCAAGTTGATCTTTCATCTGGGTACTCAAAATTCAAAATTTTTAATTGGTTGTTATGGACGACTGCATTTTGCGTACTGCTCCTGCCATATTAAACAAGCCTAATAAAGTTTGTTTTTACGATAGCAAAGACTGTCAAAGGAAGATAAAAATGAGAGATAATGGTATATAAGGTTACATAATGATATTATTTTTATGTGTTGCTGGCCTCTGAATCTGCATTAACTCATTTGCTTGGGGCCGCTGTCCAGAGTGCTGGACAAAGTCATTTGGAAAGCTCTTTGCTTGCACAAAATGTCTTTTATTAGCATTTAGAAAACGGGCAGTGAGGAGAGGTTAATGAGCAGTGTTACACATCGGGTTATTGGAATGCTGATTTGGTAGCTTCAGCAGAGTCTGTTTGACTCCTTTTCTGCATAGGAAACACTCTTCCTGTGGACAGCAAATTAATTAGATTCAAGATTTCTCCGATAAAAGATTGTGGGTCATCAGCTTTAAACTATGTTAATAACAGTAAACTAGGCTTGGCTTTCAGATAGAGAGAAAAATAAATAAGTACCTTTTTAACAACTACTATGCTAAAATGTACTTGTTTTCTGAAAGTTTCTTGATAAAGAGGCATACCGCTAAATAAAGGAGTGATATTAAGTATTACAGTATATAAAACAGAGTAAGGATATAAATATTAACCTCCTTGGTGGTTCATTTCTGTCTGGATTTATATGTCTAAAAGTACATTGTAGGCCTGTAATTCTTAGGCATAACTCACCGAAATAGAGGAGGTGCCACCATCGCCCCCCTATGCTCACAGTGTATTGATTGAGGGAGCAGCCCTCAGAATGAATCTAAAGAGGTCCAAGTGTGCCATGTTACTGGTCTGAACATTTTTAGAAAAGGTCTATACAATATATTACTCATAAGGTAACTTCAAGGGATAGAAACTCTTGCAGGGCCCAGAGTCTGGAAAAAAAGGCATTAAGTGTAATTAAAGTTTAACCTCTGTCCTTTATTGAGGCTGAACCCTATAATGTTGGGTTGTAATAATTGTATAATGTTGTAATTTTTATAATTAATGGTGAACATTGTAAGGGATCTGGGATTCATTCTGCTTAGCAAAGTGATTATTAGACCGAAGTCTGTTGTGTCCCACGACAGCTCCGCTCCTGATTGCTCTTGCAGCCCTTTAATAGTTGTTTGTGTTCTTTGATAGAGTTTCTCTATTCAAGAACACAGGAGTCCTGTGTTCCTGGATAGAGAAACGCTATCCAGGAATAAGGATAGTGCTTCCTGCCAATCAGAGAGCACTAGAGGTTAAGCATGGGGAGACTTGTCGCACACTGTTCTGAATGTGAAGAACAGTGAAAAAAAACTTGTCTTCATTTAACCTCTAGTTCCCGGGGATCCCACACTGACAGGAGGATTCCCACGGCTTTGCAATCATCCTGTCATTGTGGGATAACCTGTAAAAAAAATAAAAGTTAGTTACACAAATCACACACATTCAATAAATTACTTTAACATTACTTATTTATTTTTTCAACACTTTTTTGCACACGTATTGGCGCCGTTGAATCTTGTGTTTTTTGGGTCGGGTCTATCTGAATTCAAACAGCCATATTCGGGTCAAATATAAGGACAACCTGAATTCGAACACCAACACTAGTTCTCAGTTCTGGCTTAATCTTCCCTGTTGATCTTAAGGAATACTAAGAGTTATTAAATAAAAAAAGTGCTTTCATATACCATTTATTCTGAGAGTCCCAAAATATTAGCCCATCTTTCATATTACACAATATTGAACTTAATATTGAAGATGTTCCCAGGATTAAAATATGGAAATATGTGTATTTCAAAGTGTTTCTAATAAAACCAGATTCCATTTGCTAGGCATGGAATAAGACTGACTGTAATAAGGGGAGCAACAAGGGTGTGCTTCCTTGGCCAAACCAACCCCCTTGAAGATGTCTGGCCAAAAATTATGGGGCAGGAAAGTGTGACCCTCACAACCATACAGAACCCATAGTTAGAGGAGATGACCTGATCCCCAATTATTGTGATCATTTGGTTGTGAGGATCTGATAATATAGAAATGTAGACCCTCTTTATTGGGGGTTGTTCGCAGGTTTCCACCTTCTCACCCTGGGGGATGAGTATACCCTAATCTGTTACTAAAACGCGTTAAAACTTAATACTAATATTTAGTCCAAATATGGGTAATGAATGTCAGGGCAGCTTCATTGCCAAAGTTTCCAGGTTGCCAACAAAAGGTGAAAATTGCAGCTACTATGCTTAAATGATTTATCTCCCATTTGACTTTCCCAAAATTTGTCTGGTAAATGTAGCATAATACATAAAGTAATGTTGTTAGAAATTGCTGTGTGAATCTTGTCAAATCTGCCACTAGGTGAAGGAAATCGTAAATACATTAGATAAAAATAACCTCACTGGAAATATAAATGGGCCTTTTGGCATGGGATGCCTACCACCCATGGGGATTTCTTATTTAGGTGATTGACTGGTAACTGGATTCCCTGTCCTCTGTAAATCATTTTAATGCAATTAATCTACTAAGAAAGAATTATACTTCCATATTGCTTTGCTGACCTAATTGCACAACAGTAAATATATAGATTAGTTAATTACATATTTACATTACCAAGGAATAATCTACTTATTTTTTCTAAATAATTAAAAAAAGTTACGGGTGGTGGGTGGGATTTTACATTTAGAATCCCACAGGTTTTCCTACTCTTTGCCTGAAGATCTGAGAGTGAGGAGGCTGGTAGTCTAAGCCCCAGTTATTAGAGCTATGGAAAATAATCTAATAATAGTGGATCACTGTATATTGCAGAACAGGACAATTTCACAGGTATCGGAAATCTGTAAAACTTTTTGATATGGGTTGGATTAGGTTTTGGGGAACTAATATGCTAATAGCCAAATAAATACAGTGGTATGCTTCTGTTACAATAATTGTATAATAAATATGTTCATGTATTTATAGACTAATTACAATGTTAAACCCAATGAGATTGAAGCTATTAATAATAATAGCAGTGTAATAATGAAAAGGTCTATATGCTACATATTGGCATAAGTCTTCTAGTGACGCAGTGTAGCATAGTAGTTAGTTTACCTTATAAGCCTCCCCATTGCTGATATGGGGCATATATTCATTCCTTTACCAAAGCATTATCATTCCAGTGTTGACTTCAAAATAGTCTGGTTTAGCCTAGACTCAAAATGGTGGTTGGGCATGCGAATTTAACTACTCACACCCCAACTCTGCATTGACAAGTTACATGTGTCCTATATCTAAATGTACTTAGTAATTTTGTTCTGGAAAGCAAACTGGGGGGCAGAGAGGTGAATGTAAGATTAATTTACCAGTGGGTGGAAAGAGGGGTGAATGAGCAAATTTGTCATAGGACAAGTTTATTTTAAAGCTGAATTTAGGCTACAAATGTATGTTTAAAATGATTTTGTGAATAGTTCTAATATCAAAGCGATGTGAGATAATGCACTTCACAGCTTCCTCCTTCCTATGGCCAAAAGTTCTAAAATCTTGAAAGATAAATGATAGCATTATAGCAAATAAGCAAATTATAGCAAATAAGTAAAGGTTTTTTATCTATGATCCTAAAAATATGTTGTTTTTTGCACATTATAATAAAACTGAGCTTAGTTGAGTTCACCTTTAATCATTTTAATATTGTGCGGAAGACTGAGGTTTTCTGCTACAAATACTGGCAGGAAAAATTAACATTTCCAATCACCCATAGATGTCTTTCATATAAAAAGAAAAAAAATCAGCTCTTCTTGAATGGAAAATTTTGGTAGGGGAACTGTTATATGCATAACAATAAAAAAATCCATTATTTAAAATGAATTGTAGAGCCCAAAGAAAGAAAAGCAAAGGACTGTACATTTGATGTCTGTGGACAATTCCATTCAGCACTGCAATTAGGAGTATGTTTTAAAAGAAGACACAAAGAATAACGCTCAGCTGCAAGGTTAAAAACTCTTACAAGATACCTCAATTCAACATTTCTGTCTTCTATGTGGAAAGTCAGGGTTCTCTTAAAGATAAAGAAACAGGAATTTGTTAGGCCATGACAAAGTAGACATTTCGCTTGAGAGAATATCGGAGATATGACATGTCAGACTGAAAATAATAAGTCTATAGGTCTATAAGGAGCAGATGATGCAGAGAAACTGGCAGAAACACACATACAAGCACATTTATATCACAAAGATTCTGACCAATATCTAGTTTGGGTATTTGAATATATTTTTTTAAGTGCTATTCAAGGAGTCTTTAAAGATGGAACCCAAATCCCTGCCAACACAGATCTGGAAAGGCTGAGGATCTCTATATATTTATATTAATATATATATATATATATATATATATATATATATATGTATGAATAAATCCAGCCAGATTTCTGTTGACAACAACTCTCAATTTATACTGTATTAGAATATTATTATTATTATTATTATTAATAATAAAAATAATAATATTATACTGTTATTTATTACTGCATACCGTGTTACTTTTTTTGCTGGCATGCTTGCTTTTGTTTAGAAAAATAGCATTTGGAAAGTTACAGTGTACTAAAGTATAAGAGGATTGTTGATCAAAAAAGCTATACGCATTGCAAACAAAATAAGCATTGAACGTGGGCATAGTGATGTGTAATATATTATTGATCAAAGCTCGGATGTGTAATGAAGCCAGTTAGTCACTGAGCCATGTGTATGCAAGGATATTGTGATGTCACAAGTGCTGTCCATTCCTCCTCCATATGGGAAGACTAAATAGCTTGGGGGCGGACAATGCATCTTATTACACTGATGTCTTCATGTGTTTCTAAAATGACTAGCAGTTACTGTAAGTATAATTTTATCTCTTTAGATATTGGGTAAAACTGGTAATAAGGATATTTCTATGCAGTTTTTTATAATAATGGGATCAACAAGGTTTTAAATGCTGCTTTGGTACACGATCAATGTACTTTGCAAGCTTCCAGAATTAAAAAAAAAAAAAAAGCCATTAAAATATATCTACATTCCAAGCTTTTTTTAGTAGATATTTCTACTGATGATCTAGGAATATTTGTCACCACACATTTTTGATTCAGGAAGAGTGTGTATTGGCTCCGTATACACTATTACCATTAACTGCTCCGGACAACCACAAAAAAATGGAAATGTTGTCCCATGTGTAACTTAAAGGGTAACTAAAGTCAAAAAATTCTCTTTGCTTCAATTTATTTTCCCCACCAATATTACTTCTAAGAACTCCTAAAATGGTAAAACTGACTTAATTTTACTTGTTCATGGACCCTGTACTGACCATAAGTGAACAATAACAAGATTTCTGCTGTGAGGAAAAATTTCTGTATTGTCCAGGAGCTGGAGATAAACCTAATTGCTAAGCACATTCACACATAAATATTCACGTGAACAGTTCTTCCTCTGAACAGAATATAAGGTATGGCTCCTTCTAGCAATATTGTACTAAGAAAGTTTTGTTTTACACAGATTTCATTACTTCAGGACAAAGTTAGGTAAGAAGCTATATAGACAACAGAGCATTAGCTGAGGTTTTCATTGTATATTAAGCCAGACTTTAATGCCATACCTTGTTCTCATGTGACATTTGCCTTACCAACCCTTTAACAAGGTAAAAAAATAAAATGGAGATGGTTGTTGGGTTTATTGATGATGACCTAAAACAAATGGGTTAGGTGGACTTCAGGGAATGAATGCTGTAGCCGAAACAAACTAGGACACAATGGTCCATCTATACATATCGTACTGTAGAGCTTTAGATCAGTCACTCGAGCACCCAGTTCAGCATTGACTAAGCAATTTATAGTGAAATTACACAAATTTCAGAGAAGATGCTGGAATATCTTAACTTAACTATTAACCAGGGTAAACCTAAAAAATGCAAATAAGCAACATTGAAAGTCATTGTAAGGTTCTACATATTGGCTATCAGAAACATACAGTAGCTGACATATTGTTCTGCACTAGAACCTGTATCATTCACACTGGCTCTGTATAAAGTTTACCTCTTTCACAAAGGAACAAGCACAAGCAGAAAGCAGAACAGAATAAGAGACCCAAAAATACAAGAGCGAGTTAATCTGGTGAGCAATGACTTGCATGAATGCTCATAAGAAGCTGGGAATTAGTTACACACTGATTCTAAGCATCAAACTCATTAACTAAACTACATCTATGCAGCATGTTTAATTTAATGACCATTTCTGTACTCTGGGCTGAACGTACGAGCATCGCAATTTTCTTACAGTGTTCGATGATCTCTACCACCTCCTGCATTTTAGTCCCACTTCCTTTCATTCAGCCACATGGAACCAAGCCCACAAAAATGTTAACTGGAAAAAAAAGCTTTTATCCAGAACCTTTTTTATTTGGTTTGCCTTAAAGAGATCCTTTTTTTTTTTTTTTTTTTTTTTTTACATATTTGTATTCTGTTAACATTCAACAGTAATATTTTTACTGGAATTTTTAGGGGTTGTTCCCATTAGTGTCCATTAAGGCATGTATTTCTATAGAAAAACACAAGTTAAAAGAATGCATGACAACACTCATTCCTAATGGCACCCCAAATGCATCTTGCTAGCATACTGCAGTGACATATTTCAAGGCAGCACACTACAGAGCATTGCTGTGTGCTGTGCTTATCAAAAAACACAATATATATGCTTTGATGTATGATATGGTGCATCAGGCATGTTATTCAAATGAACACAAACCACTTTAGGAGGACCAAATTACCTGTGACACAATATGGGCATGAGCAAGATGTGACTTACCGAAATAATGAAACTGAATGAGAGCCCACCTAATGTACGTGAGCTGTACTGATGTAATGCAAAAGTGGGTACTACTTTTATTATCTGCAGTTTTCAAACTGTACATGTTAGTAGAGTAAACCTTCCTTTATAAAAAGGTTCTACCCAACACAGTCTCCATCACAAGCAATGCATCTGCCCCATCTTGGAGCATCTCAAATCCTCCTTGAAAAAATGTACTGTTGTACAAACTTCTTCAGAGCCGTATCATATTTTTCACAAAAATGTCCTTAATTGGACTGAACAGGCGGAAGATCAAGATCGCTATCTTTAGAAAATATTCTAAAAAGCCTGTAAAAAGGAAGAGCTTTTCTACCAGCATGTGCACATTGAATGGAATTTCAGTTAAGCAGACCTATTAGCACAGAGGTAAAGACTGCATGGGAAACCTGGAGCCTCAATGGGATTCACACGTCATGAATCCCCAGAGATTTCGGGCTGCTTTTTTTTTTTAACATTAGAGGAAAAGCCCCTTCTGTGCATGCCTAAGAGGGGGAATTTGCCGAATTGGCTTTCCTCTAATGTAAAGGAAGAAGACAGAAAAACATGTCGGCTCCTACTGTCCAGCCCGCACCAAGAAGAAGAAGGGATGGAGCAGGACCGACTGGGATAGGATTGCAGAGGAACCAATACCGTTGTTATTTTTTTCTGATAGTTCTGAATAATTAAATAAATTATGCTCACATTGCATTACGTTCAGTACAGCCCTTATATAATGTTTTAAGATGTAATAGGTGTATTAAGGATGTCCAGGACTGGCTGTGTGCCAAGAATGGCTAAAAAATATGCAGAAAAAAAAATAAAGAGACCACAAATATAAAGATAAAAGCAGAATCTAATGCACTCAACAAACAGAAGGTCAGTATGGCCTGCAAAAACTGTCACTGAGGCCAGTGTCATAACTTTGAAGTCTTGTGATTCAGATACAAGATAATATAGTTTGGGTGACAGTGGCTCAGCAGTTGTTAAACACTCTTTTGGCAACTATATCAAGATAACACCATATGAGCATGAAGAAAAATGGTATATTATTGAGTAAATTCTCACAAAATATATTTCTGCAGAAAAGATGCCTATACACGTGTAAAGATACATGAAAGGTGTGCTTTCATATAAAAACACCCTTTCTTGATGTGATGATCATATACAATATTATGTTTTTAAATAAAATGAGATAAAGAATTTATAGTGGGGGATTACCTTTATGTGCAGCCTTATATTTTAATAATACAGTATATTTTTACAAAGAAAATCAGTGACATATGACATGTGATACAGCATAATGTTTTTTTTTATTAAATAACATATTGAGTCTGTTTTTCTTTATCTGTTATCTGATAAACTGTCTGCTTTTAATATTTACAGGTACAGTCAGACTGTCAGACATGGGATTATGATACATACCATGCAGCGGTATACAGTGAACAGAGAGGTTGTTGAATTGCAGTGTAGAATTAAATACATAAACACCATATTTATGGTTTATGTGCAAAAGACAGAAAGAAAATGGTGGGTGGATGCATACATGTTTAAAAAATAGAAAATAAACTGAAAAAAGGTTAACAATGATTTTTGTATTTATTATTTGTAAGTTTCTACAAAAACAGTGCTTCTTATCCGGTTGCATACACATTTGTATATGAGTATTTTTTTTTCTGGTGCTGTGAGTACTCATCCATTGGACCTGATTTATTAAAGCTCTCCAAGGCTGGAGAAGATACACTTTCATTACTGAAGCTGGGTGATCCAGCAAACCTTGAATGGATCTGGTCCAGGATTCAAAGCATTTACTAGCAAATGGCTTTAAAGAAATGTGTTCCAGGTTTGCTGGATCAACCAACTTCACTGATGAAACTGTATCCCCTCCAGCTATGGAGGGCTTTAATAAATCAGGGCCATTTTTTGTGGAATTAGGATTGGACGCGGCTCCTTGGCTTTTTGCAACTTATTCCTGCAGCTACGGTAAGTATCTTTTATTATATTGAATTGTTTGGTTATTAAATTGCTACATTTGTTTGTGTTTATTTCATTAACTATTATACTCTACAATTTTACTTTAATATTCTTTGTGTTATCTCTCTTTGTACATTTCGAATTAAACCAATCTATATTTACATAAACCGTCACAAATCATATTCATGCCATGTTAGGGGGTGCTAGGTTCCCAGTCCTAAATTCTACTTTATAAGAAAAAAGCAGATATACCATAATAATGAATGCTTAGAAATCATATGAAAAAATATAGTGGTACATAGTCAGCAACCACTTGCACACAGTGGAAAAAAACATAAGTGTGTGACATATAACTTCTGATACGAAATAGAATAATCTCTGTAAAAGGCACTTCAGCACAAACATGGCTTTTACATAGCATTTCAAGAAGTAAAGAAAATCTTTTGTGTATAGTTCTCACTGAATGTTATACAATCAAATAGATTGAAGAATAAAAGCAGACATTATATCAGTTTTACTGTTTACAGTGAAAGAGATCCAAGTTTTTCTATATTCTATAATACATTTGAATATAAAGAATACATAAGAGGTCTAAGCGTTTTTTAGTCAGCACTGTGGAACAGTGAAGGCCAGGTTACTGAAAAAGAAAAGCCAAGGGCACCATAAACAACCAGTTTGTTATACAAATCATCTTGTAAGTAATATAAAAGAAAGTAAATTAATGTGTATTCATAATGAGATCATACTTAAGGTTCTTTTTTATAACAATAATTAATACTGAGAAATGTTATAGTGCACAGTGTATCCACTGCTCATCAACTTCCCAACTTTCTAAGAAGAAGGAAAGGGAAAAGTTTTAGAGCCAAGTTTGTACGTGAAGGACACACATGTCGAATTTCTTGGATGTGACCTGATAGGGTAAATTCAGGTGACCCGGCTTCCACTGATCTACAGCTACTTCACCAGAGACAAAAAAGGACGTTTACTCATTAGGTCCAGTCACAAACAATAACTGATCTATTTCATGCTGTCCAGCACCAATCCCACTGACTTAATTTATTAAAGCTAAATTAATAAATTTAAGGTATATAAATTAATAAATAAAATATAGGCCGTTTTTTATACTGCCCTTTATGTTGTAGCCAATTATATTACACAGCTCAAGAATAAATATTTTGATTTGGCATGCCTTTAGGGGCCTACCGCATTTAGGGTCCATTCACACTTTTTAGTTTATTGTATTTTAATGTGTTGTGTCATGCATTCTCTTGTGTTCTTCTACGTTAACCCAATTACAATTTATAATTAAATAAAATCCCTTAGCCCCAACCAAAAAAAAAACTACTGGCTAAGGTACTAACTAGTGTTGGTCAAATAGCTCAGTGTTCGATTCGGTGGCTATTCGATTGAATAGCCCGATTTTTTTCGGGTGATCAAACACCGAATTCGAACACCATTACTGTCTATAGGAGGGAAAATTCAGGTTATTTTCTTGACTGTGTAAAACTGCAAGAGCAATCAGGGGAGCGGAGCCGACAGCTCCACTCTCCTGATTGCTTTTGCAGCCCTAGCGGAACTGTATGTTACTCCACGGCCCGTGACACTGACAGGATGATTCCCACGACTGTGCTCAGAATAAATGCAGCCGTGGGAATCCTCCTGTCAGTGTGGGATCCCCGGGCACTAAAGGTTAAATGGGGACAAGTCAGGAGTTTCCTTTCCTCAGCCAATCACAGAGCACAGAGGTGATGAATGGGGAGACTTGTCCCCATTAATCCTCTAGTGCCCGGGGATCCCACACTGACAGGAGGATTCCCATGGCTGTGCAGTTGTGGGAATCATCCTGGTAATGTGGGATAACCTGTAAAAAAATAAAAGTTATTAACACAAATCACACACATTCAATAAAAATTACTTTAACTTTAAAGCCTCTTTTTTTTAAACACATATTTTTACACACAAATTCGCAAAGTCGAATCCCGTGTTTTTCGGGTCAGGTCTCTCCGAATTCGAACAGCCATATTTGGGTCGAATATAAGGACAACCCAAATTTGAACACCAACACTAGTACTAACCACCTAAACTGAATTTTATTTTACTAAAAAAATATATATTATGCATTTACATATAAATGTAATGCACATCTACATTTTATTATAGAAAAAGTAATGCACTGTTGAAATCAAGTAAAAATAACTGCAAGCCATAAATGGGTTATTTTTCACCATAAATATCAGATTTTTCTTTTGGTATGAGCTACATATAATTGAAATGTGCTTCTGCACAATTTTGAAAAATAGCATTTTCATGAACTAAAGCAATAAAAAGTACATATAGCTTGTATGACTCTCTCATGTGCACTAAAAACTTTTTTTTTATTAAAGATTCATTTGTAAGCTATATAAAGAGAGAACAGATCAATACCTCACACCCTTAAAAAAAAGCCATTTTTCCAGTCCATGTAGTGGATGTCCAGCTCACACAGGAGGGCTATATATAGTAAAGATCTTTATTATACAATGGACTGTAATGGTTAAAAGGTCGCCACCATCCATTAAAGGCAATTTGTATGTATATATTAAATTGTAATAAAACCTGTTTTTTGAATTGATTTAAAATGCATACAGTAAAGTATAATAGTTTTATTATGTATAAAATATAAACTTATTTATAGTTACATGAATATGAAATATTGCATATAAATATTGGCTATTTTCATATTCAGCAGGTAGACCTACTGTATATGCATATTTTAATGTTCTTTTAAAACCAACTACAATTTTTTTGTATTTCAACTACACTGCAATTAAAGTGAACCTGAAAGAAACGCATGAGGCATAAAGCACAGGTCTGAAGAGGTTCCTGCTCAAACCTGCAGGAGACTTGACAGGCTGCAACATTTTTTAAAAATTTTAATGACAAGGTTCATTTTTGAGCTGTGGCTTCACTACCTCTTTTTCCCTTCTTATAGGGGCCTCTGTCATAGGTTTTAAACAGAATCGGGGTCTGATTTATTAAAGCTCTCAAAAGCTGAAATATATTTACAGGGGGATACGTCACCCGATCTCGTGGCTGCGGGGTGCGAGATCAGGTGACGTAGGCAGAAGACGGAAGATGAAAGAAGTAGATGGCCACCCTCCATTGGTTCTCCGAACCGGGATGAAGAAAGAATCCAGGATGGCCCCTGACTAAATGTTGTGAAGGGATTGAGGGCTTTGCAGAAGTAAAATTTAAGTGTCATTTTTTTTTTTATTTTACTGACAGTTACGCTTTAAGGAACCATAAAGGTTTGCAAACTGCAAAAACTGATAACTACCACGTTTGACTGGTCTTATTGAATCTAATATTAAAACAAGACATGGTTATTCTTATTTGTGTCTATGATCAACAATTGCAGACGTTTGCACAAGTCTGACTTCCTGAACCCATACATCTATCTAGCTCCCTGTAGCTGTGTACAAGCCTTTTTGCTTGTTTTAGCTCCCAATATAAACGGCATATAGTGAACAAAAAGTTCTGATAACAAATGGCTATACATGAGATTTTGTTTGTAACATTCTGTTCTGATTTACCAAGATCACAGTGTTATATTCTGTAAGCAAAGATGTGACTGTCTACTATACCTCCATGGCAACAAACAAAACTGCAACATTTCCCTCTGGATTTCCAGAATCCATAAAAGCAAATAGGAGCAAGAGATGTAATGAACAATTTAACAAAGCTGTTTACGTCATTACACTGGCTTGCAGTGATATAATTTTTTTTAGAATGTCAGGCTTTTAAGATAGACCTTTTACTGAGTTTTAAAAATGTTACATAACCAATTACAGCTCCAAATCTACACAAATACAGCCTAAAAATAAACTATAGCCGACACACACAGGGGCTGACCTAGGGAGCACAGACATCGTATGGACTTTCTTGTGCTTAATATAAATCTATTTTACTATTACTCCCTGTGTATTGGTGTGTACATGCACCATTGCATTGTAAGATTTTTTTTTATGAATTAAAGATATAACTAAAAAAAAGTAGCAAACCAACATCAACTGTAGGGGTGCTCAAACGTTAATTTGTGTATCCCCAAAAATCTCAGATGTGGAGGCTATGTTGGGCTAGGGGCAAGCTAGTTACCAGCTGTATACATTTAAAATTAATACAGCTTATACAAGCTCTGAGTCTCATTTAGACATTGTAAATATTGTATCAATTATTTAATGTATGCCAGCACAAACTGTGCTCATTGTAAATGTAAATAATTTAATGTACAAATATCAACACCATTTAGTGCACGGGTCCCCAACCCCCTGTTCGCGGCCCATTAGTGGGCCGTGGCCATCTGACGGGTGGGCGGCGGCTTTGACTAGTGCACCTACCAGTGGGGTCACACCGCCCAGAGCTATGGACTATGTCTCCCAGAGACATTGCAGGATCAGGGTGGTGGGTGGTGGGTGGGTTGTGTCTCTGGACACAACCCATCCACTCACCTATTGCAGGCTCAGACCTGTGATATGGGAGTGGGCAGGTTCTGGCATCATGACGTCACTCTGGGGGGAAGTTTCTTCCACTTTGAGTGACACACGGCTCCTCGCGCATGCGTGGTCCGGAGTCCGTGCATTTAGTGATCTGCGACCTGCGAAAGGTTGGGAACCACTGATCTAGTGGACTGAGACTGACAGCTGCATGGAAAACCCTGTATTCCAGGGATAGGTTTGATTACAGAGTAAGGCATGTTTTCTTTTGGATTTTTTTTACTTGGGGCATGATACCACAGGTGCACTCAAGCTTCCTAGCAGTGTTGATGACAATAATATGTTCATAAACATTGAAAATTGGGAGTCAAAATACTTCACTACTTTAATGTAAATAGATTTAATTTTTTCATTCAATCCAACACAAAATGTATCATCCAATTACCAAACTGGAAGCAAGTTGTGCTTTGACAAATTTCACAGCCCCTCATCAGTTTGGATTCATGTATTACTAAATAGAGTTTTTTTTCTATACATGGTTTCAAGTTTCCACATGGTTCCATTGAACTCACTGGTGGGAAGGTGGACCCTATGTGCCACCTGCCCACTTAGCTGGAGTGTGAACAAGTTTCAAGGAACCAACCTCTTGACTCATCAGTTTACTCCACAGAGGATGATGGACTTTAGGAAGTGGTGCCCAGGTTGTGGTCCTCACATACCTCAGAGCTGGTGGCAACTGATTGTTGCTGAAATGAAGTTTGGTTGAGACAAGATTGGAAACCAAGCAAACAGACAGGGTGCAGTACTAATATGGGAAGCCACACTGGAGTGAAGAAATATCAGGATAGCTAGGACGGGTAATTGTAATCACACATAGAAATTGGAATCTCCTTGTTCAGGCAACTTTCTGTAGGAAACCTGTGTGACTAGGCACATCATGTGACAGGCAGATACAGATACTTAACAATAGAAGGAGTGCTACAGTTGAGGTACCTCAGATGAAGTTTTTACCTCCTCCAGCAGATGGAGCATGTCTGTGGTGGACACTTATACTAAGCCATATTTATAGTTTGCAAAAAGTCAAATAGTAGAGGGCAGGAAGAAGACACAACATGAGAACAAAGAGATTCATGAATAGAGCTGGTCGATGTGGAGGGATACAAAATAAGAGGAGTTAATTAGAACAGAGGTACCCTGTGGGGATCTGTGACACCCAGGGATCCTGTCAGTAACGTCCTAATAAAATCTGGCATCACTAAGCCTACACCCTGCAATTAGTAGAATAGTTAGCCTGCTTTGTGTCCTCCTTCAGTTTGCATTTAGACTGCCTACTGGATCTATCAATTATGGTATGTGTGTGATGACAGTACATGCTGTAGGCTACATTCATAGGAAGTAAGGCTTTGACTTTGGGTTTATCCACAGGGTATCAAAATGGTTATTCTGCACAAAGGTTCATTTTCAGTTTTAGATAGATTCTAGCAGGCTAAATCATCATTTGGCTTCCAATATGTGTTACAAAAACATTGAGCACACAAGATCACTGTACATGAGTTCCCATACTCATGGTGAGAGTTTTACTGATAAATATTTATTTATGATAAGGAGAAAGCAGCAGTAGCATTGACATTCCTTATTAGGACAACTGATGGAATCCACTGATGGTCATAAAACCCTTATGATGTATGTAGGACAAAATGATTTCGGTGGGGAAATACATATTTACAGTATATGTATATGGTCTGGGAGAAAGGAAAAGAATGTGTTTCCAAAACTGGTCACTAGAAATGTACATTTTTTGTACAGTTTTACTTTTACATACAAGGTAATGCTTAGGTAATGCTGAAAGATGTATGAAATGTCCATCCATAACCAGATACCTTTTGTCTGTTAACAGGTCTTTAAAATCACTGATTGTACGTTCACTTTTATTAGTATCATTGCTAAAGCCCAGGCGTACTTTGAATTTTGTCTTTTACAATGTTATGAACAAAAACACAGAACACCAATTCCCTAGTTTAGAATAATTCTGTGGGCAGATATATACAGCCTGAGTTCACAGCCCCACAATATGCTGCGAAGAAATACAAGAAAAGAAGAGTGAAATGTATTTAAATGAATTCAATTGAATGCAGTAAATGGGTTAGTTATAGAAATAGGCTTAGGAGGCTGTTGATATTAATATTTAGACTGTGGGCAGCACAACCTGCATTTTCGCTTATTTATTTTTGTGTCTGGAAATAGTCCAGGCTGAATTTATGGAGTGCTTTGTAGGAGGACTGACTACGGCTCTGTAACGGGGTGTCATTAAACAAGGACGTACATAAAAGCAGCCTGAAAGAGGGGGAAGGAAGGACAAAGAAGGAAAGAATAGTAAATTTGAGACAAGGACAGGAATATGGGAAATAAAAGCAATATCAGAAAGTAGTAAAGATAGTATACCTGCTTTATCAAATGTGAAAATGAATGCATAAGGCATTAAATAATTTCAATCTTTGTTCACATGGCATCTTAGTTTTTACAGAAGGATAGGAGAACAATATACCATTTAAAGGGGAACTCTTAAAAAAACTTAAAAAAATCACAGTTACCTTTTTTTTCTCAGATGCTTTGATCCCACTGGAAATGTCCTCGTTTGGGTCCCGCATTGTCCTGGAATCCTACTTGTCCCGGCCCTGAGGAAAAGCCTGGCACAACCATCTTTTTCCATCTTCTTCCTTGTTGTTCTGGCTGGTCCCCTGATTCCACACTGTACAGGAAGGAGTTCGGGTGAGGGGGATTGGGGGGTGAAGAGAATAGGGGGTGCTTTTGAGCTACCCTGGTCATGCACTTAGCAGAAATGCTATCATTTTGCCCTGCATGGACAGTGTCTACTTAGCTTTGTTTTATCTCAACTTCAGGTATAATTATAACCTTGTGATTGTTGTATTCTTTAAGATTTGATAAACTTGTTTTGTGCTGTATGTAGTATGTATGTTGAAAGGCAACTGGTCTAGGGGAAACAAAATATGAAAATCTCAACTTGTTTGGTAATGGTTAAGCTTATATTATAACAGTGATTACTGCAGAGGCAATTCTAATACACTGGAAACTACTGTAAGTTAATGAGAAAACTCTAATGACTTATAATTCAAGGGTTTAACCCTATAGAACACAGACTGGTCACTAAGGGGTTTGTGCAGAATGGAAATGCATACATGAGAAAACCCATGTGATCACCAAGATGCATTTATTGGGGTAGATTTGCTAAAATATTTTAAAATGTTCATGTTGCAAAGTGAATTTTCTCCTGTGCAAGGCTATCATTTAACTTACTAAATGAGATGAAACTCAGTACTATTACTTAGTGTTCTGTGTTACCAGCAGATTATAAATAAGGAAATAGACTTCCCCAGGAAGTATTTGGATCATGCTCAGTTAATTTAAAAAACATTCCTAAATGCACAGAATATCACTGGCTATAAACATTTATAAGTAATAAATATCATAAATAAATTAGGAGATTATTGATCCAGGAATATCCAGTTGTCTTATGGGATCAAGAAGCAATTTTTCCCAGCTGGCACAAGTTCAGCCATATTTTATAAAGGTTTTTTAGCCTTCTTCTGGAGCAGCTGTAGGTTTAGGGTTCTAAACTCTACTCTTTAGGGTATTTGCAGGTTATTGTTTTATTTATTAGTTGAACACAATAGATTTGTGTTTTCACTCAACCCAAATGTAACTATAGTAAAAAAAAAAACTCCTTGCTGTGATTTCATCAATCTGAAATGATCAAGTAGTAACTACCACAACATTTTCATTGATATGAATACTGAAAACATGGCCTGTGGGTGTACTGAATAAATGCAGGGCTGGAGCTGAGAAACAATGCCCTATAGGTCCATTACAGATTGGGGCAATAGACAAAAGACTAATAACCCCGAAAATCCTGGACAACCTTTAAGCTGAATTCCAGCATTACCTCTTTATCCTCATTTGTAGAAACTCCTCACATGTCATAAAGGGTAACAGTCCCATATACCTGCGCAAGCCACCTTTCACACAAAAAGTGTTGAAGCTGTACCAGATATCTTGGGCCCTTCTTATATGCTCTGCATAGTCTGATGGACTATAACCATCATTAAGCCCTCTCCCACTGCTCTGTCCTGTCCTTGGCCCTTTCCTTTTATCTTTTTGCATCCCATTACATTTTAGTGTTACCTAAGGAAGGCTATGCACACAAATGCCCACTGCTCCATCCTGAAACATGTATCCTAACTGATAGGAACCTGCATTCCTGAATTGTATAGTAATCTCATATTGTGTAATGTGTAGTGTTGCGGCTTCATATATCTACGGTTGTTGGCTCAAGCATGATCAGTAATCAGACTGAATTGGCATTGAAAAAAGCTGAACAATAGACAGAAAACTTTAATTTAGGGATAGTACTTTAAAGCCCCAATGCAAATAAATCCACATTACTGTGAACAGAGCAGAGCTGTGGGAAAGAGCCAGCAGCTAAACACCTACCTATAATCTGCCTGCAGAAAACTACAAAATTGAGATGACCAGTCAGCCTTATCAAAAAGAGAGACCAGCACTCAAAGGTCGGTATAACAAAAAAACACTGCGCATAGGCAAATTATACCGGGATGACTGTTCTACCCTATTTATAAGATCACCTGAGAAAAAACTGCAACTAGGCTCCTATTAAATTATTTTTGCTGATCACCCATTTCCTAATTCTGCAAATTCTCTAGTTGCCAATAACACTAGAAGAAAACTAGGAGGCTGATAAAGACAAAAAAAGTTAGGGTGGGGTTAAGTATTGGTTAAGATGGGGTAGAAAAGTTATAAAGAAAATGGATAGAGGAGGGGGTTGTCAATTGCTTGGGGGGGCAGTGAAAAAAAAGTTTTTTGATGCAGTTAGGTCCTGGAGGGAAGTAGGTTTTGGGAGTGGCATCAGTGGGGGTGGGACTGTGAATATTGGTGAGAACTTTTCCGAGCTGGGTAAGGTTGCGACTGGAAGCAAATATCATGTTGGTGCAGATCCAAAATGGAGGTTAGTAGATGGGGGAGGCCTTCCAGGACCAGTAACCAGAAAGATTTAAGAGAATATGAAGTTGAATGGGGTTATTGTTGATGTTAAATGTTTATGGCTATCCGTGCTTGTTATTGTTAATTTGTTAATGTTATTCAAGAAGTTGTTTAAAGTTTATAATTAAAGGCCCACGGGTCATTCAACTAGGGATGAGCAAGCAAAATTTTTAATTTCGATCTCGCGGCGAATCGGGCCTTTTTCTTTTACAGAACATGTGTACAGAGCAGTGCCTCCAATCAGCTGTGACTGCAAGTTCCCGGTCAGCCCGGTGACCGTAGGAACTGAACTCAGATGAACTCTCAATGGAGAAACTCCATTGAAAGTTCATCCAGAGTTCGCCTTCAGTCACAGCTGATTAGAGGCACTCAGTTGTGACTGCAGGTTCCCACGCTCCCCAGGCTGTACTTATTAACCCAGGGAGCATGGGAACCTGCACTTCAATGGAATTTTGTGGACCCACCGGAAGTTCGGGGAAATTTTCGCAAGAATGTCAGAGGCATTCTCGCTTATTCCTACATTCAACTACTATTTTGTTTGTGTAAGATTTGTTTGGGGATGGAAGAAGTTGGGGTGGGGGGAGGAATTTACTGAATGCGTTTCTTTGCCTTCTCTAGTGCATCTCTATTGGAGGGTGGTGACAATACTAATAAAGGTTTTTTATCATTTTCAATTATTTCTGCTCATTCCAATAGATATCAGTTGGTGGTGTGTGCTGGTGCCCTGTAAACTGTTGATATTAGACAGTCCTGATCTGGCATGTTTTACCATCATTTCAGGTGGCCATTTAAATTTTTTAGATATTTTTGGATCCTAAGGACTGGACACTCTCGCCAAACTGCTATGCTCTGGCCCCACCCCTCCTCTAATATAGTATCTGCTAATTTGATGAAACATCTAATAAACATTTTTTTTATTGGCTTCTTGGTGGATTTGGGTTTAGGTCATTAGCATAAGTTTCATAGAATGCAATCAGAATTAATTTACAAGTGCATCTGACCTGAAGATGACCTCTGCTACATGAAGAATATGGATTCGTAATGACTGCTACGTATGGTTTGGATGATATGCAAAACCATCTTGACACAAGTAAAAGCCCATTGGCACAGGCCCCTGCTGGGCTATAGCTTTTATATGATGAGTGCAGAATATGGTTCATAAAACCATACATGAACTCTGTAGTTTACGTGGAGTGGATGTGTGATTGAACTAGCTGCAAGTACAAAGGCCTACAAACAAAACTAAATATACAACTTGAAACATAAGAAACTACTCTTTTCAGTAATAACCGGGCAGCTCAGTAAAAGTTCCAGGTCAGGTCAGGTGTTGGTTTATATGGGGCTGTACAGGAACACATCACAGTGGGTATGGCACCATCATACTCCAGAGTACTTTAAACTATACAAAATGCCTAAATACATCACAATAAATTCCAGGAGATAAAAAGGCTTGAGTTTGTTAGTTGAGTTGTGAAATTTTGGTTTTGGTTGGAATGATGTTAAAGTGTAGAGTAATAATTCCCAGAATGACTGTCAATTGTTTCCCTGGCTGTTCCAGTATATAATTAGATCTGTGTTGCCCAGACTGTACTTTACAGCTGCATTAATTCCTTCATGTTCCTGTATTTGTACTCGTCTTTATAAAGCAGAAACCTTACAGGCGCATATAAATATTATGAAAGCATACTTGCTGTGTCTCTGAGTAACTTTCTGTAACAGTAACCATTTCCCAGAATGTGTGCCAGGTTTATGATGATGAGTTCCTGAAGCTTCCCAGGTGCAATAATCCCAGATATAGTCACATTTCTATTTCGGTCCATAAACATACTGAAAATTGCCGCGATTTCTGTTCAGATACGCATTGTAAACAGCAGCCTTCTACTTTGCAAACTCAAACTTATGTTGGTGGATAGACAGATGTCAGATAGCTGTCATTCAGGATTAGGAGATGTCTCTTAAATAACCCTGATGTTATTGGTTTTGGCATCTTGTCATTTGCTGGCTCACTTGTTAATTTGTATACACCTTTCCTGTGACACTATGTGATATATTACCATCTTATGACACTGTATTAATTTGTTCTCCCTAACTACATAACACATTTTATTAAGTGTCATGGCCATGATGGTCTGCCTAACACAAGAAGAAAGTTTTATAAATATTTTTCAGATTGTAAACTCTTTTGGCAGGGTCCTATACTGTTCCTGTGTCAATGGGCCTGATTTAATAAAGCTCTCTAAGCCTGGAGAGGATATGCTTTCATCAGTGAAGCTGGGTGATCCAGCATACCTGGAATGGATCTGTTCAAGGATTCAAAACATTTGTTAGCAAATACCAAATGACTAAAGAAATCTATTCCAGTATTGCTGGATCACCCAGCTTCACTGATGAAAGTTTATCCTCTCCAGCCTTTGGAGAGCTTTAATAAAGGAGGCCCATGGTTTGTATCTCACTGTCATTTGCAACCATAATATAATGGAATTATATAAATACTGATTATTAGGAATATTCATAATAATAATAATAATGGGGAAAATACGGCCCAGTTGTAGGAGCACCTGTGTTTCTAGCTTCATTACTAGCAGCGTTGTCAGAATATGTGCGTTATAACTACAATTCACCTTCCCTTCTAATCTCAATAACGTGAGTTATGTATAATAATAATAATAACAATATTAATAATAATGTAGTTCGGAGAGGTAACAAAGACAGGCTGACATTACCAATATTTCCACAGGAGCTCACTGTATTTCTGACAGCATCTATACGATTTGCTTGCTTCAAACAGGTTTAC
The DNA here is from genome assembly GCF_032062135.1 of Pyxicephalus adspersus. Lineage (NCBI taxonomy): Eukaryota > Metazoa > Chordata > Amphibia > Anura > Pyxicephalidae > Pyxicephalus > Pyxicephalus adspersus. The sequence goes on along the minus strand of NC_092861.1, from coordinate 28,581,500 downwards.
CAAAACTTTTTTTAATTTTATATGAAACAGACCAAAAGAAAGCAAATCATTATCTGGGTTTGTATACACTTGGTCCTGGTTCAAAGCAAAGACTGCAGAAGACAGACTATCATGGGAGAAACAGGGTGATCCAGCAAACCCAAAATGGACCCAGACTGGGATTGGAAACATTGACCAAATCCATTTCAGGTTCTTCCATGATAGTCTATCATTTCCAGTCTTGGCGAGCTTTGATATGATTGTGTAGAATAAGAGATCATACATGAGAAAATAGAAGAGACATTCCTAACTCTCATATTTCATGAATTGTGACGTGTAACAGTAATGATACAAAGACAATTCTTCTTAACTTTTCCAAAAAAAGGAAAAACATATAAGAATTCACAAACAATAGATACTGGAGAAGACACTTAGGTTTTATCCAACTTTGTTATGATTATTTATTAACCTCCTTGCAGTTAAGCCCGACCTTCGCTCGGGCAAAAAAAAATTGCAAGGATGGTTAAGCCCGAGATTTTTCACATCCTTACTTACCTGGTCCCCCTGTGCTCTTTCAGCGTCGTCCTCCATCGGTCATTGTCCGCGGATCTCTCCAGCGTCGGGTGCCTTCATCGGGTGCCAGCGGGACCGGTAAGAAGCCGGGCCAGCAGATCACAAGATGCCGGCCGGCGGAACACAAGATGCCGGCCGGCTTCTTACCTGGTCCCGCTGATTGTCCCACGTCCTTCTCGTTCCAGCGCCGGATGATCTCTGCAGGGAGAAGCCGTCCGGCGGAGAAAAAAAAAAACGGAC